>NC_089142.1:40089138-40395570 GCF_009819655.1 Sylvia atricapilla | reverse complement strand
CAAGGAGCATTTAGGTCTTTGCTTCTTGTCAGATCATTTTTTAAATCAGGGTGCCTGGGGCCCTTCTCATAAGCAAAAACAGGATATAAGCCTCCCCCCCCCAAGATGATTATCAGTTTTAGAAGTACATTTGTATACTTTCAGAAGTCTGCTTGAAATGTAACCAGGGAACTCATTTGGGGAAGGAAACAAATGTCAGCCCAAACTCAAGGCTGAACTGCAACACAAGCTTTATAATTTCTGCCTTTGAAAGAAAAGACAGTGGGTCAACTTTTGTGGCCAGGGAAGCTGGTACAAACTGGATTCACTGCTTACATTTAGTGTGCACAAAAGGTAGGAGATATACATACTGCCTAGGAAATGCACAAGTTAAAGTGGAAAGTGATCTACTTGAGCCAATAATTCCTTATTATGGGGATTCTGTGATTTTAGTAGATTATACTTCCGTCTCTCTTGAGTGTTTGACTTAGAGACTCCTGTAGTTTCAGGTGACCAGATTCTGGAGGCCATAAAGTCCATGTGAGTTTAAAAGTCCAATTCTTAACTATCCTGCTACAAACTACTGATGCCTGCATTAGGCATGGTTACAAGAACACTATGATGACTTTAAGACTCCTATTGCAGAAGTGCTTCTCTGAAACTGCTAGCTCAGGCAGGTCTGAGATATCTCTCCAAATGCTCAGCCCTGTGCAGAAGTTGGGGGTGTGCATCCTGCCATTCAGAAATTCTCTGCATTCATTTTCCAAGGGTAAATGTAGATGCACAGGTCCTAACTCTCAGAGGAGATGTTGCAGCTACTTGTTGTGGGCAAGCACTGGTCACCACTAGTGCTATCTGCAAAGAATGTTTTTGCTTTGCTTTGATTCACCTGTGAGTTTGCCTAAAGGTGACTCTTGAATGTTCTTCTTCTCCTTCTAGAAAACCTGCGTGATGCAGTAATATTTTTGATTCTCCTTCATATGTTTGGAGCCAGCTTTTCCAAGTTACTAAAATCTACCCAGAAACAAGTATCTTTGAAACATCAGGGCTGCAGCATCTTGGTACTAACGCACTTACAGCAGGTGATATAAATAAGCCTGTTCATTGCCTGTGTATGTGATCCTCTCCAACTCACCCCCACAGGTTTGGGACAGAGCAGGACATTGCTCCACCACTGATAAACCAAGGTGCTGCCTTCCAGCTTTGTCCCACTGAGTGTACAGAGCACTGCTGCTGCTCTGAAAACTGGAAAACTTGCCATTTTGTTTGTGTCCTTGCCTACCACCCTCCCTCTGGTGTTCTTTGGATGTGGTGGGACTTCTGTCACAGCCACCAATGGTCCCCAAGGGTCTGACCTCAGTGGAAGTTGTGTAGGAAGGGGGAGATAAACTCGTGTGAGAGGCACTGAAGGCAGACTTGTTCCCTTGCCCTCTTTGGGGCCCTGCTGCCCATGTGCTGTTTAGAAGGAGCATGAGTGTAGGAAGTCCCCTCCTGTGGTCTGGGTTCTGCCATGCTGCAGAGGTTTGTAGTGGCATGTTCTATCTGGCAGCTCCCTTTTCTCTCACTTGTCTTATATTGCCAGTGTGTCTTTGTATGGAAAACTGCCAGCTTTTCTTTTGAGTGCTTTTGAGTACTGAAGACCACCCCCTACTTTAAGGATTTTTGCTTGTTAGAGCAACTGCACTTTCTTATTTATTTTTTCTGCTTCCTCAAGGTCTCCTATTTACAGACAATCCATCTTTGCAATGATTCAGGGTGCAGAAGGAGTTGATCCCTGTATAAATCTCATGTTTCAAAGGATATATGCAGTAAACATGTATGACTCTAAGGCTGCATTGTCCTGGAAATTATTTTTTATTAAGAAATAAGACTTTAGAAAACTTTAGGTCTTTTCATTTGGAAACTGGCCAAAACCACCAAAACTGGTTGTTAAAAATGTGACTTTTTTGAATTTAGAGTTAATTCTGCTTGATATGCTTATAGCCTGGGAGATGGATACCTCTTGTATCTTTTCAGAACAGGCACTAAACCATCAATTGCATTTTGACTTTGTCCACAGCAATACAGGCTGCATGCAGCTCTACAAGAGTGGAATCAGAGCAGCATGAAAGGCCACAGTGCAAGAACTGGCAATGACCGGCCTGTCCTGAGGTGGTGGATCCAGAAAGAACATTAGAAGTGGGATGGATCTGGTGGGTGCATTTCCTCTCATGGTCATTGAAACACATTACATGATCTTCTTTGTCACAAGGATCAGTTGCTGCCTGCCTGGTCTTCTCCCTGGTGAGAGGATTCACAGCATGGGACAGTCTTGCTCCCTCCTTCATGTATCTCTTACCTGGCAAGTGTTTGAACCATTAAGTCAGATATTTTATGGAAATGAAGAGAGTACTAAAATTGCTGTCTATTTTTACAATGATTATTGAAAGGACACCTAGGCTACCTTTGTGATCCAGAGGTAATAATCCCTTATCATTTCAGGTGGCACATAGAAAAAAAAAATTAGTCAAAAAAACCAAAACTCAAACCCTGCAATATGGAAAAAAACCACGGACATCTTTCACGTGGCCACATACCCTTTAGCACTGTTTTCTTGAATTCAAAACTGCCAGGATCATTCATAGAAAAGCCTTTGTGTGACACCTCCATTGAATAATAAGCTTTGACATCTCTCCACAATCTTTCTCTTGGAGGAGTGGAAATAAAATCTCTGTCCACAAAAGGGAAAATACAGTGATCAGAGGTGGCAAAAGGCAACATGGATAACACAGTTTTTGTGCATGCCCTAAGTATCATTTAAACAGTGTAAAATAATCCATGCTAGTTCATTTGGTATCAGGAAAAACAGAGTCTTGGCCACTTAAAAAAACTATCTGAAAATAGCTTACACTGATGATGATGAGAAAGAATATGACTGTTTTAAAGGTGGCATTTACCTGTTAGTAAATGGAAGGTAATTGTCACTTGGGACTCCTCCAACGTATTCTTTAAATGCAAGATATGTGTTTATTATAACATGCAATTTTAAATTAGTGTTGATCACTTAATATTGTTCATCAAGTTTTAAAAAATATGGATTTCTTCTTCAGATCCAAATGTTTGTGCTATACTAATACAGATGTCTCAGCTTTTATTAATTAGAAAAAAAACCAAAAAATGCTGAGAGAAAGGGTTTTCAGATATTGCATCTTTCAGAAAAAATGGGAAGTAAGAATTTTAAAATCTCAAGAGAGGTCATTTATTCCAACACAACAGCATTTAAATTTTGGATAACACCTTATCTGTGGTGGCTACTACTACAAAAAAATAAAGAAAATACCTTTCTAGAGTGGAAGATGAAGTAAATGCACATAACATGAGTGCACTAGGTAGGAACATTGCAACAGCTCCCAAATGAAATCTCACCACTCTCAAGTGGGTGCAAAACTCTCTGTGAGAGCACTGGGACTCAGATTTCTCTTGATGCTTCCCTTTCACATGCAGGAAAAGCCTGTGTGGCAGCAGCATTGCAAGTCAATGTGCTGACACAGTGAATCATGGCATGAATTTATTTTGACTCTCCTGATACTGTAGTATATTTATAATTTAAATTATAAACTATGGGGAACAAGTATTGTGTCTTTTAAAAGCAGCCTTGAATATGCTAATGTGTTCAGTAAAGAACAGGCACACTCACAGAAATAAATGTCTCCTTGTTTCATATATGCACTGTCAGGTTACAGATACATTAGCAATACAACTTTTTTTGTTTTTTTCACAATGAATTACTTGTTATAAAGCAATAAAAACACTACTGAGGACCCACTTCACTCCAGCATCTGGGACCTACCCGTGTAATGGACAGTGGATCTTCTGATTTCTTTTTTGGTTCGGTCCCTGCCCATCTGCCCTTTTCTCTCTATCTGGTCAGCATCAGTGAACGTGTCACTGCTTAATTATCTCCCAGGCACGATTAATTTGCTGCAACTTAGAGGTGGGAAAAATCTTAGCAGCAGAAAGGCAGTTTTAAACCTCAGGCATCCAGATCTATTAGACCACATTGGCCAGAAAATTCAGTCTCCAGAAAGTTCTTGGTGATCCAATACATAGACAAAGTTGGAAAGCTTCCTGGAGACCCAAAGGGTTGGTTGCTTTCGGTTGGGTTTTTTGTTTCTTTGTTTCTTTCTTTTCATCTTATTTTTCTTTTTCTTGGAAATTACAACTTCTCTATATGCCAGGGAATTGAGAGAAGTGTGGAATCAAAAAATGTTCAAATGACAATGTGACGGTTCGAGACAAGTGATGCTGGTAACCATAATGAAATTTCAGTGTTACATTTATACCTATAGAAATTTGCGTGTATGCATCTGTGGGAGGCGAGGGAGAGAGAGAAGGAAATGCAGAAATACAATTAATTTCAGTAACCTCCACAGGTATTTCCCCAGCTGATAAATATATTCCCAGACAACAAGGAATATGCTGCAGATTAGAGTGATATATAATTTCTTTTGCCTTTGCCAACGCCCCCAGCCCCATGCACCAGCACGTAGCTCCTCACCTTCCACAGAGCTCAGTCAGGCTCTGCTGTCTCTCCTCAGTACACACAGTCTCAAAGACACTCATTTTCCCCACCACTCCAGCTGTAATTCTTGCTTTCTACTTCCCCTGCATGATCACCTACTATGCTCTCTTTCCCTACCAGCCTCTTTTTCTTCTTCCCCTCTCACAGCCACTGATCCACATCTAATTTCTCTCACACTTCCCTGTGTCTCTGCTTACATTAGCCAAAATTGCCATTCCTCCTCAGTGATGCAGAAGAAGTGATGTCCCATGAGTGCATCAGGTAACCTCAAGCAGCTTTTTCTCCCACTTGTTCAAAACATTCTTAATTATGATAGCTCGCTTCTGCTGCTTCCATCTACTCTTTTTGCACTATCCTGCATGGACAGTGGATAAACATGTGAAGTGACCTCCTTGTTCAGCAGGGAAGCCCTCCTCTCACCTTCCCATATGACTATCCATGACTGTGTTATTCTCCGGGTTAAATTGTAAGCCCATCTGGGCAGGCAGCCTTGCCCCTGGGGCACCCCTGGGCTACTAATGCAGAAGTCTCTGACTGCTTAGAAACATCAGCAACAATATTTTCCTACAGGCTTCTAGACATTGTGCTACCCATGTAAAAAACAGATGCTTACCAAACATGTGAAATTAAAGCAGCCTCATAGGAAAGAAAGCCTGGAGCCCCCCAGGCAGGGAGCCTCCCTGCTGACACCAAATTTGAGCATTAGAGGGTGATAAGCGGGGAGATGCAGCACGGAGCCACGCCGCTCTCCTGGTGGTTTTGTTGTTGTTGTCGCAACATGGTGGAGAATATCCAGACCTGCCAGTAAGTCGAGGAACAATCTCTTCATATTATGCTAGCTCGAATACTAAACCGGCTTACAGTCACACATCTGCATGATCCTAACCTTCCCTCATTACAAACACAGTAGGGATTTACTTGCACCACACTAGCTGCATGGGGCCAATATTTTTATCCAGCAAAATCACATATTGTTACCTCCATACATACAGTGGAAACAGCATGAGTAATGGAACCTTTAATCCTCATTTTTCAAAATTAGATTATAGTTTTACCTTCACTTTCTCTTAGTTTTTAAATCTCTCCCAATGCCCAGCACTGAAGATGCTGCTCCCCCTCTGATCACATTCTCTGGTGGCTCCAGTCATAGCTGGCTGGAAGGAGCTGCCTATGCAGATCCAGACCACAGGAGACTGCCTGTATCACCTTCAGCCCCCTTCCTTGTGTCCCTTGAAGAATTAGTTGAATTGGAGCAGATAAAGTAAATGCCACATAATGTAAAATTAAATTAAAACCTATATGCAACAACAAAGATAGTATTAAGATGTATCCATCATGCCTCCATATCTCTGCACTTGCAGATAAACTTGCAGAGAGATTTGTAAGAGATTTATAAGAGATTTATAAGTTCCTGCTGGAGACTACCAGAGGCTGGCAATATAGAATTAAGCTGCACATATTTTTCAAAAGCTTTTTGAAAGTAGTATGGTCTGCACAGTGCAGTGTTTTGTACCTCCTGCCATGCTCTGAAGTGAAACACATTGTACAGCATAACGCAGTGGATCCCGCTTTAAGTTACAAAGCAAAATCACTGTGTGATCTACTCAGCTGCCTCACACTCCAGTTACATTGTTTTAGCCAGCACAGATGTTCAGCAGTGCTGCCATGTAGTATTCTTGAGGATTTCTTAGTAAGTTCCATTTAATCATTGTCAAGTAATTGTTCTGGAAACTGCAGTCTGCTAGGAAGTAATAGACATCTTTGCATAATCATGGCAGTGACCATATTTTGGTCCCCTGTAATAATGGCTAGTACACTTCCTTTGGCCTGAAAATTGCCACGTTTATACTGATAGGAACAGAAATTATTGCTGGAGGCTTTGAACACTCTGTGCCAAACTGGTCTTGAATTAAATGTAAACAAAAGCCACCTGATTGAGGCACCTTCCTAATAGGAATGTTTATATTATCATGCGTTTATTATTGTTTAAACTGCAAGATGCGGTATGGATCTGCAGCAAATACCTGAAGACACCTTTATGCTACTCACTTTGCAAACACTGAATAAAATTACGGTCCTCCCCTATGTGTCAAATGATCTCTTTCATTCACATGCATATATATGTCTGTATATATATAGTATACAAGTGTACAGCACCACAGTGTACAGTACCTCAGTGATTTTGCCTTTGTCATGTTCATCTCCCAATTGCCACAGAAGAACATTCTGTTGGGTCAAAAGGCCTTGGGATAAAAGTCAGGTTCTTGCCCTAGGTGTGAATTCCTGTCCTCTCCGACTCATTTCCAGCACAAATCAATTAGTCCAGAGACAAACCTTTGCTCTCCAGTGCTGCATCAAGAAATCCAGTCTATCTCCAGGTCAGAGTTACTTCTCTATCTGTAAATGGCAACTTGGGCCTGTTGAATGTGCTTAGTGCCCTACATCTGTCTGTCTGTTCCCTTCAAGGAAAGTTGCGTCCTTCACTGCCGTTTCTCTAGAAATGTGTGCTGACTTCTAACATGCTTGAATTTTTCAAACTGTACCTTGTGTTCGAAGTCTGTGCTAGCATGCATGTTATTCCTCATGCCTTTGTTCCTCCTAGGCATTTTTGGGTATTTGAGTGCTTCTTGGTGTCTCCCAGAGCCTCCACAGTGGTGGCTGGCCAGGATCCCAACTTGCCAGAGACTTTACTCCTTTTCCCCGCCTTTTTACTCTTAGCCCCTTCTGCGATTTTCACTCCACTCCTCATACCCCTGCCCTCTTCACCACCTCCATGGAGCTCAATCCCTCCTTAGCCAGGCAGTGCAGGGAAGGCAGCCCCATGGGCAGCAAGTATGCCTTTTCCCTTGCCTACGAGCACAGCTGAACATCTGGGTCACAGCAAAGCCCCAGAGCCTTCCAGCAGCCACAGCCTGCTCTATGCCCTCAGCCTCCCAAGCAGAAAAAGCTATAAAAAGCCTTTTAGTCCACGAGTTGATAGGTGTTCACCCAGGATCACCTGTGGATCACTGCTGTGGGATTTGTAAGCTGAGCTCTAATTAACTTTAAAAGCATATTAAAAAAAAAAAAAAAGAGGAAGTTGCAGGATTTGCAGAGAGCCTCATGAAAGCAGATTGCATATTTAATTTGCTCTGTCAGACAATAAGAAGATCAAATGATTTAAACAGTTGATGTGTTGTGAAAACACATCCTGTCACAGCTGGGATGTGGATGGAGTCCCAAGCACTCATTTCCCCTCAGAGTCATTCCCCCTCTCCATTTGCTGTGACACCATGGAGTTTAGAGTTTAATGTGCTGGTAATTGAAAGATGCTTCTCTCAATATATTTCAAGACAGATTTTTCAGAGGAAGAGATCCATTGTGTTTTCAGTATGTGAAATAATGCCATTAATTTCTTGTACCCCAGTTTTGTCCTTTGCCTTGTCCTCTTGGAAAATCATCAGTAAGCTTTGTTTACAGCTTCAGTTTTTAATGCATATCCTGCTTCAATTTTTTACCCATATCCTGGTTTTCTTCCCCTCCTTTTCACTTTCCTCCAATTCTTTCTGCTTTTCACCATCTTTTCTTTCCCCTTTGAATCCAGCATCCCAGAAAGTTCAGTGAGCATGCCCCACTCACTATTATTCATGCAGGTGTCTTTCAGGACTCTTTTAAACATGCTGAGAGGAATTGAGTTCACTCTTGGGCAAAGGTTTCTGAGGAAGGTGACTTTTATTACTCAGATGCACTCTGCAGAATACAGATAAACTTCAGTGCTCCCCTCTAACCCTCTGTCCTTTTCTAGCACTCCCAGCACAGAGAGTTATCTTCATTAACAAGTTCAAATCAGTGCATACTTGCAGCACCAGTGGTCAGTGAGCGCACATTTTACTCAGTCTGTGAGATGAGCTGAACGGCTAAGTTACTTTCCCTGGCCAAAAACATCCTCTTTCTTTAATGGAACAGCTTAATTATTCCTTCTTTCTCCTGGTCCTGGGGGACAGATTATTGAAGACAGATGGGCAGAGAAGTGTGCATACATTAGCAGTGAGGCTGGATGCAGCCGTTCCGTGGGTGGGAGGGCTGACAGCTGCATGGTTGCATCCAGACACCTGGGAAATTGCCGGAGCCTAGGGAGTGTGTGTGGAGCACTGGTGACCCTGCATTGCTCTGATGCCTTCAGCTGGGGGCCCACACATGTGCCTGCACACAAAATCCTGCACAGCCCCACGGGCTTCGCCATGGCCATCAGACCTGTGCAGAGGTGCAATCATACAGACATGACTTTTTAAAAAAGTAATCTCTTTTCATCAGCCTCATGTTCTCCCTTCCCTGTTGATTTGTAACAGTTGTTCAAAATTGATATTATTCCTGTCTCTTTTGCTGCCACTTGTTCCTGTCCTTCTGCAAACCCTCTGAAGTCACTTGTCTGGGAGGCGGCATTGCCGTCCAGTGAAGAGAGAAGCCAGCAAGGCTGCCATCAGAGCCCAGCTGAGGAGAGGAACCTGGATGCTTGATGCTCAGTTTCTCCAAGTGGATTTTGGGCTGTGCTGAGTGAAGAAATGTGATAGTAATATTTCATGTGTAAGGACAAATCCAGAATGATGATAACTATATACTGATCCCTGCTGTGACCAGCAGGACTTCTGCCCTTCAGGTCCCAACACTAATATGAAGCCTTGTCCTTCAAGTCTGGCAGGTCATTAAGGTGGAGATTTTAAAGTATCCAGATGATTTAGGAATAGAAATTCCATTAACGGTATGGTTTATGTCTCTTGGCCCATTTACCACAATTTAAAATTTGTGGCATTTTGTGAATGACCTTCCTGGATGGTGTCTTACTTGAGCGGCAGTGGTAGCCATCACTTGTGTGCAGCTGAAACAAGGCTTGAGTGACACGAATCACAAATTCTCCCCACGCTGTCTGTGTTCGTAACTAGAATCAGGCACTGCAAAGTCTCATAACTAACTTCAAACATTCATCAGTCTTGAAGGGGACTCAGCTATCCAGATCTAAGGGCCTGTTTACTTGTGCTGTGAGATTGTTTCAGTACGTCTCTGTAAAAGTGCAACTGTGCTTTGATAGAGCAAATGATCAGGATGATGAAGGTGCATATGATCAGGATAATAAGTGCATCCACTGTACTGGTGAGCAGAGCCCAAATTTTTTCCAGGCTGCATCTCAGACCCCAGTGGCTCATCAATGAGTGATGTGTAAGAAATGTGCTTCATGTCATCCTGTGTGACATGACATGATGAATCCTTTATTGGGAAATTCCTTGGGATGAAGGGGCCCTGAACCTTGTCTCAGTGCAGCACCTGAAACCAGTTTCCCAAGCTGTAACTAGGATTACGACAAGAAGCAAGCAAGAGAGTAAATACTCTAAGAGTTAGCTCAGACAGTAGCAGTGCTCTCTACCTAACAAACACAGATTGTCAGTCCTTTTTTTTTTTTTTTTTTTTTTTTTTTTATTGAGAGGACCCCATGATGAGTGGTTTCATTAATCCTCCCACAGAGATAGTTAGAAAACTTTGAAATAAAGTCAGCTGCTGGAAACCCTGTCTGGAGTCTGCACACCCTAATTTGCATTTTGATTTCTGTGATTTAACTGAAGGCAGAGGTTGTCACTGCCAAATATCCCTCTCCTACCGAGGGATGTACAAGGTAGAACTGCCCAAAGCAGCCTGACTTATGAGGACTGCCACAGCAACACAACAAACGCATCCCTAAACATTTAGTAATAAAAAATCTGTTGTTCTTTAGTCGCCAGGATTTAACAAGCCAAATCCCTAGGAGAGGTGATAAAAATTCATTAATCTAATTAAATACTTCTTATTGCCAAAGTGACTTTGTAGAGGAGCTTTGCTGAAGGATAAGTGCAAAGTAAAATGGAGTCCCAGCAGAGAAACAAACGTTAGACTTCAGCAAGCTGGTACACGCTTCATTAAACTCATAATTATCCTTTGGTTCTAAGTAGATGATAATATTTAATGAGTATCCAAGATAATTTAAAGAAAATGTTTACTAATGAGGAACAAACAGTGCTATGGAAAACTGATATCTGGGGTACCATAGCTGTGTATCTTACCTGTATCTTGTGCTCTTGCTTTTGTACAAGTGATTCAAGTGTTCTTTTCAAATCTGTTTTAGTACTGGCTGGTGTTGCTGGTTTCACTGAGTTCCCCTGGGAACTACAAGGCACCCAAGGGAGAAAAGGATGTGCTGGGGAGCAGGCAGCGCTGCAGGGGATGGCAGGCAAAATAAACCTGAGGGGCCCAAGCACAGACTGGGGAGTAAGGATTGGCATCCCCCAGTGATGTCAGGGGGCAGTTTGTCTAGGATTCTCCTAAACATTAATTCTAGGTTCTAAATTGTGATGGAACCTAGTTTTTGGCTCCTTGTGGGAGGTTTGTGTGGTCAAGGTGGACACCCTGCAATCTGTGTAGCTTTTATTATTAGATATAATAGAAGAATTATTTGACTCCTGAAAACCTACATATCATCTGTTGGCAAGTGATGCAGGGTAGCCAGCCAAGCACTGGCCAATTGCTTTCTTCCAATATTCCTTTACAGGGATTGGTTTCTTATTCAGTAGGGATTTATGGCTTCCACATCAGAATATTCTGTATTGAAGATACTACTCTTTTTCTTTGCATTTGCATCCTGCAAGGATGCAGCTGTGTATCTTCCTAGGACAGAAGAGTTGATCTGTATTTAAAAGGCATCAGGGAAGAAAATTAACTCTTCTGTTCGGATGCTAAGGTGACGAGAAGTAGAAAGTGAATGGGTGATGAGGAAGGGTTCACTACTGGAGAGTGAGCTGAACCCCTATCCACCTCTTGTGAGGGCTTTGCTTCTGCTCTGGGCAGCAGCCAACATCCTCCCCCACAGACCTGACACAGCTCCCTCTTGCTGGCTGGCTCCCACTCCTGTTTGCAAACATGCTGCTTTGGGAAGTCCCTTTGTATTTGCTCCCCTGCAGCAGAGTGCCCAGAGTGAGCTGTAGTGACTCAAATCAGCATTGTCACGCCACAGAATTATTTATTTTATATGGAGCAGCCAGTGTAAAAAGAAACAATGGGTATTCCCTGTGTCTGGCTCACAGTCTGCTCTTTCCCTTGGGATGTGAGCTAGCCTGATTTGTCGCTGATGGATCCATTTCTGGGAGCTGGCATTACTTTTACTAACACCATGTCTCTCCCTGCTCAGTCATTTTTCTGAGGTTGTCCAGCTGAAGGGACACAATCCTGCCTTAAGATAAGGGTGGTTGTGCCCAGTTTGAACAGGACCAAACTTAACATGTGAGTTTTCGGGTGAATATCAGCTGCTGAGCTCTCTGAAGTCATCAAATGCTTTCCTGCAGTGTGTGGCAAACTCTGATAGCAGCCAACACTTTGAAACCAGATAGCAAACAGCAGGGCAGGAGCAGGCATAAATACAAAATTAATGTAGATATTTCTCACTTTCATCATAGCAGAAAAACAGCCTCTTTTCCAAAATGCCTGCATATAGCCTTGTGTCCCGATGGCGTACGTATATTATTGCAGGTATTTTGGTGCTGGAATGAAAGGAAATGGGGACTGTGAGGATTAGGAGACCACATGCATGTGCCTATTTTATGACTGTGATTATCTTTGTAAGGTGCTTAAATGCTGCAAGTGTAGCATCCTATAAATGGGTGGGCAGATTAGATTAGATCTGCAGTTCTCAGCAAGGGAGTTTATACCTGCTTGGCTCACTTGGAGGCTGAGTTTCTCTTTAAATGCAGTATTGCTCGCTGTTTCTTATGCCCTTTATCAACTGAGTTTCCAACTGGCAGCCTCATAGGGCTTGATGCTGTATCTTTGATCTCAGATAGATTTTTGTATATAAAATCATATTTCACACCAGCTTTGCAAGCTGTTATGTTAATTCATTGGCTGTCTACTATCCTGGCTGCTATAAACACAATAAATACAGCATAAGGAATATATAAAGTAACACCCATCCATGCACCCAGTCTTGCTCCTGAAGCAAAATCCAGGACAAACCTTTCATGTGGGGGAAGGGAAGGATTTTCTTCCACATCTGTATGTATCAGATTTTCAATTTTTGTCTGATGGAAGCCTGATGATTTCAGAGGGGTTGAAAAATAGCTGGTGCTTGGTCCATAATGACTGTGCTACTGTTATATCACAGTGCTTCACTGAAGCTGGGGCTCTCGTTCAGACAGATTGGCAGAGTGCCTGGACATGCTTTATTTTTGTTGAGTTTGTTGGGTTTGTAAGCAGGAATTGGGTGAATTGCTCTTTTGCAATATTAGTAAGCCTTGCAACTGGTCGTTGGTTTTAAAGCAGGAAAAGTATCCTCCTGACAGCTGCCTTTCCTGCCTTTGACAGCAGCACTACAGCTCAGTGTCTTGTTTTGCCTCCAGACGATTCCAAGCTAGCTAGCAGTCATCAGCCTACTGAAAAGAAACTGCCTGTCCACATTCGAAGAGTACAGGCATAAGATTGGGAATGGTTTATGCACCTCCTCTTGGAGGCAGGGAAAGAGTCACAAAATTGTCCCAGCTTTTTACAAGGTGGTTTCAAATTCCAAAGCACTCTTCCTATTCGGCATCTCACAGCTGAACAGATACGTTGATGTGTTTACAACTACCGTGAAGGGTAGAGTTAAGTGTAACAATGATGTGAGCTTCAGAGCTCAGTGTAATATAATGTTACCCTTGTGAAATGCAATTATTTCAGCTCTTGTTTTTAAATAGTTGTTTTTCTCAGTGTGAGAGCTAAATCACGTAACATAACGATGTTATTCATAAAGATATGAGTTTTTTGTTCCCAGCAAATTTGCTTTGATTTTAAAGGGGAAATCAGATGTAAACAAAACTTTTCTTAAAATGTACTAGTAGTACATAAAACAATAGATAAAAATGCCTTTCAACAAGCCAAGCCATTCAAACAAATCTAAAAGTAACACCTATTCCTTTTGTTTCACATAAACACATGAAGTGAGGTGTAGCACAGTTTTAGAGCTTTCTGATACATATAATATTCTCTTTGCACCAAAATTGTCACTGGTTTGAATGAGGAAATACTGTGTAATAGCATTTAAAGTAGATTATCGTTATAGGCTTAAGGCCTTATCCTGGCTCTTATTCTTAACTCAAGGTGTTTCAGTGAGGTATTTGAAAAACCGTGACTACTGTCCTGTCCTGTTGGAAGCTAAAGTGTGTTGAAGACTGCTCATGGGAATGCTCATGGGTACCTGCTTCCAGAGAGGTGCAGTGTGTGCTCTGCCCCTTGCATGCTCTGCTTACACCAGATGGGCTGTTGAGAGCTGCAATGCTTTGTGTGGGCTCTCATGACCACCTCAGCTCACACAGCGAGGCAGCAGCCAAGGTAACTGAAGCAGTGAGTTTGCAGAAATACAGATGAACAGAGAAACAAAAAGCCTTCTGGATTTTTTATTTTTTTATTTTTTCTTTTTTTTTTTTTTTACGTGGATATGAAAGAATACAGCAGTTTCAACTCTTTGAGCACAAAACTCTGCACCCCAAATACCCACAAACTGGAATTTGATTACAGTGATGAAAACATAAGGAGAAAATAGTAGAATATGAATAAAAAGTTGAAACTTCAGCTGAGGAATAGATCCTTCTTCTTACCTTGTAAATTAACCCTTTAATGTGTTTTTCTTAGTTTGGTATATAACTTCTGGATTCCATAATTGACATTTAAATATAATACTGCCAAAGTTTCAAAGGCAGCTTTTAAAAACATCCATTGTTTCAGTAGGACAGGCTGAAGGGAAAGACTTTCTCCTCAATAATTTATGAGGAGCACATATTAAGTATCCAGTGTATGCCAGGTAATTGCACTGAGATACTAGGTTTTCACACTAGGTAAACAAATAACTATAATGGAAACCCAGCTAATTAATGGTCAGCTAAGAGCAACTGTAAGCAGTGGGTTTCGGTTCCAAGACCCAAGAGAGTTTTTGGGGGTAGAAAATAGCTGCTGTGTCTTGTGAGTAGACAGAGGGTTGCAAGGTTTGCTGAGATGGAAACTAGGAGCCTGTAAATAGGAAGGCCATAGAAGGGCAGAAGAAAAGATAGAGGATGCTGATGTGTGAGATGTTCTCACACTGCTCAAAGATTAAAAATTAGTGTGGATGATGGTTTGTGTGTTAAACAGGGTGGCAAAGTTGACCTGACAGCCATGTCTCTGAAAAGTTTGAGCATGAAGGAAAATGCTTTGGTTATGTCTGCACCATGGAGAAGGGTAACAATGTGCAATCAGCTGTGTTCATCCACTTGATATAAAGTCTCTCTGTCCAGTCTTTGTATTACATAAAAACTGGGTATAGATATATACATTTTATTTCACTGTTTTTTCCTCCTTTGTTTTCCTCCAGCATTTTAACATCTCTCTTTCCATTCAAACTTTTATCCCATTGGCTGGGGGCATAAGGAGAGGGCACTGCACTGAAAACTGACCTTATCCAGGAACCCAGATGCTTTTTTCAGCCCTGCCACCAGCTTGCTGAGCAAACCTGGGCACATCAGCCTCCCTGCACTGCTGCTCAGCACCCTGGGATCTGCTGGTGGAAGCACTGCCTCAGCCCTGGATTTATTCCATCTGTTATTAATGATGACCCCGAAGGACTGAAAGGAAGCTGCCCCTGCTTCCCTTGTGGGTCACTGACACGCTGGTGAACTCAGTTTGTTTTCCAGCATCAGGTGTCTGTGGCTAAAGCCTTGTCCTCTCCCTGGCCACTGGCAGGGCAGGGGGGCTGGAGAGTGTGAGTGGGGAGCCTCTGTCAGCAGATGCTTGTGCATGTGGGACAGCACATTGTCTGTGCAGCAAGGGCTGCTGCAAGAGAAACTTGAAGGCTTTATAATGCCAATCCTGCATTTCAAATGGAAAATATGTTCACATTGTTTGAAGAATTGAGTCAAACTAACCTGCAGCAGGGATGTATTCATTTCTGCATGTAAGACTTCACAGTTGTTATGTCATGGGCATGGCATAGCATTCTCTCAAATTGTTTGTAATTCAGCATTTAAAATGATATGGTGGTGTTAGTTAAGCAATTATCAAGACCTCAATTCCGAGGCACAGAGGTTCCAGGTTATAGGTCTCATGAGTTTTATTTACTTTAATTCATGTCAGCTCATTATCAACCTCATCAGGGAGTGCAGACTTAAAAGTAAGCCTGGATCAGTCATTATTCTCGGTACACATGTGTGGATTAAGGGTCTTTTCATCTATACAGTTTGGGAAAGCGGAGCAGAAATTTATATTGTTTCACTTTCCATTATTCAAATTTGTAAAATAATTTTTAGATGAGTCCGGGAGGCCATGGAGATCACTAATAACATCTCTTGTATCAGAAGTAATTTGGTTTGTAACTCTCTATGATCAGATCAAATAATCCTTTTATACCTGACCAAAATTGCTTTGTAGGGTTCATGTGCTATTGCTAATAATTATCATCACAGTGTGTCTTTGAACTATCAGGCATTATGTTATACACAGTTTTATGATGAGGGTGTTAGAACTAGAGACCTTATGTTTCTTTTTGATGGATTCTCTGAAACACAAGTACTTTTCCTAAATTGGACACAAGTGTGTCCACTATTGGAATCTCTTGCAAACTAAGTCAGCCTTCAAGTTCAGAAAGATGTCATGGTGCCCTCATGACCCCAGCCTCTTTCTTCTGCTGCAGGTATCCACTTGGTTTGACTTAGTCTTATAAGGATAATAACCAACTTTAAAAAACAGGTAATCTGGTATTTAACTGACCATTATCTTTTTAATTCTGACACACAGTGTGTCAAAACAAGAAGGCAGAATCTCTAAATTACTGTGGGAAAGTGTGAACTTAATCTTTAGTCCCTTTAAAAAATTTTTTTTTGGGAAAACTGTGGGCAAACTTCTTAATCTTTATAAAGTTATGTCTCTGTCCCTAGGGGTTTCTTGCTGCATTAAATCTCCCAGCTATGTTTCTCATTTGGAGCATCATTCTGCACAGGTGGAGAAATATGATTCTAGTTTCTTCTAGAAAGCTTCACTTTATTCAGATTTCAACATAAAACATAGTAACTGTTGGTGTGCTAGTCAAAATTTTGTAATTTATTGTCCCTGTGCTAATGAATACCGAGGTATAGATTTCTCATTCCTCCTTCCATTCACATGTTGATCCAAATCCGGTAAAATACAAACCATTTTGTAATTTTCACCACTATATTCATTTCATTGCAAGACTGACATCTCCATATGTGTTTATGAGATGCATCTGTCACTGTGACATTATACCTCGCATATTTTTGATAAGGTTTCTACTCTGGGGTCCCCCCTGGGATTTTGCAGTCCTCTGATAGTGGATGAGCAGACCCTGGAGGCTGAAGCCTGCAGCTGGTCAGACTGCTGAATTCTAGGTGCCAGCCAACACGATATTTCAGCCCTACGCATGTCATAACAATGAGGGCAAATAGGAGAAGCCAGTATGATGTACTTTAAAAAAAAAGATTCAAGTTTCTTTTTCCAGGAGCAAGGAATTGCAGAGTTTGAAGGGGCTGCCTGAGTCTGGCTCCTGCCAGCTTTACCTTTGAGTTAAACAGCCAAAGTGTCCTATTTAAAAGCAGATGCTAAAATGAGGCGGGTAGGGAGAGATCATTTCTCTGATAATCTGGAGTCAGGCCATTTAGGCCTTAGCAGATTGTAACTGATATCTTGATTTTCGCCAGGAAGAAAATGGGTGGCCAGCACAAAGTAATGAAAGGCTTTATTACCATACGGTACCTTCGAAAGCTCCTTCATTGTACAGTGACAAAGGACTAAAAATTGCTTAATCAGATCTATCCAAAAAGGAGGAAAAAAAAGTAAAAAAATAAACAAACTTTGCCAAGAGCTCAAAGACAGTAGTAGAAAAAGGCACAGGCTGCTGCATCACAGGACATCACTTCCCTCCCTTGTCCTTTGCTGCACAGAAACTCTGGCTCTGAGGATCCCCTCAAGGGGATACCTTTTTATTCTCGGTCTCTGTACTCATCCCAAAGTGCAGATTCTGTCTCTGCAAAGTTGTTCACTTCTGGGTTTTATCCTCTTTGCAGCAGAAAAATAGCAGAGAAGACAACCAGAGAATAAATGCTCCTGTAAAAGCTGCAGAGTCCTGTTATGTGGGAGCCTCAGCACCAGTGCCTGGTGCTTGTTTTCCGTCACTTTTGGTGAAAAAGTGTGTCAACGGATGTCAAGGTAAATTCTTCTCTTCCTCTCCTTCCTCCCTTCCCCCATCTCTCCTCCTTCAAGTCTGTCTTTGTGTCATCTCTTCAAAGTACACTACCTGTAAAATATTGATTCACAGCAGGCTGAGCTGCCAGGTTTAGATTTCTTTTTCACTGGCAGCAATAATAAACTACTACAGACAGTGCAGGCTCAGTACCAGCCTCATCATTGCACCACAAGCACATCGGTCTGTCTTATGCGTGACTCAACATAATGAAACAAGGACCCAGAGGTATCTCAGAAAGAAGAGGGAACTGAGAAACAACCACAGGGGACATCAAAGGAGCCTAAGGAGGCTGTAAGCTGAGGATGTAGCAAGTGCCACCTTAAACAGCAGTAACAGCAGTTCTGTTTATTCAAAATAACTTGTCAGAAAAAACACAATACAATAAAACAACTGGTGCCACTTGAGACTGGAAACCCAGAATAAACAAACTCTCTACTTCCTCTGTTCAGCTTAAAGACAGGAATACCACCCACTCCTAGCTATCTTCATAGTCTTTATGTTGTTGAAAAAAGTGTCAGGAGTGATTACAGGAAGGTAAAAAGACCCTCAATAGCTTATGGCAGTGCTATGAAAATTGTGCCTGGTGGGAACAGTGGATAGACATACACAGTGTATGAAATGTATTCCAGTTTGATCAGAGGCAAGGGTTTCTCGCCTTATGAGCTGTACAAAGAGTAGGCAGAGGTTTTGGTGTAAACCAGGGTCCCATGCTGGCACTTCCCTCTTTGATGTGCACTCACTGGAATGCTTGAAGACTCAAGTGATAAAGCCAGGCAAAGGACAGATGTAAAATATTCTTTACTGAGGGAAAAAAGATGGAGCAGGGTATTATTTTCCATGCTGTAAATCCCATATAAATACTGTTTTGTTTATACTTGTGTTTTCTTTTAACTGTGCCTGTTCTAAACAGTTCTCAATCAGAAATGTCAAACGATCTCTTCTAGACTTTTCTGCAATTTGCCTCATATTTTAAAATTTGGGGAAAGAGGAAACAAAAATGCAATTCAAATAAATTGATAGGAACAGTCAATGCATCCAGCTTTGCATTCTTGTTTTCCTGAAAAAAAGCAATGGTGGCTGTCTTGACATGCAGTGTTGAAGCTCTGGATGGCTGTGGCACTCCATAGATTTTACCCCTGGGATCCTACACTTCCAATGGAGCCAGAATGCGTATTTGAGCAGAGAAATTATGGTTCTGCAAATTTTCATCTGATCTCCTGAGCTTTCCCCTTGGGAACTCCTTCCAGCAAAGGGACTCAGAGAAAACAAGAAGCCACTGCTGCAATGTGACCAGTGGCTTGGAAATTTGGATGTGTCCAAACAGATACTAATACCTGGGGCACTGAAAAGCGCTAAGAGGAGGGATATTGCCTGGATTTGGATATCCTCAGATGTCTCTGTCCAAGCCAGCCACTCCAGCATGAGCTGATAAAGAGGAAGTGGAACCTCCAGGGTACAGCGTTTAAGAGAGTGGTACCCAAAAATTGTCACACGCACTGACATTCATGTAAAAAGCCTGGCTTGGTGTAAAGTACCCAGAAATTACAATCTGTGTTCCCAAAATAATGAAGTTAGTTTAAGAATATTGAGATTTTTAAAATTAACACATTTGAAACTTAGTTTCAAATATTTTGCAATTTTCTAAGATAATTTTTCTGTGATCACAGGCCCTGGAAAGGCAGTTATCCCTAGCAAAGGTGGATTTGCTACAGATTTCTCGCTTCCCTCTGCTACAACTCCCTTGTATTTCTCTCATACTGTCACTGAGTGGTGTTGCCACTGCTCCTCCTTGTGTCTCACAGTCCCCTCAGTGCCAGGCTGCAGGGATTTGTGGCCAGTTGCTGGCTACAGAACTCACACTGTGTGTGGCAGCAATTTGCGTCTCTCCTCTCCACCCAGCCACTGATTTTCTCAAAGCTCATCAGATCTTGGCAAAACCTCTCTGCTCTGGCCCATGGGATCACAAGCTGCAAAGGAACCATGGGAGTGTAAACATCATCTTGTGTACTGAGGCTCATACCAAAGACAAGCCCACTAAGTTCTGAGGTAAACACTTTTTCCAAGATTGAGGTCTCAATGGTAAAAACAAACCCAAGAGGTAGAGATGATGCAGTTATAATTTCGGCCTGGTCCTGACTGCTACCTCTGTGGATTCTGTGTTCAATACAAATAATTTAGTGCCAGATTTTATCAGTGCCATTGCTGCTGAGCAGTGCAATAGAGCCACTGCCCTGCCTGGCAGAGCAGGTTTTTCTTACTGCATTCACATACCGTTACTCATGGGTGCAGGTTGTCTCAGGGAGCAGAGATTGCTGCAGCAGGAAACCATCCTCAGAGGAGCCAGGATGCCTCCATGGGCAGTGCAGGAGCTGCTTGGCAGGAGTGGGTTCCAGCACTGCTCCCCTGTGAGCTGGCCCATTTGTGTAGCAGCATTCCCCACACTTATGGACCCCATCCCAGGTCTGCCCAGGCCATTGGCACTGCCCCATGGGGACCACAGGGCAGGATTGGAGCCTTCTGGGTCAGGACCACCTTCATGCAGGCATACAGCAGCAGGAAAGGAATAACACAAATGTGCTCATGAAGCCACAGAGGAGAAAAGAATATTAGAGGCTCTGTGTTTGTAGTTGTCTTATTTTGATGGCATTTTGGATGAAACCTACTCCGGGCTTAGGGATAGTCCAACACCTGGGTGTCCATTACCATTTCTAATCAGGTCACTAGTTGAAGAGTTGTGTGGAAGTCCATCCCTGACACAATAATTTCATCCCACAGATTCCCAAATGCACAGACTTTGGGGTGGTGAACACAGTAGATCCCTCCATCACCCCTCTAAGCCTTTCACTGCTGTGCAGAAGGCTCTCAGCCGATAAAGCAAGTGCACCCAGATTTATTTTTCAGCATCCCTTTAATAAATATGAGGATGGCAGTAGCTGTCTTCCAAGGCATGCTCTCCGGTGTGATCTCCTGTTTTATTATGGGCTATAAACTTGGGTCTTATTTTGTGTCCTGATCAGCAGTGAGCACTCTGCTGTCAATCAGGAAAGGATGTTGGTAGGGAACAGCACAAGATGGTGCTGCTGGCAGTCCTCTGCAAAGTGAACTGGAGAGCTCAATGCAAGCATTTCCCTCCCCTTCACTCTCAGACACAACTCAATGCCTTGCCTCTGGGTGGGTTCTACTGAGACTTTTCTGGGGGTGATATAAATCAGATCAGTGCTCTCAGCCCTCTTCCACCAGGGTAGGTGGGAAGGGGCAACACAAGCACTGTTCCCTCCCTTGGGCAGACCAGATGAGGGTCAAGGAAACAGCAGTTAGCTCCTTCCTCACATGGCAAGGGAGCTGGTGCAGGATGCAGGCTGGGTCCCTGGATGGGCTCATAATGTTTTGTTTCAACTCAGGAGGCTGCCTCTAAAGCAAGGATTTCTGTTTCGTCTGTGCCTCAGCCACCACAAAGATCCTTGAGATTCAAGAGAAGTTCGTAAGCAACTTAAGATCTGACAACTCATTTTTAACCCTTTACCTAATCATTCACTTCTCATCAGTGCACCTGGTCCCTGCTGGGTGGGAGGGGGATCTAGTGGATGGGGTGAGAGTGGTGTGATCGTGTTGCATCACTCCTGGAGAGGGAGAATTGCAGCTCTCAAGAACCAGTGGCACCGAGTATTTGTTACATTTACCTTTTGTCCGTATTCCCAGATTGCAAGTTTCTCTAAAAGAACAGGAAAAAAGAAAAAAAAAAAAAAAAAAAAAAGAGAAAAATTCTTGAGGAGCTATGCAAGTTAAAATAATTGAGTCAGAGCAACACGCTTAAAATGGAGATGTTCCCTGTTTAATTGCACGCAATGTCAAAGCCCCTGCCTGTGTTACCTCCTTCCCTTGCAGGGAACAGCCCTTACTTTTCTCTTCTGTTCCAGCTTTCCCACTTCTGGTTTACAGCATCAAAGCTTAAAGAGATATAGTTCTTCCCCACTCAAGGCAGGTTCCAACCTTTTATTTTACTCTTCCTTCCCTGCATTTTTAATAAGGCAGCATCTTTGAGGGATGCTCCCTGGTCTGCACATCACTGCCTGATACAGATCTCTTACCACTTTTCTGGCTGGGGACATGGGGCAGAAAGCAGGCGTAGGCTTCTGAGGGTGCTGAGCCTGGATTTAGAGACCTTATTGTTCTAATACAGTGACCATGAATACACAAAGGAAAGGTAAATGAGCACATATAAAGGAGGAAATTATTTTTCAACTCTTTTTGTAACCATAGTGGCCACCAGGTGCCACCAGGTGCCCACCCAAGCTGCTCGGTATCCCCTCTTTGCAGGACAAAGAGAGAAAGCACAAGGATGGCTAGTGGGTTGGGATAAGGACAAGGAGAGATCACTTGTCTGTTACCATCACAGGCAAAACAGATTCAACTTAGGGAAATTAGTTTAATTTATTAACAAACAAATCAAAGTAGGTTAATGAGAAAATATAACTACACCTTAATACACCTTTCCTGCACCCCTGACTTCTTCCCGGGCTCAACTTTACTCCCAAGTTCTCTACTTTCTCCCCCTCATTATTTCAGTGGTAATGGAGGCTGTGGTCAGTTCATCACAGGTTGTGTCTGCTATTCCTTCCTCCTCACTACTCACACTTTCCCTGCTCCAGAGTGGGGTCCCTTCCATAAGAAACAGTCCCCCACAGACTTCTTCACTGTGAGTCCTTCCCACTGGCTGCAGTTCTTCACAAACTTCCAGCATAGGTACTTCAGGAACAGACTGCTCCAACATGAGCTCCCTCTGGGGAAGTCTTTCCAGGAGCCTTTTCCAGCATGGACTCCTCTCTCCATGGGTACACAGGTCCTGCCAGGAGCCTGCTCCAGCACAGTCTTCCCACAGAGTCACAGTCTCCTTTGGGCATCCAGCCGCTTCAGCAAGGGATTCTCCACGGGCTCCAGTGGAAATCCGATCTGTTGAGGATCTCCACAGGCTGCAGGGGTTCAGCTGCCTCCCCATGGTCTGCACCAGAGGCTGTGGGGGAACCTCTGGTCTGGTACCTGGAGCACCTCCTCCTCCTCTTTGTCCACTGACCTTTGTGCCTGCAGAGATGTTTCTCACATTACCTCCCATTCCTCTCTGGCTGCAGTCAGTGTTGCAAGGTCATTCTCCTCCCTTCTTAAATCTGTCATCTCAGAGGTGCCATCATCATTGCTGACAGGGCTGGACTGGGCCAGCAGTGTGTCCATCCTGGAGCCAGCTGGCATTGGCTCTGTAGGACATAGGGGAAGTTTCTGCCAGCTTCTCACAGAGCCCCTCTTGTAGCCGCCCACTACCAAAACCTGGCCATGCAAACCTAATAGAATACCTCCCTTTCTTTCCTTAAGAATTTATGAGTTTGTACTAGCAATGATAGTGTGCTTGATCTTTCCTCCTTTATTTTCAGTTTATAGCAGATACTAAGCCTGTCTGATAAATTTAGGCTTGATTCAAGTTCATATTTTAAAATCTTTTATGTTTTCTGTGAAGGCCTCACGACTGCTGTCCTTTAAATCCATTCTTGGTTTTGTGCTATAGACATCAAAATTTTGCTCATGATTTAATTCAGAGTCTCTATTCCTTGTTCTCATCAGTCATTAAAAGCTCAGGCATTCACCAGAGGTTTGTCTTTTGTGGTACTTTTTAGTCACAGCTTCTTTTTCTTGAGGAAAGGGTCTCAATGAAGAGCTACAATTTAAGAATTAAGGCGATATCTCTGTGCAGAAAGCATTCCAAAAAGCTCTTTATATTTCCTGTTCCCATATGAAGGGTTTGAAGGGATTTTTCTGGTGGAAATCCTCTATTTTTGTTGAAATAGAATTGACAACAGACTTGGCAACTCCATCTTGATTACAGGGGAAAGTTAATCTTGATTATTAGAAACACGGCACTTTGTCACTTGTATTTGTGCTGTTTTCTGTTTCTCAGGTGGTAATTGTTCTTCAAGTTCTTTTCTTGCACAGTGACAAGAAAGAAACAGTATTCAGGCGATTTCTTCTTAAGCCCTTTGTCTATCACTTATTCTTTTTTCCTTTTGTTGACTCTGCCACAGTTTCCCACAGCTGTTTTACCAAGACAAAGTAGTTTGCAGAGCCAAGATGTATTCTTTCATAAGTAACAGCCCTTCCCAAAGCAGTTCTCCTACTGTCGATGTTACAGATGGATGAAAGCACCGTGCACTGCACTGACGGTTTCGTCGTCCCCGGAGCAGACCTGGTGCCCAAGGTACTAATGCAAAGCCAACAGGCAAAGAGAAGTAGCTAAAAGCACAAATGAGTGCTAGGGAGGAGCACTCAAGAGGAAGAAAATTAGAAAGTCAAAAGTACAAAATGCCATTTTAGGACAATAACTCTGAAATGAGAAGTAGAAAATGACCCTTATAATTGCATGATACATAAAGGCTGGTGCAATCACACCTTAATTTCTGGTTCCCAAGGGAAGGATATGAATGCACAGGCTATTTTGAGGGTTTCTTTAACTAAAAGAATGTCCTGGTTTAGGTCAAATTTGGGAGGAAACCTCTGAATGAGGTTCCTCTGGGGAGCAAACCCAAATGGCCCCACCCCCAGCAGGTCCAGGAAAAAAGAATTTCCTCAGAGAAAAGTGGAAAAAACTATTTATTTAACAAACAAAATGCCCACGGGCATGAGGGATGGAAAAATTAAACAACAAAACCTCTTGCTGCTCCAAAGAGAGATGGGAAAACTGAGGAGGTTCTCGCCAGAAGTTAGTTTCAGTCTCTTTGGTGCTGGAAAATGCTGAGGTCCAGGCTCCGGTGGGCCATGGATGCCGGATCCCAGAGACTTCTCTGAGTTTTCAGTCCAGAGCAGACTTGAACAGTCACAATAAAAAGAGAGAAAAACAGTCCAGGAAGCTTCTTTGCCTCAGCTAGCTAAACTAACTAAAAAGAAAAAAACCCTCTCCTGAGTCTCCAACGAACACAGATAGTGCTCTGCTCTCAGATAGTGAGAATACTCAAGGCTTACACCACTTGGCCAAATTGGTCACAACATTCATAGGGCACATTTTTTGAAACTGTACCAAACATTAAAGAAAGCAGAAACATTGGTACAGTGCATCTGCAATGCCAAATATTCAGGTGTGAAGATTTTTTACTTGCTATGCAGTTGTAAAACAATGGGAAATGAACCACTGAAGTCATTCCAAGCTGATGGGGGAATACATGTCCCTGGAACCTCTCTCCCCCCAAATTATCTTCATGGTAAGCAAAAGCCACATGTAATAGGTAAAAGAATCAAAATCAAGCTCTTTAACATTTGATGATTGTGTTCTAGGGTATAGGCCAGAGAGACGGAGGGAAGAATAAACCAGGTTTTCCCTAGGCCAATGCTTTTCTAAACATGCTTCTGAATTTAGCGTAATAAACTCATCACTTGTCAGATACAATGCTGGACACCAGTGTGACTGAGGAAGAGAAATAGATTTCATTGCTATCTAGTAGGAACTGTGTTTACCTAATGTTCCTCTGAAACAGCTGTCAATAAAATCCCTCTGCTACACGGGGAGATTTCAACAGCTGGAATAACTGACATTGTGAGAAAATGTGGCGCAGTGACTTTCACCTCAATGGAGACAAGTAAAGGACATGTGGAAAATGGGGTAGGGGGAATGGAAAAATTATTGAGGTAGGGCATTGATTGGTTCTTTTCTTGCTGTTCTTGCTAGGCCCTAATCCTGGCCCCTGCCAAGGAACAGAGAGCCCACGGGTCTTTTGGTTTGCCCCCGAAGAGCAGCTCCATTGCTCTGTGTGAATTGTATCTGTCCCAGCTACCGTGATATTTAGAGGCTGTAATTTGCACAGGCTTCCATGCTCAGTTGGTGCACACCTGCCTGATGAAGTTCCTAACACTTTTCCTTGGCATGTTGAGTCCCCACTATTTGACCCAGAGCAACCTTCCCTCCTTCCTAAGGGCAGCACACACATTGCCCCACATAGGACCTTGCTGACACTGCTTACACTCTCCAGCCTGTTTTATATCCTTGCAGTGTAAGGCCAAAGGTTTCCACTAAAACAATAATCCTGAAAAGCTGGAACCAGGCAGATTAAATGCTTGGAAATGAGGTCTAAGTCTTACTCCTTTGAGAAAAGGTAGATGGCACAGTAAACATTTCAGCATTATCAGCACAAGTTCTGCTAGTGCTGAAAACTGACTGCAGAAATCTATCTGACCACATAACTTCAGAAGTGAAATGTCCATTAAACTTGTTGGCTATGCCTCAGCTGGTTCCCAAAGTGAAGCAGATGTTCACACTACTTTCTCTAGCAATGTTTGCCTGTTTTTGCATACCTATAAGGTCAGTGCTGGGCAGGCACTGGGGGTTCCCATGTGGTTGGGTTCGCTGGTGGTGGGGCAACACTAGGGGTGGCTTCATTCAGTTAGGGCACAGTTTGGCTGTAAAAAACTGTGGCTGACTTAGAGGCTAACTGAGAAACGGCTGAGACAGGGTGCACTGGTCTACATCTGCTTTCCTGGCCCTAGTCCCACCTCTCACCCTCCAGTATGTTTGCGTCAACTCTATGGCATTTCCCAGGAAGGCTAAAGAGCTGCAGCTGTAAATGCTTCTTATTTGCTGTAGAGGCCAAATTGATTGCTGCTGAAGATGGCACTCATTGCCAGCACAGTTAAAGTCTTCTGTGCATTGGAGGAGGATATTCAGAAAAATTTTAGTATTCTTTCACAGCACAAAACTTTGATAATGTAACAACTTTAAAAGATTCCATTCAAAGAGGCTTTCTCTGTACTCTCTCTTCCCATTCTAATTACTCTGTATGTAACTGTGAGATATAAAAGGTAATAGCAAGCTTTTAGTGGGTGCCTATGTGTTTCTTTTCCTGAACTTTGCAGCACTTACTTTATTTTTAAGAACAGTACTTTTCTACACCAGCCTATAGGCTATGGGCCAGATCTAAACCTACTACTGATTAAGTGGCCTTAATCAGCTCCCAGCAATGATACCCCAGCCCCACGCACTTATGAGGTGCCTGCAATGAAGAATTAGGTGCTAGGCATGCACACCGAGATTCCCTAAAGTGAGGTCCTGTTTCCATAAGCAACAGAGGCCAAGATTGCTGTTTGCAATAGAGTGGTCATTGATACTTGACTGAGTATTTTGTCAATTATAATAAAATTATACCCATAGGAAAGTGATAAATGGGGCTTGATCCTTCCTATTAATCTGCATTGTCCAAGCACAGAAATTCTGGTTAGATGATTTAGTAATAAAGTATTAGATTTCTAAATCTCCTGAGCAAATACTTGAAAGGTGTCAGAGTTGAGACGGCCACTGCACTCAGAGTGCTTTCAACAAAAACTTCAGAGGGCTTCAAGTATCAACATCTTGTTATCTAGATATCTTTCATACCTTTTCTATGTAGCAATCCTATGGGCAGCTCCCCACAGCTCTTTCATTCTTCTTCTTCTCTCTTCCTTCCGCAGTCCCAGCTCGCTGCTTCCTGTTCCTAGAATGGCCACCTAACCCTGTCTATCTCTGGTACAGTGGCTCACCTTTTCTGTCCATCACACCACCTCCTGTCCCTTCCTCCTCACAGCACAGCCAGCAGACTCCTAGTGATTCTCTATGAACTCACTCTTTTATCACACCCAGCTCTGAGGGCAAGGCTGTCCCCACTCTTTGACAATTAAGACAGCTGCAATGTATCGGAGGCAGGATTGCCTTTAGCACTATCTCTGTCTATCTTACCACAAAAAGGCATTACCACAAGCTGCCAAACATATGGCTTTCAATTTTTTTTTTTTCCGATCTTTCCTATGGATTACAATTAGCTGTTGTTTGTCTGGTGCTTTGGGAATGTAAGAGGCAAAGCATAGCTCTAAAGTGTTCATTTTCTAGTGGGACGACTCTGGAGGTGGCAGAGCCTCCAGGCAGGACATTCTGCCTGCTTCCATCCAGCACTGCTGCTGCCAGCTGCTTCAAGTAGCTGTGACGGGAGAGGAACAAAGCCATCCATTGCTCCAGCTGATCCAGAGGAGTGCTTTAGAGTCTCCCACTTCCTTCCTGCCGTTTAAGTGTGATGTTCTCCCTTCTCCTCAGCCACCTGTAGTGTGTCTGGTATACTAATACAAAAGCCTTAAACTTTACTGCTGTCAACTGTAGATCTCAGAGAAGTCTCAGGAAATGTCCTTAATTATTTAAAAGGAAATCTCTAATAATAATCAGCATGCTGTCTGTGATTAGGGGAGCAGTGGCAGCATGGACAGATTTTTTAAAATGCGTTGAGGGAGAGCATTGGCTTGGTGGATCCATGAGGACCATGAAGGTCATCTGATGGAACAGCTCTGGATTCTCCAGACACTTTGTATAAAACAGCCATAGAGGAAACATTTTGCACATTTCTGAGGTTTAAAGAGAATATAATGCTTGTGGAGCCGATAACTGGTGGCAGCAGTTACAGATTTCACCCCAGTTCACCCTACTTGGCTGTGTCTGTGCCAGTAGGCCAGCATGGTTTGGCAGGATTGGGTAGGTAACTTTACTCAGTGGTGCCAAAGCCTTCCGTTCACCCTATACAGGTGTAGAGGGCATTATCAAGTCTAGTGCCATGGGCTGAATGCCCACAGTGCTGGAGAACATGAAACGCCTCTCCCACAGAGCAAATCTGCTCTGGGCATGAGCTGTGGTGAGAGCCAGGGCTCTGGAAGTGGAATGCAGTGGGAAGGCTTACAGTGAAACCACCCTCTGGATCTGAATGGAGAGGCTGATGTGGACTCATCTTTCTTCTGCCAAATTGGTGGTGCAGGTATCCTCTCATCTGATGTTGTGCATCTCCCTGGCTCAGTATTCTCCTACACCCAGAGGAGCCTTTGTCCTGGAACACTAGTGCAATGGCACCAAGGCTATCTTGGGCTTGGTGTGTCTCTGTCAGGTCTGCTGGAAATATAAATGTCTAAACCCTCACTAATAAAGAGAAGTGGAATTTGTCAACATAGCATCAGGGCCTAGCAGGAAGGGATTGTTACCAGAAATATTGCAGCAAATGGGATTGGCAAAGGAGATAGGAGGTTCTTCATTTGAAAGTGTTATGAGTCCTTGCGGATATTTAAAGAGTCTTTCATAAGGCTGGCATACAGAGGATAGAATTAATACTCCTTCTATTACTCGCTTGATCTTTTGTAACTCCAGACTTCCCCAAATTCACTGTTGCTTGTAAAACTGTAGGCATTACACCAGATATCATCAGTAGGATGCTATTATTTCATTAAGTCTGGCAAACAGAAACCTGTTTTGAATTGCTTGGGATAAAATAATAATGATGATGGTGGTAATAATGATGATGTTAGTAACCAGCTGTGATTATGTACTGCTGTAAATGGAGGGGAAGTGAAAACATTTTGCTCAGAGGTTCACAGTACAATATGGGAACCATTACTTTTAGACCGTGCCTTTCTCAGCAGAGGACACATTTAAAAATTTGAAGCCAGTGGCCTTAGAGAAGTTTTATGCACAGCTTGTGAACATTCAGCCCCTTTTACAACATGCTACTGGGTAGGAAAGCATGGCAGGGTCCCACCCCAGTCTCTTGGGAATCGATGGCAGTCGTCTCCTAATGAGAAAGGCACTGAAACTCAGCACCAATGTCACGGTGGAGTCCCCACTGAGAATATGACATCAATGGAGAAAAAAGTTCCTCTTTTGGCAAGGTGTATGAATATAAAGGAACTTATAATTGGATTTCCTTAAAGACTTGTAGAACTAACACTCTTACAACTCTTCACATTGAAAGGAAGTTCTTTTAAATTCTGTTAGTTCTCCAGCCTACATTTTTTAGAAAAGTAAGATGTGCAGCTTCTGAAGAAAGCCAGGAACAATGAGGTGAGCCGTATTTGCATTCACAAGTTATTCTGTGGTGGCACATTGTCATCTTTTGTTGAAATATCACAACTTTCAAAAAGACTCCTTTGAAGCTAAAGAATTATATTTCATCTTGTTTTCTAAAAAGTTACACTGGATACACACTTTGAAATGACAACGTGAGATCTGACTGTCCTTTAGCATAGGTCTGTCACCTAAGGTGCCTGTGTTCAAATCAAGGTTATTGTGTTTTTTTGTTAGCTGTGGATGATAGTACACATCACATCACTCTGTATCCACACCACTGGCATCCCAACATTTGGTATGAAAGTCTTCAAGATATGCTATTTGGAATAGGAACAAGAGTGAACTAATTAAGGGCATTAGATTTAAATACTAATCTCTGCTTTGAGTGGTTCCTCAAGATCAAAGTTGAAACTGATGCAGGGCTATGTGCCACACAGAATTAATGCTCTACAAGATTGAAAAGAAGGTGTTTTAAATGTCTGAGATATGCAGTGGTGAAAGACTTCTGCTCTCACTAATCAGCGGGACAGCGTGGTCCCAAACTCTTTAGGCAAAGCAACCATGGCAGAATTATGAACCAAGTGACACCTCCAGCCTGGAAGCAGTTTCTTTCTTTAAACAAATTGTGAATAAATAGCAAGACTTTACAGCCAATCTCAAAAAGAGCATTAAGAATGTGCCTGCAGTAGGAAAGCACCTCACCCACAAATGGGCATTCAAGAATTTGCACGGGATGAAGATCAAGTTCTCTGAACCACCTGTTTCTCTCTCTGGTCTGTAGGTTTTCACCCTGGTCTACACTGGTGGCTAATGTAGGCACAATCAAACAAAATGAACTTGAAATTTTCAGTGAAGAAGGCCAGTGAGCTGCTTTGCATATCCTAGATTTTAATGTACTCATTGACTGTCTTGCTGCAGTCTTATTAACAGTGTGATTTTATTCAGGTAGTTACCATTCTGCAGAGGACTGGAGTCCAGCCTGGAGCGTACTGCTGACTTCTCCTTCATGATCCAGACAGAAAGCTCAACTCCTGTGCTGCCAATTCCCCATTAGCTAAAAGAAGAACATGACATTTTTGATAAACTTGTGAGGCCTGTTTCAATAATCTATGAAAAAATGCTTTTTAGCATTTCAAAATGAGGTATATAGGGAATTTGGTTTTCTTTATTATTTTTGGGCTAAATCCTGAACCCCTTACATAGGCAAAAACCCTAGTCTGGAGTACTTCTGAGAAGAAATAGTGACCAAACAAGCATTTGTTGTAATGACTTTAACTGTTCTCTGGTTATGATGCCCAGTGAGCACGCTGCTTTCCAAGAACATGCCCAACACCTGGCAGAAACATGTCATTTCAGGACTGACTTGCTCTTAAAGAGGCATCAATTTTGCTCTAAGTGCTATTCCATTAAGAAGAGCTGCAACTGATGCTAGGACTTTATATTAATATGGAGTCTGAAAGCTTAAAAACATAGACAGCTCAGCAATTAGGAAACTGTACATCGATTAGGTGATCTGAATTTGGTGCCTTGCCAGCCTTACAGATTTCATATATGACCCAGAATAATCACAGGACCAAATTTGTAAAAGGGTACATTAACCCCAGTAGAAATTGGCTTCACTTTGCCATGGCTCATCTAAGCGACAGCTTCTGCTCTATGCAAGACATCTCTGTCTCACAGAAAGAAAGATCCATCCCATCTGGTTTTCCAGGCAAAGAAAAATAGCACACTTTTTGCTATTGCTGATCATTTTTGTTCTGTACTGAGGGAGCCTGGCCCATTGGGCCAAGAACCTCTTCCTCAGCCCCCAGGTACCCTGAGAGAAGTCCGTGATTTTCTGCTGCTGGATCTCTCTAGTCTTCCTCTGCACATGGGCAGAGAATCTGCATTGCAGAGTTTTGTGGTGGAAGGGACCACTGGGGTACTAAGCCTTTCACTGCACTAATCCCAAGGGAATCTGGCCCTTCTCTCCCAGCTGGGAACCCTTCATCTCTCTGTGTGTCTGTTTCTTATTTGTACAGTGGAGATAACGACACTACCACATCCCACAGGGATTTTGCACACAGAAATCTATGAATATAGTCTTTGGGATTAGCAGAAAGACTGTGATGGTTGGGATCACAGAAATACCCAGATAGATCTCTTAGGGAAACTGCTGGTAAAAGTATTGGGAGGGATTTAATTGCCCTCTGAACAATTAAAATAAGAAAAGGCCAAAGTTCTAACTTACTAAGTAGGAGTAAAACTGAACTGTTGGATTTTACTCTGCTTAAATGAGAAAAACTGCAGATTTCATAATTAGATGGTAGATTTCTCTGATACATTCAGTCGCTTTTATTATCCAGTTTTATCGCTTTTATTATCTATATTTACAAAATAGGAGTAATCTCTGAGACCTCTTGTAATGTGTTTAAATAAACCCAGTGCCAATTAATATGAATGGAAAAGGTTACACCCAAACAATCATGAGCCTAGAACAATTAGGATGGTCATTTATGGACAAATCACTGCTGAAATATGAGCAGCAGAAATTGCTTGAGATTTGAGGAGGAATTGCATAGCCCACTAATGTTCCTGTCTCTAAAAGTGAGCTGTGTAAACAGATGAAAAAGAAACTAGCTAGAAATCTTAATGCAGTGGATACTAGAAATCTGAATGCAGTGGCTACTAGAAATGAACATAATTTTTAAATCAGCAGAACAGAAGGTACAAAAAAGTACAAATATTATGACTTGTGATCACAGTCTGCATTGCTCCATTTCTGCTCTCCTAAGCGCTTTTACATCCTATCATGAGTCAAGTGACCAGACTTTCTGTGTTGAGACACCCTGAAATCCTGTGGTACCCCTCCTCGCATGGGACAGGGGCAGCTCGAGGCCTTAGGACCTGAGCTCAGTCATTGCACATGCTTTCTCTTGGTAACAATGTCTCAGGTGAGCAGAGCAGCCCTGCCCATCACTACACACTGCTGCTGCTGCTGCGGCAGGTAATGCCAATGGAGCACCAGCTGCTGGGACTCGCTGTGTGTATGCTGTGTTTGGGCTTCAAAAAGTGTATTTATTAATGCAATCCTGGTTTGGTTTTTTTATACTTCCATATGCTTTCATTATGAAGTTTATGAGTTTGCATTTATTAGTATTTAATTTTGGTTTTGCATAATCAGTCTTTGCTATAGTACTGGTGTTGTGCTGGTATTGAATGATTCTTAATTCTGCCACTGCTTATTTTCTTGACCTATGGAGAACTACAGTGTGTGAACAGTGCTCATTAAACCCTGTCTGCCATCAGTTTACCTTGCTGTTTTTGTCAGTCCTAGGCTTAGCGGGAATGTAGAACAGCTGAGAGAGCACAAAGAAGTAGATAGGGACATTTCCAGCCACTGTGAAAAGCATGATAGTGGCATGTCCCACTAAGAGGGCTAAGTCCAGGCAGTACATATAGTTGATTAATTACATATCTGCATGATGCTAGGCACTGTACAGATGTACTGTCTCTTTCTCCAAGCCCTCACGGCCAATGCCCCTGAAATCATCCCTTCCAATGGTATCATCTACTGCACAAGCTGGCACATAGAGTTACATAAATATCAGCTGACATTTCACATAAATAGGGTGATCAGAGGCAATGCAAAGTTTTTTTTTTACTATGAAATTATGAAATCATGATTCCAGAAGACATCCTGTTCTGCCGGCAACTCTTCCCTGAGAGATTTTGCCATCTATAAAGTATGTTCTCTGGGAATACGATGTGGAAGCAGAGGTTCCAAGAGCAGGCTGTGCAATTAAGATCGAGCCATTTATGCCAGGTTTTGACACCCTGTTACGTCTGTGTGTGTGATGACTATTTCTGTGGGACAAGGTGTTCAAGAAGATCACTTATTGAGGGATGGTGGGGGCCAGGAGCTGGACCTGGTCAAGAATATGGACAGAGGAAGAGCTTTAGTATGAGGTGGGGAGGCTGACAAAGCTTCTGTGCCCGGAGGAAGGCTGGATGTGGCTCTGATGAGGGAAGAACAGACACTGTGGACAGTCAGTGACGCTCATGCTGAAACCAGGGTGGTTCCTTAGTGGGTGATTGCCCTGGCAGGGCTCTGGCTGTCACCACCCCGTGTCTCTGCAGCTCTGTAGGGGTGAGCATGCCTCATGCCTGAGTGACTGGCAGAAGAGAGTGGCAGCGTGTCGCTCCCTTCCAAGCCTTCTGGGGAACCCTTCACACGTGTCCTATTTCCTCCAGCCCCCTGACAAAGTGGCAGAAACCGAAATCTGATTTACAGCTTCCATCCGCTTGCCTTAATAGACAGGGGTGTGATCCGAGCTCGCACGCCTTGCTGCTCATCGCATCTGACAGCCCAGACTTGCACCTCCAGGACTAGGAGGGCCACATCCTGCAGCCGCTCTCATTATTTCACTCCAGTTAATAATGTCTGTCTCTGTATGGGAGGCTTTTTTTCTTTTGCATGGAAAAGTTAGGAAGCAACTCAAGTCCTGTGACTTTCTCAGATATTACATTCATTATTTTCTCATCAATGTAATAGTCAGATTCTCCCATGATACGACAGGAGCATGAACAGAGATTACAGCTGAACAATCCCCTTTTACAAGAACAGGCCCTTTATCACTGTCTCCTACCCCCTTCTGCAATATTCTGTGGTTTTGACAGAAACTCAGTTTCTGAAATCTTAAAGAACTGTATTAAATACCACTATTGTGATTTCTTTTCACTGAGCATTTGACTTCCTCTTTCTTATTCTGAAAAGAGAACCCTCAGTTCTGATATAGGATCTGCATAACATGAACAATAAGGGGAGCAGCAAAGCATGCGGGAAATCCTTTCACAGTTTTTTCTTGTATTTTTCCGTCTTCCTCCTCCTCCTGCTTTAGATTCTCCAAGTGTTCTTCTACTTGCCATTGAATAAACAACCCTTGTGAAACTTTGGGCTCAATTAAAGTGTTAAATATGCTACTACAACACTCCTTAACTTTGCTCAGAGTTGATTGTATAGATCTAAAGGTAAAATTCTTTTTTTCAACCTATATGTATTCAAGAGAGCACCAAAATGCATTCTAAAATGGGAAGAAAAAAGGCTGAGGTTTCCATGTTACAAGGCAATTTTAGGAGCATTAGCTAGGAAATCTGCCATTGTGTTTTACATATGATGTTACTGTGCTTAAAAAAGATGTTACCACACATGTATCATGACTGGAAGAATGATACAAAAGAATATTTAGGCAGCTGCTGCCTATAATTATTTTAGAATTTTAAATCTTTGAAAATACTCATGTATTCATGTTTGTTACCTCTTCTAGTTTGTCTTGTAAGTAGAACTGAATTTGCAACACAGAACTGAAAGCATCTGTAAAGAAGGAAAAAATTCCCACTCCCATTTCTCCCAGTTTCCACTTACATTTCAAAATCTACACATCCCTCTACTTCAGGTCCCAAAGTTGGAGGCGCTAAATTTCCCTTCCAGCCCAACACTTTGATTCATTTTCCTTCTGTTTTAAGAAGTAGAAGAAGAGGAAAAAAATATTCCATGTTCTTGGTGGAGAGCTACAGAGTGGATATTATCTAAACTTCCAGTGAATCACAGCTGACAGTGTTGCTATTTCTAGGCCAGAGAATCACTCTTTGAACAAAATGCAATTGCTGTGTCTTTTCAACCTGCGCTTCAGCAGAGTGAAACAGCAGGATTCCCGTACTGTATAATAACTGTCAGAAACAATTTCTGCTCTGTAAGTGAGGTGAAGCAAAATGTCAAAATATTTGAATACATTTCATTGAGGATATCTTCTTTTAAATTAGTGAAGGCTAGAGGAAGAGAATCCTATTCTCTCGCATAATAAATATGCATGGAACAGTGGGGCCAAGTGAATTCTAATAAAGCTGGGTCCTTGCTCATTAATGTGTTAGAGAACAACAACAATAAAACACAATAATTATTAGTTAAAGAAATGCCAGCACTGGCCTTTTACCAACACTCCTGAACATATAAATCGCAATAAATTTAGACTGTCTGAAGGTGCTGCGTTAATTACCATATTTTACAAAATGCCTTGGGTAGGGGGGAGTAGTCACAGTGACCCAGAAGGATCCCAGCCTGGGTGTATATACTTCTCGTTATTAGTACAGCTGCTTTCCTTGGAAATCATTAGCCAAACCCTGTTATCTATGCTCCTACCCAGAGAAGAACGGTAAGGAAAGTTTACTAACAAGACCTCGTAATTCTATAGGATTTTCCAGCCCAAAGCAGCTTATGAAGAAAATGTTTGAGAGTTTGCAAACACCTAGAGTTGAGATACTTTCAGTGTGATTATCTTGAATTTGTAAACAATTCTCTTGTGCTCCCACTTACTCCTTGCAAAGAGAAGCTGCACATGTTAACGAGTCTCGTGCCCAGTGATAAGCAGCAAGGTGACACATTTGTGCCCGGGAGGATGGGTGAGCAGAGCACCTAATTTATGTGCCCCAATAGCTGCCAGTCATGAAACCCTTTCGAGCAATTTAATACAACATTCAAGGAATATGCAAAGGGCCTGTGACACTGAAAGGCAGAACCTTTATCTGAAGTCCCCCAACAGTGAGGGAATTGCATAGAAGCATCTCAGCAACTCGAAGATGTGGGTCACTCTTACAAGTTACTCAAGTTGTCTCCCTGCTTTTCCCAAGACCCTGCTAATGTGATGTGGAGCACCAAAGCACCCAGGTAATGGATGCATCCAGTACAGTGTTTTGTCCAGCTAGAGCTAGTCTAGGCTGATTCAGAGTAAAGTAGAAAAAAGCCTGCCAGGAGCCAAACTGTACGGTGAGGAAAGGAAAAATTATCGCCAGCCCCTGCAGGTCACCTGTGGAAATGGAAACATCACACTAATGCTAAGTAAGGAAAGGTCAGTGAAATATATATTTGTAAAGGTATAATTCTAGCAAGAGGAATATGAATGCCCATAAAAAACCTCCCCCCAGCTTCCTGAGTGAGTGTTCTTGCTGACTGTATTGAAATGCTGAAGTGGCTCCATCATTAAGGTGGTGAGCAGAAATAATAAGCACAATTTATAATGACATGGGCACACGTACATACACACACACACACAGAGACAAGAATTCTCTGTATCAGTAAATATAAGACTGTCCCTGAATTGATTTGGGATTCATTAGTTCACAGAGCTCATTATGCAACATCATGAGATAACAGTTCCATTCTATTTTTGGTTTATTACTATAACCCATATAAAGCTTTTTTTTTTTTTCTGTTGATGCTAAAATGTTCACATCTGAAAAGGCCCATTTCTAATAACTTTTAAACTTACTGTTTTTTAAAAAGTATTGATCTGAATAGCTAATACTGATGGACTGCTATGCAATACACTGATCTTCCCATAAATTCCTACTCTGCTTGGCATTGTAATCCTTTGCCCGTTTAGGACCCTGGAAAAATCCCTCAAGAGGAGACCAGAATGGGTTAATTCAAATTACCATTCTGTTTTGTAATGGAAATGGAAATCTTTTTTGGTAAAAAGTTTATGCTTACAGAAAAAAATAACAAAATACCTAGGTTGCAGGTTTTTCTGCTGAAACTAATACCAATCAATAGACTTGTTTAGAAATGTTGACCAAATCTGTTGCATTCCAAAGCTCTACTGTAGGAGGAGATTAAATCTAGTAAATATCTGTCTAGATGCCCAGTTATCAGAGGTCATTTTGATAGCAGTCCAGTGTGTAATGACAGATTACAAAATACTGACTGTGCTGAACACACTGCTAGTTACACCAGTCCTACCAAAATGCATTACTTTTAGTACAGGGCTTTTTGTATCTATCCAAAGTGTTTCCTCCGTAGGGGAAAAAAATAGAATTTACGCTTGTTGTTTACATTCTTAAGATGCCTGGGTGATTTTATTTCAAAGGCAAGTGATAGAAAATAAATAACCTTTTTTTCTTTCAGATAAAATCTTCCTAATTTGTGAGGATTCTGCTTGTTGATGTGATTGCTGGGCTGCATTATTTAGAATAACGTAGCCAGAGATTACAGGTTTCTTTGGTAATACTGAGATAAAATTACAAACCATTTTGCTGGTGTTCAGAGGAAGATAATGGCAGCCCTTGGTAATGTACAGTGGTCTGCCAAAATTGCTGAAAAGAAAGAGGAAATTTCATCTAATCCACATAAATTGAGTATGGGGATTATCAGGCTCTCTGAAAAATGCTTGTTTTAGTTCTGGTGTGTGGCAGGTAGCTACCCAAGATGAAATATGCATCTCTGCTTGTCTAACCATAGAATATGCAGGATTGGTCTCAATGGTGTGTTTGCAAGTATTTTGAGTAAATTCAATAATCATAATTGCCTTGTTTTCCTCATAGTTTCTTTCTGTTACTGCTCAGCCTAATCTCTCTCTTCTTGTGTTTTCTCACCCTGAGGATCAAAAGATGGTCTCTAATACAGTTTAATACCTCCCCCATCACCAATTTTTGATTCTCTTCTCCATCCCATTAAAATTCTGACTAATTGAAACCTTTTCTGTGTATAATATTCTTTGCTATGGACTTCTTGTTGATTGTTCTTTTACCTGTTTACACTGTACACATTCTGTAGCTGAACATGCACCCTGTTCGCAGGCTGAGTGAATTTTTTTTTTTTTAAAGTTTTGATTTGTAACAACTTTTTATTAATAAAAAGAAGATTGCACAGGTGGTAAAGGTCCTCTTACTTTTCTTTCTGGTCTGTAGCTATGAGGAAATTTAAACAAAATGGTTGTCTTTCAGCGAACTTCTTAACTAGTTTTGGACATATGTACACAAGGGTGACACATTACTTTTGGAAGAATCAATCTGGTATGTATTCAAATGGCTTAAATTCATTGAATAGTATATGTTTAAGGGTATGAAAGAACAGGCTGCTTGTAAGCATTAGGAAGCACACCATTTGCAGTTCAGATGTCAGTATTTTTTGCTGTTACTGTGGCACCAAAGAACAATCAGGGTTACCACAAGCCTTCCAAAAGCTTAATATGTTTTCATTTTTATTATCTAAAATTGTGGATGGGATTCTGTTCATCTTTTCCAGAAAATGCTCTACCAAGGAGGGAAATCAATGATATGGCTGTTTGATAAGGCAAATGTTTTGATGAAGTCATAACTTTTTCTTATGGTTTTACAAGAAAACAAGTAATACAGACTTAAGTGGGAGAGTACAATGCACAGTGAAATAAAGATGACTCTGAAAAAACATATAAAGGAGAAGGTACCATAGGACTGCTGTTGCCTTTCATGTGGGTTCCCAGTATCTCATAAACCCCAAGTCCCTCTGAGAAGCCAAAGCAAGAGCTGATGAATATAATTGACCCTATCGCCATTTAAATTTCCTGGCTGATGCCTTATAAAAGGTTTGGATCGAATCTGTTGAAGCAGGATAGAAGGTTTGGATCAATGCTCTTTCATATTACTGTAACAGATGAGCATCAAAATTCCTGTAAATATTTCTCTTGCAGTTGCCAGTAATTATCTGTGTAGATGAATGCCTTTAAAATAAATTTGAATCATGAAATCAGGTGCCATCTCTATGTTTCTCACTCGTAATCTTTTATCTTTTGTTCTTTCCTACCCCCGTCTGTGTTTCCTTCATCACTTTTCCTTCAATCTTTACCTAGGCATGTTTGGTTTTGAATGCCAGTAGTTCCTCAAGCCTGTGGTCTCTGTCGGGGCTTTCATTTAAGCAACAAATGGAGTGCAACAGATGGAAATGGGACTGGAGCGACTGGATCTATAAATGAATTGGAAAACATGTCATGTTGCTTTGTGGAAGAAGACTGGGATGAACAGCAGTGAGTGGGAAAGTAAAACCTTTGTTTTAGGGAAAACAATACTTAGCCTGCCTGGGACAGTAAACCCTTTGCAAAACTTCAGCTGTAAGAAGGTGTAGTGGTTTGAAAGCAAAACCAGTGAGAGGCTCCAAGTCAGAAATACAATTTAATAATAATAATTTAAAAAGGTAAAATAAAATAAATGCAATAATACAAAAGACCACTGACAGAGTCAGAATACAACCTGAGCAGGGTGATGGAAGCAGTCCAGGTGAGGTGGTCTTCCTGAAGCAGTGATCCTATAGAAAGATCTGGTAGTTCTTGTCATCCAGGAATCCAGGGGGTTACAGTTGCTTGTACCATCCCAAACCCCAGCTTATATCCAGGTGGGAATGCTTGGCTCCTCCCCCTGGGCGGAGCATCTCACAATGGGATGATATCTTTCTATGAGTCATGCAGTGGGTCCTTGATGGCCTGTTAAACAGAGATAGCTCCTGATGGGAGTTACTCATGAATCCCTTGGCAAGGCATTGATGGGCCATTAACAGAAGAGAGCCCAGAGCGAGGGGGCCTGGGAAAACAGTCACACCTGGTTTCAACAGCTCATGAAAATGGTGATCGAACACATACTTTGGGCACAACCTACACTGCAACCCAGGACAGAGGGACCAAAGTTGAGTCAGGTATATGAGTGATTCTTGTCACCTGTTTAAGTTTACAACCATCAAGATGCAAAAGACAGCTGAGAAGGTGAAAAAATCCTTTCTTCTAGAGAGTTTTCTCTGTCTGACACAAATACAGAAAAAAATCACATAATTATAGAATAGTTTGTATCAGAGGGGATCTTAAAGATAATTTGGTTCCAACTCCTTGCCATGAGCAGCGGCGCCTTTTGCCAGACCAGGATGCTCAAAACCCTCCCAATCCAAAAATCTGTAAGCAGCCCAAACACATATTTTTCTAATTGTGACATATATTAAACTTGGATTTAAAAAATCCCCTGCAAACAAACAAATTATCCATAATACATATATTCTGAAAAGTAGATAAAGTAGGAAGAAATGACAATGAAACAGAACTACCAGGAATGACAAAAGGCAACTTAGCCATGAGAATGAGAATAAAAATGTCCCTAGAAGCTGAGATTGAATATACAGTAGACCAGCACCTGAAGTAAAGTCTTAGACCCTTTCAGAAGGATTTTGTTGCAGACATAATTCAGGAAAAACGAATTCATTTGAGGCACTTCCTTAATCATAAGATTCTGTCTTACAGGAGAAACGAGACCTACAAAAATAATTAGGGGCATGGAGTGAATTCATTTACAAGGGGAAAGATAGCTAGTTATCTTTGCTAGGTGATGATTAAGAGTGGGAGAGGGATGCATAATAAGAATTTACAAATATTAGAGGCATAAATATACAAAAAGCAGATTATAAATATGCAGCAAAGTATTTTTAAATCCAAGGACCTATGTTTGGGTTGTAGGTGACTTATTTGCTAAGGGAAAAAACAGATGATAAAAAGCCTTTTTCTGTGTAGGTTACTGGTTCAAATCTGTCTCTGGCATGACATGACTTTATAAGTTAAAGACTATTTAGAATTCTGCTTGAAATAAATTGCCTCCTGTTTCAGGAGAAAACGTCTTCATTACAAAGGCTGAAGGCTGGACCAGCACTGCTGCTTGTTGACTCAACAGAGCAGTGACTGGCACGCAGAGCCCCTTCCCAGGGCTGTGATGAAAGTGAGGTTTGCTGGTGTGGGAAGCAGAGGGAGACTTGCACCACCCCTGTGCACTTTCACTTCGTCCTGCACAAGTTTCACGGTCTTATCTGTGATACAATGTGCAGGAAATTAGTGAAAGAGTGATTAAAGAGAGTGATTTTATGGACCCAGGTTTGTGCAAAAATTGCACATATGTTAAAACCTGTGGGAAGGGCTTTGCAGGTACCCTGCATTTATTGTGCTCACATACAGAGTTATGGATATGCAATTTCAAACAGATGAAAAAATTTATTATGTTCCTCTCTAATATAATCCTAAACTCTAAGCATGACAGGACACTGTTATGTCCCCACTGACACTTAGACAAGCACCAGGATTTATCAAGGGCTCTGCTTAAGGATGGGTCCATCTGCTGCACTGGCTGATGCCTGCAGGACAAAGAAGCACTAGAAGCCAGTACCCTCCTCTCTTGCCTCACTAGCCATCAAACAAAATGTCTCCAAATCTGCAAAGTTTTAGCTCTTTCTGTTGTGCCATCACAACTGAATTGCATACACACTGTATGACCTATATAGAGACCCAGAAGAAAGGCTAAAAATACCCCTGCAATAATAAACAGCAGTAGCAGGTGATCTGGATGTTTCTAGCAACATGAGTAAGTGAATCCGAATGCTCCTGCAAAGCAGACTGACAAATACTCCCTGTAGAAGTAAAAGCTGCTTTTTAAGCTACCTGATATTTGACAAAGGCAATCTGCTATGTACATCCATACTAATCCAAATGATAAAAAATATCTTTCTCAGAAATGTTGCACATAATTTGAGTTGGAAGGGGGAGAACAAACAAGTAATTTGCTAAACCTGAGAGATGTTTGTAGCACATCCTTTTGCTGCACCAGAACACACATTGCATTAGGACTCCTTAATGTAGGTATTGTTTCACTGTGAAAGGATTTTGAAACTCTTAGTTTCAGAGAAAATGGATTTGGTAGTAATTAAATACATTCCATGGAGGAATAAACTTCTCTCTTCTAAGAAATATAGTAGTGTATTTAATTTTCCAGTTCTAGGGGTCTTTCACAGACCATAACATGCATGCTCCTTTTAAGCAGAAATCTCTGCTGATTTGGGTTTTACTGTCTTTAATCAAGTAAATCCACCCCCTGCATCAATTAAGATCTGAAGAATTAGCACTTAGTGTCATAAAAGTATGTATTCTAATTTCATTTACAATGCACAAATTGATGACATAAGGCAATCCGTACCTCTCATTTTCTGCCCCTCTCTCGCTCCCTCCATCCTCTCATCTGAGTAATGTGGTTCAGAGCAGGAAAGGTCAGGATTTCAATACCTATGCGAATGAAGGTTTCTTTTTAGTGTGATACAAGGTCTCCTTTTCTCACGATTTGAAAATTCAGAATAGATTTTTTTCATTACTTGCCCTTGAATATAGTTAGCCCTTCTCAGTGTAAAATAGGATCTACCCATATTTGAATTATCTTTATTATTGTTAATGAAAGGTTTTAAGAGGGAAGATGGATGAATACCAGAATCCTTGCAATGCAACTGGTGCTCTGAACAGAGATTCTTCTGGAATTTCCCCTAACATGTCAATAATCTTTTTTGTTGTTTGCGGGGGGGGGGGGCGGGGGGGGAGGGGGGGTGCGGGTGTTAACATTTTTTATCTCTCCACAGAGTTCAGTTTATGGAGTTCAGAGAATGGGGAGATATTATTCTCTGCCCTATCTGTAAGTGAATGACTGTATCTACTGTCCATGTGGGTTGAAATGAAGCTATTATGTACTTCTTTTTCACATCAGTCAGATTCTGGTCTGGAGATTCTTTTGCTGCCAGATGCAGTTCTAATATTCATCTTACTATCTGTTTTTCTCTTGCAAAGGAGGCAGAGAACACTCATGGGTGGTATAAAAGGACATACCTGCCCTGACTTGAAATGGAATTTGCTTTACACCAGCTGGAGATTTACTGAATAGCAGCTCCTTTCTTTGCTGGTTTGGGGGGGCCTGGATGGCCAATAATAACAAGAAAAAGAAATGTCATTGCTCGTTTTGGTCTCCATTTTATCAGGGTAATAATGCTTGTACTGTTCAAGGCTTCTCTTTCAGTCCTTTTCTGTCAATACATTTCAAATCCAGCATCTAGTGGTACAAGCCAATTAAATCCCAAATTCACTTGTCAGAGCATTCCCTCTATGTGTCTGCCATGTTCTGGAGCCAAGTTCTTCAGTTTCTTGGGTTTAGTCCAAGAGGAAACATTAACAATAAATAACGATGAAGATCTGTATGCTGGGAATTAAAACAATATCTATTAAAGGCACTCCACAGAAATGAACTTGAAATGCATGATGTGAAAATTAAATAAAATCTGCAAGAATATTAAAAGCTTCAAAGAAATAAATGAGATGACTGCTGAGAAAAACTGAAAATGAGGTGCCCAATTTTTTTAAACTGGATTTTTGGCAGCTTGCACAGTAAGTAAATGCTTTGAATCAGAAAAATTCCAAACAACTTTCAATTGCCCTTAAGCGTATTTTGGACTCAGTTCTCAGTGTGGACAAATGTCATGGAGGGGAAGAAATCTGGCTCAAAACTATGAAGTGTAAGTATTGAAAAAACTTAAATATGCACAATGTGTGACTTTCTATTATATTTTTAACAACATTTCAAGGTTGGATACATAATTCATGGCATTTTGGATATCTTGAGAGAAAGTACAGTGTTGTAAAATTTCTGGATCAGCATCTCTTGGTGTGAGAACAGACCCATACCTCTGAACCTCTTTGAGCCCCCCTAAAACTGTTCTGGATATAAAAACTCCAATGCTATGATCCAAAGACCACAGAAAAAAATTTAAAATTCTCCTTATTCAAAATGTGCTCTGAATCTGCCTGCATTGTGTAAGGGAAGGATTCATCCCTTATGTGGAATGGGCTGTTTACAAACACAAGGCAACAAAGCAGCAATCTCCTCTTTAAGAAAGAAGCAATCATCTCCTTGTGGAAGAGACCCATTATCTCTGAGAGTTTATTTGTTATTGTTGGCTTTTTCACCACAGCAGCAGCCACAACAAAACACGGGATGGCAGGTACCTTGGTGAGCCCCTTGGTTGGGCACTGCACCAAGCCATGTTTTTAAGGTGATGTTTGGACAGCTTTGTCCTGAAGCTGCCCTTGCATGTGGATGGTATGGTGTTCATGGTGCTTTTCCCTCTGTCTGAGACTCTTCTTGAAGCATCTAGAAGGAAATAAAGTGCTTGCAAGCATTTTTTTTCTACTTGGGTGTTTTGAATCCATTCTTTTCTTTTTCTGTTGAAAATGAAAGCTGAGTTGTATAATTGTACACAGCTCCCAGTCCCTGCAGTGCTGAGGTCAACCCAAGCTAAAACATGAGTTGCCTCTCCAAGCTCACCCTGGAGACAATCATCCTAAAGCTGACCGAAAACAGAGCCCAGTGCAAACACTTGAGTTGCAGTCCCTTTCATCTGCTCTGAAAGGCTTTTGGCGCGATGTCAGATGGCACGTCCCGGCCCCGCCAGTGCCTGGCAGCTCCGCCGTCATGCAGGGGCTGGTTGGCTCACCAGGGCACTTCACCCTCTCCCCTCACAGCCTCTGGAAGTGGGAGGCACCTGCTGCCCTCCTCCCCACAGGGGCCACTGGGGTTGCTTTTCAACACGGTCTGCTCAACAGTTGTCTCTCGACTGGAGACGTTCAGGGAGGTCCTTCAGCCTGAGTCCCAGCCATGGGACAAAAGCCACATGGTAAATAATAGCTGTTATTCTCAATCCTCTACACACAGATTTTTAAGGGGGAATAGAAAAGAAGAAACGGAGAGAGTGCTGTGAAAATAAGTAGTGTTTCGTGTGCTTTAGACTTTGACAAAAAAAAAAAATGCTGCTAGAAATGAAAATAAAGAGCAGGTAATATCCTCACCATCAGGAATGAAATATTCCTTTAATAACTGTTTTCCTCAGGTAGTTTTGTGGCAACTTCAGAGCCTTGAGGACTTGATGTTTTACATATATTTTTGGTGGACTAAATCTGTTCTTTTCCTTCACGTAATCCCAGAATCAAATCAGGATCTCAGGGGACTTCAGTCACCAAGCTCCTCCCGTGGTGCTCCCTGTCCTCCTCCACAGAACAATTTACTGCTGGGTAAGGTTATAAACATCTGGCCAGAGGTTTTTTAATCCAGACCTTGAGGGCAACTGAACCTCCTGGATCTACATGTCCTCACAATTTGCTTTATTTCCTTCTGGTGCTGTGATGACAAGTAGCTGCAACACCCTCTAAGGTGTAGTTCTGCATGTTGTCTCCTTTCAAAGGAGGTCACCAAGACAACAAACCTGTCTGGGGCAAGAAGGAGATCACCCATACCAAGCTGGTTTGCTTGACTACCTCCTAAATAACCCTCTCCCATAAGTACTACCAGCACTAGGGAGTGCCAAATTAAGAGCAATGTGAAATCTTTGCAAATGGTGACTAAATGATGGAGACAATAACAATGTAAATAACTTGGTAATTTAAATAGCTGGTTTATAAATAAACCAGAGTCAATATATATTCCTGCTGGTCTCTAAAGAAATTAGACCAGTAAATTCCTGTGAATCACAATAAGGGACATATTTTGTGCTTTTAAAATAAATCTCCAAGCTGCATGATTAAGTACTTTTAATTATTGTAGAGTGGTACAGGCAGCAGCTTTATATATTATATCTCTCCAATCAATAACAGAAGAACTGCTTTGCAGGAACTGATGCTGTACTTTTGCAAGAAAATTAGTTGTACTTCAAAAGAAAAAGTCAGATGCTAACTTTAGTTTGTCCTTGCTAGTCATTTTATTTGACATGTATTTTAAAATTAAGCTGGCTATTTCAAGAAGAAACAGAGTGCTTAAAAGAATGCAATGTATTTTGAGTTGGGTAAAGATTGAGCATTTTTTGCATTTTAGTTGTAGCTGATGAAGGAAAAAAACAATGGAGACATACTTTTCTTTGACTTTATGAGCAATATGCATGAATGCAGAGATAATTTCTCTAAACTTTCTTTTATTAAAAAAAAATATGAAAGAAACTCTGAAAGGTGGGCACTTGAGAATGGTATTTTATTTTAAAAGAAACGAAAAAATGCTCACAGTAGGCAAAATCCCCATATGAAGCCTGTAGCCCGTTGCATCCAGCAGGTAGCCTGGATTGTTAGCATAATAGTAAAACTCCAACAGTGACACTTGAAGCAAAACTTTATGCATTTTTAAAGACAGCTAAAAAAACCTTCACCCTCAGCTCGATTCTTGCATTCTTGTTTTCAAACATACCACTAGAAAAATAAGCCAATATATAGTCTTAACAACCAGTGGTAGCAGCCTGGACTTTTCTCTGAACAGCTCTGTGCAGCATGAACACTTGAGAGATGTTGGTCCCATTCAAGGTCACTGTAGACCTGTTTTCCAGAAAACTCACCTTGGTTATAGGTGGCTTCATGTTTAGGTAACCACATCTGTCCTTCTGTGGCTCTTTGGGATCATTCTTTTGCCTAGCTGTCATTCCTAAAACAAGTCTTTTACTCCTCCTGACTTCAGCAAGCAGTGACCATGCTATCAGAAAGGAATACAAACCTGTAAAAATGCCTTAGATGTACAGGCACACTCAGCTAACATCCCTGCTGACCACACTCAGAGACATCTTCGGCCTGCTAGCACAGCTTGACCCAGACACGTGGGAGGGAGGCTCATCTCCAGACCTGGAGCTACTGTGCTAAACTCCATCAGCTTTCCTTCTCTTAGCAATGCAGGTTTTTCTTTTTTTTTCTCTGAAGAGAATGCTGCTTACTGCCAGTAGCAGAGCCGGCAGCCAGAAGCGATTGCTTCGCTTTTGATATTGGCAGGTATTTTGTCCAGGAAGCAGCCACTATTAGCTATTCATTGTGTCATTTCACACCTCAGGTCTCTCTCAAGCTCCAGCTGTGTTGCGGATTACTCCAAACTTATTGGAAATGGGCATCAGCTCAAGATGGCTTCAAAGACATTTTCTCCATTTAACCATCATAGAATATTTCGGCACCTACTTTCTCATCTTTGTTTAGCACATCTGGCAGAGTGGTTGCACTCATAACAGCTGACACTCCCGCACAAAGGCATCCAGCAAACTTCGCAGGAAGTGTCCAGCTGCCCCAGGGCAGCAGTTATCTGTGGTTCCTCATCATCCAGCCTGAGGATGGGCAGAATGAAATACACAATTTTATATTGATCCCAGGGCTAACATTATATTGGAAAGAAGATTTTGATAATTTTAATGACTGCAGGAAATTCAGGAAAAAGTCTCTCTACTAGATCTCATTCTAGTGTAGCAACTTCTCAATGCTGCCATGAATAGCAAACAACAGTGAGGAGGTGTCCTCTGTCCAGCCTCCCTGTCTCAACTCTGCTCCTGCTGTCCCTCCTCTCCCATAGGGCAGTGCATGTCCTCACACACTCCTCCAAAAGATGGAAGAGGAGTCTCCCAAATAAAAAGAGTAATAGTTGGCCCAAAATATTCAGATACTTGCTCTGAATTTCACCTGCACCTATATTAAAATTCACTGCCCACATAGCTCCACCAGTCAGAGGGATGGGATTCCTCGGAGGGACAGCAGCAAAGTGGCACTTTGCCCAAGAACAGTTTGGATTGTGTGTGTGGGAGGGAAGGACATTGATTTCAGAAGACATATCAGGATGTCCACAGGAGTGCCTTCCCAGCCCAGTGTATCAATCCTCTCTGTCTGATAGAGACAGATGCACTGCTTCCAAGTGAAAGAGAATTATGTCCTGAGCAGTGCTGCTTGCTGCAACTCTCCCCCTTTGCCTCCATATCCTGCCAGCCAAACTGCTCACAGAATGATTCTGTTTGGTTGACAAGAGTCACTGTGATCACAGTCCAAGGTGACAGATTCCCCCTTTGCAGGAAGCCATGGGTTAAAGCACAATTGACCTTCAAAACCCACCAGCACAGGCAGTGCTACGCTGGAGTGAAATGCAAGACTAATTTATGAATGGGGCAACTCATCAGCAGCATTTTAATGAATAAACTATGTGCCCATTCATTATTTTTCCATTTCCAAGTGTTAATAAACAGGCCGGTGATAATTAACTGAAATTCTACCTTTATAGAAAAGTGGCACTTCATAAATATCAAATTGTGCTATTATCGTACATATCTGCTGGATTTCCATGAATATATAAATTCGGCAATTACCTCTGGAACTGTTTGCTAAAACATAAGAGCAGGTTAGTGAAGAAGAGGAAAGTCATACAGCAATTAAAATTTGAGAAACAAACAAAACATCCTCCTGATTCAAGAATTCAATGACAGTAAACAGGGCAATGCAATCAGGAAGGAAAGCCCTGTCCTAATCAGCAGAGGTGATTTTTCACATAGCTTGAGATGTGAGCTGAGCGAGCAGCAGGGAAAACTGCCTGCAATCAGCTGAGTGAGGCTTTAAGGCACTGAGCATCTAAAATTCCTACTCAAGCAAGCAGAGCCTGGAGTTGCACAATTATAACAGAAGGGCAACTTCCTTTCAGAGAACAAACAGAAACCCCCAAATTTTTGAGCCTTCCTAAAAATCACTCTGAAAAAAACCCAAAAAAACAACCTAAAAATGAACTGACCTTTACCAGGGCTGGGCTCTGCACATTGCTGGCAGAGGTGGGAGCTGCATCTCTCATACCGATGAGATGCTAATTCCTATACTCTCTTTCTGCAGGAACACTCCAGGTCTCACTGGAGAGGGAGGCTATGGGAGAAGGGTGAAAGCAAGGAATGGGATTCTCAGGCTGCAGCACTGGCTTGGTTTGGCTGAGCCCAGTGCAGCACACTGACTGCCTAGGTTGGGTCAGAGACCCTACACCCTGGCCCTGGATTTGTATATTCAGCGTCTCTGTCAACGAGTAGGATGGTGGGGGACACCTAAAAAGCTAGAGACCAGTGGCTAAGTGACATCAGGGCAGAGAATTGACACAGGCATGTTGGACTAGAGGGTTAGGGCTGGAATTTAATGTTTGTTGCTCCTTCTTACTGCAAAGAGGTATTGTGCCCTCCGCAAGGACAGTGCTCCTTCACCGAGTGGAAAAACCTGGACTCTCCCAATCCCAGATAAGGGAGTGTATCCAAGGAGTAGCACTGAGACAGAAAAGGTGGGAAGGAGCTCACATTGCAATTTCAGCCGCAGACCCAAGCTCTGGCTCTGGGGCACAGGGTGGTGAGCACAGGGACCCCTCCTGCTCTGTGTTTACAAACACAGCCCGAGCAGGACAGTGCTGTGGTCAGACCACGGCGATGGAGCACTCTCCCCTGTGCAGCAGCTATCCACCAGCCTGGACGGTGAGGAGATTATCTTGCCCACAGCAGGTGACAGTGTTGATTCATGGCTCAGCTAGCCCTGGTTGCTTAGCTATGCAGCTGCCATCCCCCGGCTTCCCACATCTCCATACAGTTCCTGAAGCCAAGACTACTCCAGCAAGGGAATGCACTGGGCCTAGAAGGGCAGCTTCCTTTGATGAGGACCTTTCAAACCTCTTTGACCTGACCTCGCTGACAAAAGAGCCCTTCAAAGAAGGTGAACTGTTTCATGTGGCAGCAATTTCTCATGTCAATCAAAAAGATTTTTTTCTTACAGCAACAACTCTCTATCCTTTCCCCACAAAATTATTCATTTTAATATAGCTATCCTTCTTTCTGCTGTGAACACCCTTGGGTAGCATCTTCCAGTGTTGCACAGATACACTCACTATTTGAATTTTCATATTTTTTTTTCTTTCAAAAGGGGGGGAAGGAAATGAAGTGAACTTTCTTTGATTAAGATCCTTCTTTTGCATTTTTAAAACACATATCTTCTAAAAAGCAAATTTCTACATAAGATCTGATGGTCTTCTTTTAGGAAATAGATGTTCAGCTTTTTTTTTTTTTTTTTTTTTTTTTTTTTTTTTTTTTAAATAATAATAGAATATTTAACCTGCTGGCCTCAAATTTTTAACTCTGTTTTCTCCCTTAAAATATTGCTGCAGCAGTATTTGAACTTCTATGACATTGGGAGATACAAGCGAAACAAATATTTTGGATGTCGAAGTAACTATTAAACTTCAGTGTGAATCTATAACCTTGAACCATGTTTTTGCCAGGAATGAAGTAATACGGATCCACAATGCAGAAGATGCCATAAAAGTTTCTTGAAATAGCCTACAATAGATTTTAACCCATGGAATTGTACTGCACTGAAAGTCCATTCTCTCACATTCTTCCCAGGCTCAAAGGGAGCCTCAGCCTCCTCTGTGACTCTGGTAACCTCTACATCTTTGGGAAGGAGAAGTTTCCTCCCCAGTGATATAAAGCATCTGTCCTGATGCTTGAGCAGGAAATACAAAAGATATCTAGCAAGTTCGTTTAGAAGAAAAGCTTTTATCTCTTTAGAGGTTTGGAACATCTCAAGAGCTTCAGCAGAGATGGATGGATGGTCAGGGAGTCAATGAGGTGGTCAAACACACAGGCATGGTTTAGTCATACTGTCACTCCTGGCAGTTCCACGCTCTGCCATATGGCCATCATTATCCTAAATGTGTGACGTGTGTGTATGTTGAAGTTGTTCATAAACACAACTCTGTTCAATGCCTGCAGTTAGGACCATATAATCATTTCACCTTCTCACCTTCTTCTGATTTGTTACTCTTTACCTCTTTCTTTGCAACTGTCAGCATTTTCTCAGTTCTGTAATTATTTATTATCCATTTATTTGGAAAGGTGGCTGGCTTAGGCATATTTTAAACTTTAAAAAACGTGACACTTTTTGAAATGGGACCAAACTTGTCAAAACAAACATAAACTGGGCATTTTTGAGAAAGAGGATGTGTAGAAGAGCGAAATGGGCTTCCTGTCAGCTGGTGGAAATTAGCTGTGATTTGAAAAAATGGTAAGGGTTTTTATAAAATGTCATGGTTTTGTCATGTTCTCTGCATTTAATAATGTGCTATGATCACAGCCTAGTGGTTCTGTGGGAATGCCTGGTGTAGGAGTATATAAATCACACTTTGCTTTTCTCAATGGCTATTGGAGTTGTATGGAAATCTTTCCGATAAGCTGCCAGAGAGATGTTTGTCACTGCTAATGTCCAAGTTTTACCCATACAACTCAGGAAATTTATCTGTATAACTCAGGAAATTTTACAATAAATGAGACAGAAAGTTCGATCCCAGGTTGTACCTCCTGGCACTAACAGATCTATGTCTGTGGCAGACTAGATCGACTCCAGTCATTTTAAAGAAATAAAAAAATATCCATAGGCATTCTCTTAGAACATTATGAAGAAAAAATAAAGGTCCAAAAGCAGGGAAAAAGCTTAAAAGCAGCAGATGATTTTTTAATTCTGGTCTCTGAGTTAGACTTTTAATTATGCCATCAGGCAGTCCTGTGCAGAATCATGGGTCGCTGTGAACGCTGAAACCCCTTGATTACTTCTCGCATAATACCTGACTCAGTTATCCCCAGACACCCTGGGATGAAAGAGCGGGAGCCTCATGAATCCACAAGTCACAGTTAAAATGAGGAATATGGTTACAAGCCAAAGCTCAGCTTGAGCTGAACATGCAGCTGCAGTTTTTTTATAGGTCAGCATTACTTTTTCCATGGCATACCAATGGCTGAGGAAAACTGAGGCTGTTTTAGTTGTTGGTCTTATTTATGTGGACTTTATGTTATGACAGAATGTAGCTAACCTGACTATCTCTGTAACAGGAAAATGAGCTCTTGAAAGAGGCTGTAACTGAGACTTTTGATCAGAGCTGTTTGTTGTAGCTCTCATTTGGAAAAGTAGATACAGGAGAGGAATTCTGAAAAAGTTTCCCTGTTTTGCAAGGAGAAAAAAGACCTAAACTTTTACTTCTTAAGGCTCGATCATTCCTCATAACTTCTTTAATCCACTGATGATTGATGTAAACAAGTTTTACAGACTGTAGCTCTCAGATATGTGATTTTATCAGAAACTGTGAAAAGCAGCATCTGCAAAAGGAAGAAGGATCCAAGGAAGTGCTGTGCTGGAGATTTCCTCCGGGAGGAGCTCAGTGGCAGGAGCCTGCGACCAGCAGTTATCTGCGGGTTTGGTTGGCAGCTGGCCAAGCAGGAGTTGATCACTGGCCAGACAACCAGCACCTCGTCCCTTGGGACAGGCCAGGACACATGCTATCACTCGGGCAACGTGGGGGATGGCAGAGAGGTGACAGTGCTGGGGAAGGACAAGGAGATAGGGGGAGGATGCTGTGCTGTGGGAGGCCATGAAAGCCATAGGGAACATGGTGAGGATTTGGGATGGTTGGTGGGGAGGAGGAGTGGAACAAGAATATAGGACACAGTTTCATAGTAAACTAGGCTTCATTAACAATGCGGCTCTCAGAACTGCTTGTTTTCTAACTTGCAAAGAGTCTGTCAAGTGCTGCCTTTTTTTCTCTCTTAGACTTTTCTCCTCATTACTGTGTTCTTTTCTTTATTGCCATCCCATGCTGTGACTTTGATTCTCTGCTCTGAGTCACAACATATCCACTGCTGCTTTATATTTTGAAATGTCTTCAAATCAGCATTAATATAAGAATGCATTTTGGCATAATAATGGTATCCAGTTATTGACCACATAATCAATAGCGCAGAGTTGGTAGAACCTTTGCTGTCATTTGCTGCCATTAAGCAAAGCAATAAGAACCTAAATGTATATATCTGTAAATGCTCCTAACAGTTGCTTTATAATAAAGAGAAAAAAGGGACTCAAGTTTGGGTTTTTTTCCTCCCAGTCCTATATTAAGCTGCCAAATAAAATGATTTCATCCTTTTGTTCATCTCTTGAGCAACACAGGACTAGGCACAAATTACCACGTGTCAGGCTGGGCTCCCAGAAAGTGAAGGGCAGCAGTGGCGGGCACTGCAGGCTGTGTCACGCCTGGATTGCAACTGGCAGAGTGATCCAGGAGCCACAGTCACACATTACACCCCACAAAGGAGCCTGGCGCTTGCTCTCAAAGCAAAAATCAAGTTGTCACAGGCTGTGTCTGTGCTGCTAAATTACACAGGGCTAGGGAGCAGGCCTGACTGCTGGCTGTCCGGGCTGCTTAGAGATTAGCTGTGAGTTTACATGTTGGAGTGGGCTTGAGATGTGAGCATTTCCCTCCCTCAGGGAACACCAGGATGCGCCTGGTGCAGTCAGTGAGGGCACACCAGGTTTTTCTGCTTCAGTCCTGCAGGCATCCAGGATGCTCTCTTCAATGCCATACAGTTGCAGCACAGGGTTCCTGCTAGGCAAGCATCACTGTCATGGTCTGCAACCCTCATGATTCAGCACCAAATACAGCAAAGACAAAGCCAGAATGTCACATTTATGTCCCAGGCCTGTGGGAGCATCCTGCAGGGCCCATGGGAGAGCCAGATCCTAGTGATATGCAGCTGGAAATGTTGTGCCTCTCTGAGCTAGAGAACCAGAGAATAGGTCCTCCAATTAATTTAGCAGTACAGATACAGCTGCTGTGACAAGGAGTACAAACATCCCAGGTGGAGATACTTCTGCAAGGGCTGGAGTAAGGTGATGAACTTCTCATCCCATTTGCAAAGGTGTTTTTTAGGTAGAGCAGCCTTTCTGCATAGAATGTTGATGTCTTAAGTTTTAGACATTGTTAATTCTCAGTATTATGAAAACTAAGATTGACACCAGACATCTAGGAACTGAGGAGCCTCAACTCACAAGTTACTTTTGAAATTCCTGGTCTGAATCTCTGGTTTGCCAAATCACAGAATGGCTTGGGTTTGAAGGGACCTTAAAGTTTCCAACCCCTGCCATCCACTAGACTAGGTTGCACAAACCCCCATTCAGCCTGGCCTTGAACTCTTCCAGTGACAGGGCATTTACAACTTGTCTGGACTACTTTTTCAAATGCCTCACTGGAAGAATTTCTTTACATCATTTAATCTAAATCTCTGCTCTTTTGGTTTAACTGTTCCCTGTTGTCCTATCGCTATATGTCCATGTAAAAAGTCTCTCTCTCTTTTTTATAAGCCCCCTCTAAGTACTGTAATGCTTCACAGAGGTCTCCTCAGTCTTCTCTATCTGTATGATACCTCATTATGATATGTAAGAATATCTCACTCCTTTCTCCAAGGGCCTGACTCACGTCTTGCTCATTCCAGTATAAGGAGAATTACTCCGTCTAATGGTAAAGGGGTTTCATCAATGTAAATGTTCACAGACGTTTCAGGGGTCAAGAAGAAATCACAGTGACACTGGTGCTGACCTCCCTCTAATTGCTGCCAAACAGATGAGACAGACCAATACTGTTTTGCACTCTGCAGCATGTATTTGCCATGACGGACATGTGGACATGTGCACAGTCCTTAAAACACCTCCATGCTTTTGAAACTATTTGTTTGTGTGCAGTGCTTTAGGAAAGCTGTGTTTTTACAAGGCCGACTAAAGATACTTGAGAAAATTGAAGACAGTGCACTGCTTTGGTCTGTTCAAGACTTCTTTTTATATAACAGAGACAAAATTGTTTCTGTTCTCCAAAGCCATCCTTGCAGCGTGAGCACCACACACACAATTCAGTCTTTCTGGTCTAACACTTTCAACAGAGATCTTGTCCTGACTGTAGGCTCCTCTAATTCCACCCTTTCTCCACCTCTAGGATCAGCTGAGCAGTTGTTACACCACAATGCAGAAGAAAGGAAAGGAGAATAAGCTTTCAGAGATCAGCTGCATTGGGGCAGTTCACATCTGCATCCCAGCCAGGACAGCTCCCAGATCCCCCTTCTCAGGTGTCTCTCTTGTCTCTTGGCCTCTCACCCCAGGGTTGCACAAGTTTTCCAAAATCCATCTTTTTTATAGTCAAAGAGTCACCTATAACTCAGATGTCAATTTAATATACAACATAAATTGTACATAAATGTAAACTGCATGCATAAAACAGAGAAGTTCTAAGTCTAAGCTTTAATAATGATGGTGATCAGGAACATTTTATATGTGTGCTTTTAAAACCATAAGCGGACCATAAGTGGTCCTTCTCTGGTGGTTCACAATCTTTCTGAAATGTGACTGCAGCATCTGCTGGCAATGTTGTCTACATATATGTAAGCTTTGTTTTTCATGCATATTCATGTGGTAGGTCATTTAAACATAGCATAAACAATAACAGGCCAAGGACTATGTCTGATGGACCCCAACAGAACTAAGCTGAAAAGAAGATTTAGTGTTTCTAGTAACAATATTTTGTTGGCAATTTGACAGCTTTGACCTAAGCCAAGTGACAGCGTTAGGTGATACACAGTGTGCTGACAACTTATTACATAAAGTATCACGGTTGGCTGTCAGAAGCTTTCTTGGAATCCAGAAATATAGCTCTGGCCAATTTTTATGGCAGTGAAAATGTGTTCAGTAATTTCTACCAAGGCAGTTGTTGAGTGGCTGAAAGACAGGACTGATGGAGAGTTATTTGATAACAACAACAAGTTGTCCACCTGCAACTGGGCAGCTTTATCCACATGGTTTAGTAATCTTCTTTGGTAGTGACTCAGATGTTACAATACGGTCTGGACAATTCCCTTTTCTTTCTGGGGGAAAAATACAATCCTCTCTAAAAATGAATTGGGGAGGACTAGCAGTACAGGGGGCAATAAAACAATGCCAGTTGGATTCTGTGCCTCAGAAATATAGGACATTCATTTTATGTCTTGAAATGGTGAGGATTTTGAGGGCCAGAGAACACTACTTATCCTTGTACTGTTCTGGGAAGCTTTAGGGTATTAGCAGAGCCAAGGATTTGGCAGACCTAGAAGTCTGGTTTTTTAGTAATGATTTGGAAATACAAAATCACAGATCTTCAATTTTTTTTTCCTGAAGCTTTGCTTCCTTAAATGCAAATAAAGAGCTAACTCTTAGGTTATGTCATACTGCTTTGTGAGAAGGAGCGATAGGAGAGGAATGGTCACTTTTCAGCTTTCCTGAACATCTCTTCCTTTGCCTCTGTTAAGGCAAAGGATCGGCACATCTCCAAGCAGCCGGAGGATATGCAGTGTTTTGGGAGGGGCAGATAGATGGCACTGCAGAGTGTATGTCAGCAGGCACATGACTCACACGTGGTGCTCAGGTATCTTACCAGGTCTGTTTAGATCTGGGGATTTTTTTAAGGTTGCTTTTGCTACAGTGGTTACATTCTATGAGTTACAGAGGTACCCCTATACATTTTAAATGTAAATTAAACAGCATAATAGACACGTGCTCTGATTTAGAAACCTTAATCTTGGTTTGACCAACAACCAGTTTCTCTTGTATAAAAAGGACATGATCCCAGGGAATTTAATAAATTAGTGTGCTGTTAGATGGCTTAAAAATCCTGGAGGATCCGTTGCTCAGGGATGCACCAAGAGACAGCTGGTCTCCAGCTTTGGTCACTGGGATTTGATACCTGTGCTCTAACACGGCTGGTGGGATGCAGTGGGGAAGAAAAGCAACCAGAACCAGGGTGGAAGGGAAGGCACTGTGGTTAGTGGCAGTGACCTTTCCTTCATAAGATGCCCACCCATCTTGGCACAGCCAGATAGAAGGAACAGGTATGATGAGTGAAGCAACCAGAGACAACTGTTTTCAACTGCCTGCACATGATCAGACACACAGTCCCTTTCTTCTGGCATGTCTCGCACAGTCTTAATTGAGAAAGCCAGGAGCTGGAGTTGAAAATACGGTATCACATTTCCCATAATGTGCGAATTGATGGTTTCCTACAGTCAGTGCTGACAAAAATCTTCCCTTCCTCCAAGTTCAAAGTAACTGTTGAATATACAGATGGGCCATATCTACACCTTTCCCCTTGCAGCAAAAAGTGCTTTAGATAATTAAGATTTTAAACTGTATTATGAGCAAGAACCTTGGCCATTTTAAGGAATAAGGGTTTCCTTAGAAACAGTGAAAAGTAGTTTAGGAGCAGACGTTTATGAGGACGAATATGTACACCATCAATTAACACCTTGTTTCTTTCACAAGTTCAGTTATATTTACAACACTGCTATGAAGCAGTGAAAGCAGACAGTTTTGTATGTGCATCAGGGCTGTGAAAGATAGACTCCGCACTACCAGACAAACAGGGATTCACACCATATGGCTGGTTCAGGAGTTTTGACCGATTTAGAACAAATGCAGAGTAATTTCCCACTGGGGTCGGGTTAGGATGAATATTAATACAGATCAGAAATGACAAACAGAGAAATGGACAAAGATTGCCCCTGGATTACATCTCCCACTTCTGCCTTACAATAAACCTTAAAGCAGTTTTCTTGGCAAAGGCAGTGGCTTGTACCTGATTTCCATGGTACTTTACTTACATCAGGTCCCTGTAAAATCCCACCAAATGTTTCCAATTCTAAGCAGCAGATCATCAGCTGCAGTTTGACATCCAGAGGAGTTCATAGGCTGAACATGTTTTAAAAGCAGCCAAACAAGCCAAGAGCTCAACAGCTAACAATGTTGAGGGGCTGTAGACACTGAGCTTGGCTCTGACAAACACTGCTGCCATTGCTACTTCTAGTGCTGGTTTTATCCAGGGATTGTTTTATACCAAATGCACTGCTAAATACCCAGAACAATGCATCTACATATCCTGAGAGGGTGCAGTATTAATATCTCACACAGAACTTAGCAGTTCAGCTGACAAGCAGAAGAGTAAACTATCGTGACCTCAGATGGCATTAAATTAAACCTAGTTTAATCTTGTTTCACTGAAAGTTTATTCCCCTTCTTTGTAAGCAGGTAAGTTAGAAGATAGTTCATAATTTCCTATGAGTGTCTCCTCAATTCAATTACTGATTAGCTGGGGTAGTGAAAATAATGAAAATTCAGTTTGAGACAAAATGTGAGTTCTAAATTTGGTGCTAAAATGGACATTTTGAGTCATAGTCCTCCATATGTCTTGTTTCAGAGTTACAGCACTGTGTTCAGCTCCTTGGAAAGCAAAGGTGCTGCCATTGGAAGCACTGTTCCTCAGCTGCTGGAAGAAAGCCTTTTTGGAGATGATGTCTCAATGGTGTTGTGTCCTATGTGCTCACCTCCTGCAGGAACATAACAGTACAAGCTCCTGCTATGCTTAGGGTACACTGATCCTCTCTCTGGACATTCTGTTTTCAGCTGAGAAGCTCTAACCAAGTGAATGGAAATTTTTTCATTCAGTGGCTTATTTCAGGATGGCTGATCTGAAAGAATTCAATTAAAAATGACTCAGCTGATTCTGAGGACAGGTTAGTAGAATGACTGCCTTCCGATGCTAAAAAAATTTTTTTAAGGAACTCTCTAATGCAAATTCTCTGGAGTGGTGCCTTCATATTTGGCAGGATGAGTGACTTTTCTGCCCAAGATTTGCTTTTTGCCGTTATTCTGAATATTCTCATGCAAAGCCTTTTAAAGGTGTAATTAATACATACATACCCTCTAATATACAAGTCTGGTTTTATGAAGCTGAATTGGTAAGTATGTTGACATGGGGATTTCCTTGAGACTTCTTAATTTTCTTTTTTATTCATTCTCCATTTGGATTTTGGGTACCACTGAGCGAGAGTATTCATGTTACACCTATTTTACTTCCAAAGAGAACACATGAAGGACTATCCAGCTATGAATTCAAAACTTAAACAATAGCCCATGTTTAATTTCTCCTTGCATACCCAATATACATCAGGAACTGTGGGAAGCAAACCAAGTAACTGAGCAACTATGTGCATATTAATTTTTTTCCTGGTTTTGGCATGCTTTATTTTCTATATATTGTATTTTCTAAATGTTGTTCACATTGGTATTTTGGTCCAAAGGCAAATTTTTGGATTTTTTCCTCACTTGCAAGATGCTCCTCAGAGGTGCATCTTCATACTTCAAACACAAGCTTAGTTTTTGCAATACTAATTTTTAAAGTCTGATCTTGCCATCTTTGAAATTAGTCTCATTAAGTAAACTGTTCGTCCATTGAAAAAAAGTCAGAAAACAAAGCAGACATAGAATTCGAGGTTTTAGAAAAAATATCTGCATCGGGTATAGATGCCAACATGAAAGGCAATTCTGAGACACTTACATTTACTATAACAAATGGGAGAAAAATCAAAAACGTGGCCAAGACACAGTTCCTTTTGAGCTACAGCAAAATCATTCCTTGAGAATACATGCACGTCAAGGGCCTCCTCCTGAATGGGATCTATGCAACTGCATCTCCTGACCCTTTGCAAACACGAGCCCTCACCTTACAGAAAAATACAGTGGGCTTGAAAATCCGAGCAGCTCATCCCAGGCGGTGTGAGGCAGACTCTGTGAACCGCAGGACCGGCTTTTCATCAGCGCGGCCGGCGCTCGCCTCCCAAGCGTTTCCATCAGCCGCTGGCAGATGTGCTCCAGGACCAGCCTCCTGCTCGCCCCCCTCGCTGCTCCCAGCATTGTTTGGCAGCGCCACGGCAGAAGCGAGACAAAGATAAATGGAAGTGCAGAAGCTGTATTTACACAGCATTTAAACATACTGTACGCTGGAGATTGAAGAGCTTGCTGATAGGTGACACTGCGGGTTTCAATAGGGAGCACGTCTAGTAGAGCCCTTCTGCCTCGTTCAGGTCATGTGGCCCCCATGACTTTACTTAAGGGTTGTTGTTTTGCCTGAAAAACGTTTTTTTTTGTGGTGGAAAAAATCCAAACAATAGTGAAGTCTGATCCCTGATCAAACAGCAAAGCAGGAACATTGCTCTCAAAGAAATGCTCTTCAACTATTCAAAGATTATCCAATTCCAAATAAGAAATAAATACGAAAAGGAACATACATAGAAAGCAGAGAACCAGTTAAAAAACCCAAAACAAACAACCTTTTAAAATACATTGATTTTGTTCCATAGGACAAAACTAGGAAACAAAAATAGAAGTATTACATTAATTTTTCATCATTTGCCATTCAAATAACATCTCCATTTGGCATACCTGTAGACACCAGTCTTACACTTCACAGAGTGTTAATATTGCAGCTGGAAGAACATGAAGCTGCAAGAAATATTTGTAACACAACAGATTTTCACCGAGGTATGTCTGTTTTCAAATTCACATAGCAGTGACAAAACTGGAATAAACTTTTGACATTTTGAAGACTGCCAATCCATTTCTATCATAGGATGACTTTGGAATTTTATGTTGAAGGCTGGCATAAAGGAAATATCAAGAGATATTACAAGATATGTCTTCAAGGAACAATATTTTACTCCAAAGAAATGAAGAAATCACCACACTTAAACACATCTCCTTCCAAGAAGTCCTTTGTTCTGTTGTGAGTCACTGACAGAGAATACAGATTATGAATGACAATAAACACAGTGGTATAAAATAATAAATAAACTTTCATTGTAAACGTTTATTTTAAGCAGGTCTCCCTGGCTGGTGAATACAATATTTATGGTACCAAGGCAATCAAAATCGTGATGTTACTGCTTTGGAAGTACATGGGATGAAGGACTATTAATGTTACCAGCCTCTCTGTTAGACATTAAATACAGAAATTTAGTGGGTCATGTATTCTGATTATGCAAGTAGCACCTGAGCACCTTGCAGAGGTGTGTCGGGTGCTGCACCACAAGGGAGGTGAGATTCAGCTGTCTGGCTGTTCCCTGTAGGCAGGTGTGTAGAGGCTTGTGAGAACTGGCCAGAGTTGTGAGGTGTTCTCTTCCCTCAAAAGCTGGTTGTGATTCTCAGAGGATTCATTCCTGATGAGACTTCATCCCTTTATGCATGGGGGGAATGACTACGGAGAGGGATGCTGCTCTCCCATCATGGTTACAGCTGGGGGTTACAGCCCCTTCAGCTCCTGCTGTTCCCTCTTTGCCCATGAAACTGTGCCTGCCTTATTGTCATGCAAAATAATTCAGCAGAAATAAAAGTAAAATACTTCAACCAGATGAAATTTAAATAGTATAAAATTGTGATTTGTGAAGCAAAACTGCTGAACGAGTAAAAGAAAAAGGAGCATGAAACATTTCGTATCAGTTTTCCTATTTCAAAAGGCTTGCCTGTAGAATGACCCATCCAGCATTCTTCAGGCTTTAATTAATTAAAAGCAGGGAGAAAGTTAGGATTTTGGCACAGGATAAATATTCCAGACTTGAACAGAAGATGTTGCTTTAATGACCTGGACACCATCCAGGAAGTACGCAAAGGCTAGCAGACACTTCTGACAGCTAATATATCTGATAAAAAAGAGCATTCTGGCCAATTAAAGAACTGGAGTAGAAATAATGGTTTGTCACCAAGTGTGTAACTGAGGCCAATTGGTCCAGATTAACCAATGGGTTATCCTTTGTAAGTGAATTTAAAGGTCACGATGAGCTGTCTGGGTAGGTAAAAGATAAAAATGTTAAATTAATATGGTGGCAAAAAATTTTCAAATGTGAGACATGGAGATAAAAATTAGATTTGCAAATCATGCAAAATCACCTGGAGTGGACTAAGCAAATTGCTCTTATGGCAGAAGGTCATTAAGAAAAAAGTGTGAATAAAAATATGAATTTCTATTCACTGTAGAAAGCAGAAGCTTTCTTTAAGTATTCATAGGCAAATATACTCCTGAAGGACTTTATTATAAACTACCAGCTGGGTGCATATACCTCTCTATTCCTGGGGGAAGTGAGGTGAGGATGTTTTAGGGCAATCTAGTTTCCACCTTCCACAATAAAACAATCAGTTATATCACTGATAACTGACCTATGCAATACAATTTGACCACAAAGAGATTATCTCTACTCTAGCTGTAAATGTTATAATTTTCATGTTGCAGAATGTCCCAGGATGATTCCCACTGAAGAGGATTCTCTTTAAAATCTTCCACTGCACACAAGAGGCAAAGGTTGACACTGACTCTGGAAAAAGATGGTCACGGACTTCAGGATCCCTACAAGAGCCGTAGGTAAGATGTCCTGCCCTTGTGCCTAAAGGGCATGAGGGATGAAGAAGCAGCCTCACATCTCTGGGTGTTGTCTGCCAGCACTGGGGGCTCCCATCAAAGCACCCTGCCAGGTGGCTGCTGCTCGCCAGCCACTCCTCAAAGTGCACCTCTGTCCCATCCCTCTCCAAAAAGTCCCATAGCGCTATGAACATAAAAAACCTCTGTCCAACAAATACTTCTGATTTCATGTGCATCTCAGCCAGCAACTGTATTCAAATGACTCTCTTTGCTGCTACTTGAGAGATAAGATTCTCAAAATAAGGCAATAAATATCCACAGTAGCTGTTGCTTATTTTTATGAGCACCTGCAATACGGGGGCCCCACCTCATCACTGCAGTGCATAAAAACGTAGATGCTTATAACTAGGCCAAGTCTAGGCAGCCCTGCAGAGAGGCATTTTGGTGCTCACTTCTTCATAGCTGTCCTTGGTGCATTCTTCCCACCTAGTGGGGTAACCCTTGTCCCCCATCGAGGAGGATGCAGCTTGCTGCTTTTTCTAAGTCCCTTTTCCAAGCACATGATAGCCTGGGAAGGACCCTGCCTGCCAGCCTGCTGGAGCTGAGCTGGTACGGAAGGGAAGGTGGGAACTTTCCTTGTTGTCCAAGTGTGCAGGTGAGGAGGAGGGGAGTACTAATATCCCCGAGTGCAGAAAGAGAGAACAGAACCAAGGAGGCTGCATTTTGAAGGTTGTCCCTTTCCTCCTGGCACACTGCAAATATTTGCTTTTTAGCCTTTTTCTTCCAGCCCCAAGTCTGACTGTGTGCAATCTGCTACTCTGGCCAGATTTGGGTGCCTTTTAAGGCACAGGCAACAGCAACAGATCTGACAAAGTTCAAGCACTGCTAAACAACATAGATCTCTATTTCTGCATATAACATTGAGATCATCATCCAGACTGTGAGATTTCAGGACTTCAGATATGGGTTGCTATAAGTATAAAACCAGTGATCATAAACAATATTTATTTTTCTTTATGAGAGTACCTAAAACACCCAAACCACACATAAAGCAGCTATTTATTTCTCTGAGGAGCATTTAAAACACCTGTTCTTTCATGGATTACCTGTGTGAGTGGATGAACTTAAACCACTAAAGAGCTGATTCTGAGCCAAATTTTCAATGGATATTAAAAAAGATGAACACGTAACTAGGAAAGTGAGCATTGCCACACGAGGCAAATGCATGCAAATGAAGATATCCAAGTACAATGGCCATAAAGCGTTGATGAAAGGTATTTTATTGACACCGAAGTAACCTTGTTGAATTGCAAATTTGGACTTCATTTCCTTTTCTGTAACCAGTGCAAAAGCAAAGAAAGGATCTGATTTCCTGGAAGCAGGTTTGTCTTATCTGTTAATATATAGTCCCGCCTTTTATATTGGGCCAATATATTTATATGCCCTTGGTTGGCATAATTTGGGACAAAAAGAAGGAGATATCTTGATTTTTCAGAGAGAAGCAGCTATTTTGTGGACAGAATCTAGGAAAGTATTTTGTCATTTCTTTAAAGAAAATGTTAAAACAAATCATGTCTAGTCACACCATTAGCAAATTGCCCTTCCAGCAGAGGGAATTAGAGTACTGAAACTTTTAGCACATGGTTTCCTATAGGTAGTTTATGTTGTAGGGTTTTGTAGAAAGAGAGACAGCCAAGTTGAAGTTAGCTTGTGTGTGATATTCCTTATGATGGAAACTTAAATACTAAGTAGTGCATGAGCTTAATTACAAAATTGAAAGTGACTGAACATAGAAACAAGAGAGCATGTGGCAGCGTTGGCTTGGAAAATCCTGATGGCTGCTTCAGCTCAGGCTGAAGCAGCATCAGCCTGAGTCTGCCTCTGCTTGATGGTGTCTGTGTGCCTGTGATGGAGCTAGCAAGTTCTCCTGATACCTCTGGTAAGGCTGCTTCCAAGGCTGTGCTCGTGTGCTGCCATTTCATGGACTGCTACACCACACTTAGCAGAACTAAGGTCACATTGATTTTCCAGTCATGCAGGCTCTCCAGTCCCCTACTCACTTTTGAAGATTCACTTAGGGAGCTTCTGAAACTTCTACCTTAAGTCTCTTTGCTGACACCATGAAAAAGTGAGTGAGTGGACAAAAGCACCCGTATAAAATAACAATAAAATTATGTAATATTTGAAATTTTAATGGAACTGCTGTTCAGCTTAGAGATGGCATTGTCTACTCAAATGCTAGCATCTCATTTTTAACACACAGAGCTGGCAAAATCTCATTCTGAAATCATAGTATGTCTTTCACGAGATGTAAAATATGGGGAAGTGAAGCTCAGTCAAACCTTCCCTCCACTAAATAACAATGTAAATTATGAAAAACCCCTCACACAAACAATAAGCAGAGTCTTTTTAACCCAGCTGACTTTCCTAGTTTGTGCCTTGTTTTCTTGCCTTTCCTTAGCTGTCACTACATCTCGCCCCCTGTAAGCAGCTCAGTCTCATTAAAAGCAATGTGGTGAAACTAGCCACATCATTATATTCACTTAGACGGGCTCTTGTAGCCAGCACTTACTGTTCATAATAGCTGCCACTTAGGGTTTTGAACCCTCCATTGGCACCTTCCTCGTGGTTTGTTGGTTGTTTTTTCCCCCCTTTTTTCCCGTGTCTTACTTTGAAATTTACATGTCTTCAGAACAAATAAAATTCACAACAACAAACTAATTAATGGATTCCAGTTTTGACAGCTACAAGAAGACAGATGAGAAAGTAACATGCTTCTGGCAGCGTGTTATCAATTGGGAGGCACCAGTGCATCGCCTCTATGTGGTACAGTGAGCTGGAACCGACACTGACAGATGACACAGCCCTTGACAGTGAAGCCTGTATGAGCTGACAGCTCCACTTGCACTCAGGCAGGTCCACGCTCGGCACTGGAACTGAACCAGCTTGATGTGCAGAATACGCTTGCTTTTGTCTTCCCCTGGCTGTACAGTGGGCAGGCTGAGCAGCACTGTCAGGTGTAGCCCAGGACCTATCTTAGAAAGTTAAAACTGTGACAAGTGCTAAGATTTTACCTGTAAAAAGAAATTAAACCAGCTGATAAGTCTTGTTATCTACCTCTCCTTTTTGAAAGCAGGGTGGCTTCCTGGTCAGTAGGACTGGAGGAGCTTGGTTTCTTACAGACTGGTGGGTGTTTCTGGTTGGATTCTCAGGTGTCTACCAGGAGACTTGCTCTGAACAAGCCTTTGTCACAGCTGAGCACTCTGAGCCTCCCTCTGTCACACAGATTCCCCACATTAAAGAAGGGCTGAACACACACTCCTGCATTTCTTTCAGGTGGATCTCCCTTCCTTGGGCAGCTGCCTTCCTTCACAGAACTGCAGGGGCTTGTGTCTTTGGGTCTAGTGCCCCTCTGTTAAATTTGGTCAGAACTAGCCAAAGGTTTAGGTTCATATGGTGCTGGGGTGTGGAGACAGGGTGTAGATGCACATGCAATTACAAAACATGACAACATTGACCTCATTTCCTTTGAAAACAAGGGTAATACAGCAGCAGGGATAGAGTTTCTTCACACTGTACATTCAAGACATATATCTACAATCTTCAGATTAGATTGAGTCTGACTGTAGAGGCCCTAGCAGCCTTATCTAATTCTTCCCTAAGGGGACAGGGATGCTAGAGGCACATGCACATGCTCCATGCTGTGGTGAATTACAACCTTGCACCAGGTATCTCTTCAGGGATTACTGCGATAGATCTTTGTTCCAGCCCTCCTCTCTTAGTGTATGTAGATGAGGTTAGGAAGAGACTGTATGCTTTTAAGGGAACAGAATACTGAAATCAGTATTGTCTAATGTAATTAAGAGTATATTGTCTTAATGAAGAAACAGTCTGATCAAATTAGTTCGAATCACCCTAGACCTTCAAGATTCTTCCTTTTCTTTATTTCAAATGCTGTAATTTTTTCCTGATGACATTACAGAGGAACTCAGAGCCCTATTAACAGAAAAATCCAAGTTTTATGGCTCCAGCGAGGGGATTTATTGCAGCCAACACATCCCTCTCCCTTGCTCCTTACAGCTCCATGTGGCCCTTCTGCCTGCTTCCCTCCTGTTCATTACAGTCTCCTTTGGCCCTCGAGAGCAGCTGCCAGTGCTCCCCTGGCCTCACGCCGGGGTGACACAGGCAATAACGCCGGCAGAAGCCAGAGTGGCACTGGGCACACTTGTCTGCATTCAGCAGCTGTCAGCAGCAGCTATTTGAAAGATGGATGGGGGTTTATATGGCTTTGTTTGTGCACATGTGCCTCAGAACACGGCGCTGAACTGGAAGGAACATAATTCCACTGGCTTCACTGGGACTATTCGTATCCTTAATATTATGCTCATGTTTTAGGGACTTTGCTGAATCGGGACCTGACTTTGTGAAATTTGTGTTGTGTGCACGTTTGCCTGTGACATGCTGTCATTTCAGCTACTCCAGAGCTTGGGAGTACTATGCAACAGGAGGTACATTTCACACAGTCTGTTTTCAACTGATTTAAAGTGTAAGAAGAGAAAAAAGTTCATTAAAAATTGGTCTATAAAAAGACAACTGGGCAATTTTTTTCAAGTGTTTTTCTCTGTGAAGCTTTATGAGGACACAATTAAGATTGGAGTTACTTTTTCCAGATATTTATGCTTTTGCTTAGTGCTACACATCTAGGTGATGTATAAAAATAGATCTGGTGGAAGTCTTCGGGAAAAGTTGTTAGCTCAGCCAAGGCAATGTGTCGAGGGGCAGCACTGCACGTGCTGACAGTTCAAGTCAAACTGGTCATGTAGGGATGAAAGGTTTTCTTTGACATCACAGTAGCAATGCTCTAACTATGTTTGAGCAGACAGTTATTGCCAAGTTCTTACTTTCAAGATCTACCTGAAAATTTATCTCTTAGAAAGAAATTCAATCATTTGTTTTCAGCCAAATCAGTTTAGAATGGGCAGATATAGAAAACCAGTGGTTTTCACCCTAAAATTCTTTTCATGGGCAAACCCATTGTATTTCCTGAATCCAGATATGCAAACATGCATGTTGCAGCAGACAATTTTTTAAAAGAAAAACTTTAGAGAAAAGATGAACACTAAAGATACATTCTGTATTTCATACTAATAAAAAACTAATTTTATATAAGCAAATAAAACATGTCACAGGTGTGCTTAAGTTTTAGGTATTACAAAACCCTCCCAAATCACTCTGGGGATAAAAATATCTTATTCATACTGCTCCTGATTTAAGAAAAATGTTCCCAAGCACAGAACAAATATGCCATGGGTGTTCAACGGTGTTACAACTGAGTGCCCTGGGTGGTCAGCTGCAAAGATCAATAGAAAAAGCTATTTAGAAACCAGGCCCTCACTTCAGTCCCTCTAATATGAAATTGAGGAGTGAATTGACTACCTTCCATAATGCACTTTGCAGCAAGAATCTAGGATGTTTGACTAATCAGAACCAAAGGTATTGCCCTTCAAGAGTTCCTCTTTGAGGATTTTTGAGTCTCTATTGGTTGTGAGAATCACATCCTTACACACAAAACAAAGCAGGATCACTGAACAGTCAATTTGTGAACTCTGCCCATCTTGGTTAGGAGCTGAATTCAAATTCAAACTAGATCCAGATGAAATATTTATGAGTATTCATAGATAGAAATTTACAGAGAGAGACATGGATATAGACAAATTCAGATTATCTGTTTTTCTCTTGCATGATCAGACGGTTACTGGATTGCTCACTTAGATATATTTTAAATGGCTTGCATTTATATTCATGATGTTGCACATATCTGTGTTCTTGCTGTTTTAGAGAGATTTTAAAATATCATACTGAAATTTTGTGGAGTCCGATAAAGTTGGACAGCAAACTTCTTTAAACAGAATAAAACTGTACTATCTAACATCACACAAGGTGATCTAAGATACTCTTTAACTCCTTGAATTACAACATAGAGCATGCAGTTCTTTCTCTTTGACATTTTTCAAGCAATTTCTCTTCAAAAACCTCCATCGTTTTTATCTGCAACTCAAGAATACACGGTATATTTCTTTACAGCCTTGTTTATCAAGAGAATCTCAAGCAGAGGAAATGATGGTGAGCCAAATTTTCCTGTGGTTTATGCAGGGAAACTCACTGACCTCATGAAGACTCTCGTAATTTATGCTACTAGAGCATGACTCTTCTGGTGTATCCACAAAACATACTTAAATTTTCAGCAATGTACCGTGGTGCCATCAGCATGAAAAGCAGTGCATTTTGCATTAAGACAAAAAAAGCTGGATTTTGTTTAGTGAGATTTTTATTCCATTGACCCCTGCATTTAGATAGGTAGATGTAGTAGTCTCTGGCTTGTTCATTGCTTGTATTTCAGACCCATTCATGGAAGAGAGCTCCACCAACGGCTGTTAAAAAACAAACACTATCTCTGCTTCAGAAAGTCTCTGAGATGACAATTTGTGGTTGCTAGGGGAGTACTTTTGGGAAATATCACTATGAGTTTTCTATATTCTCATACTTTCCCGTAGCCATCTGCCCTCCAATCTGCTGAAAAAAGGCGTCTTGGGCTGGATGGCCCTTATATTCATTAGATTCAAAAAAGCTAGAAGCAGACCACCTGAAATTCTAAAAGTTGTTCTGTAAGTATGTTTGCTTATTCTCAGAGTGCTTTAGATTCTGATAATGGCATTTTGCCCTTTTCTAATGACCAGATTGGTCAAGCATAATTTACACTTAGTGAATCCATTCTGTGCACAGATTTTCTGCTGTAACTCTGGAAGACAGAAGTGGGAAGCTGAAAGTGGTGACAGCAGCAAGAGGGAAAGAGGTTTATTTCTTTCAGAGCTAAGGATAAAAAGGAAAATTAAATACTAAATAAGAAGCTAGAACATTTTTGTTTATTTGTTTGTTTTAAAATATATATAATGGATGGTGCCTTTTTAGATGAAGTGAGACAGAGATTCTCCAGTGGATGAATTAACAGGGCTGACATTCAGGACATGCAGCTTCAGTTTCTATTCTGTCCCAGCAACTTCTCTCATTTCTTTAGGAGCCAAACTGTACTACTAAAAGAATGAAGAGCAAAGAAGGTCACTACAGGCCCAAATTATGCACCCTCTAAATTTCCTTCCCACTGTTGGCTTTGCTTGGAGTCACTGCAGGCAAGTCATTCACAGACAAGGCACTTACTGGTTGGATTCACCCTCAGGTCTGCTCCTGAAAGGCAGAATGGAAGATTTTGCACTCAAGTTTTGTAAAAACACTGCTCTAGTGAGCTGAAGCATAAGTTTCATATTAATCCAGTAGTTCAAACTGAAGAAATACATGGAGAAAATAATAACTATATCGAAGATCTGCAGAGATGCTACTTGGCCCTGAAGACACGCAGGTGTGTTATCTGGAAAGAGATGAGAGGAGTATCTCCTACTTTTCTCCCTGAGAAGTCTGAGTCAGCAGCTGTCTTTAACAAGATTTGTTAAGCAGCTAGATTAACACCTGGAAACTCTAAGCACTACTGTAAGCTCAGTAAATAATAAAAATGAGGCTAGCTTTTTGATAAAGTAGTTCTGGTAGGAAGGAACAAGACTTTCCATTATACTTCCTGAATGTGATGCCTTTAAAGAATGGCTCATCAGAAATGTGTACAGCAACCCTGTTTCAAGACATTCTCAAGAATTCCCTTAATTAGCCATCCATGTTTACTGTACTTATCCATCATAATATGTGCAGTGTTATATTTGCTATCTGTAATCTCTTTGTTGGTTTTGATTCTTCTGAAGTGCATTTTCCCCCTCCCATGAAAAATACCAAAAGAGCTTTCATTCAAGAAAATATGCTTGGCATCTCAAAGTTTGGGATATGTGGGTGTCACATCCTCTTTGTGCAGTTTCTTTTAGTACAGTGGGAGTTTAACTCCTTGCTGTATCCAGCAAAATTCAGTCAAGCTTAGGGGACTTGTAGTGTAGATGCTCAGTGCAGGGGGAAGGTTTCAAGGGAAAGCCCAGCAACTAGTGCTCTCCAGGAAAGAGGGTAGATAAGAGGGAAAGGGAAGAAGCTCTATTTGTGCTCACAGTGCTGTGTCCCAGAAAGGCAGAGTGCCACTTTTACCACTGCAAAACAGCTGTACAGCAGCTCTAATAAGAAGGATTCCCTGAGAGCTCTTAGCTTTCTGAGGTTGGAAGGCTCTACTGCATTTACAGCCATAGAAAGGCTGCATTTTCAGTTGTTATAAATCTAAAAGATAAGGCATAATATCTTTATCTTAAGGTTTTCGCATGGCTTCTCTTTTATTTTCCAGCACTTCCCCAACTCCAGGGTCAGGTTAAATGCTGTAGAAGCTGATGTGAAAGTATTGGGTATTTGGACGAGAATAAAAATAAACAATATCGTGATTTTGTAACCTTCTTAATGTTGGCCGATTTGGGTGCCACAGGGGCTACTCCACTCCCTGCCACCTGTAGCTGCTCTGCTTTGACAGCCTCGTGTACTGGCTATGGTCTGTGTCACTATGCACAGTTTGCACATTTCCCCCCACTCACAAGCCACCATCTTTCTCTCTTCACTATATTTGTTCATCTGAGGCTACATGGCACAGGCACGGGAGCAGTACAAATGTAGGAAATGTAAATTCTGCAGCACTAGAAACACCAAGGCCTGGACTGCAGGGAAGCCATAATGCTCTCTAGCAGGTCCTCTGAGAACACTCGCCCTGTGGCAAAGGCACAGCCGTGGGGCTGATTTACTCTTTCTGCACTGAGGAATTGCCAGAGATCATTACAGGAGGGACATAAAAGAAGGCAGGATCTGGCTCACTGACAAAGAGATTTCAGGCCAAATGACTCACCTCTGGAGGAGTCAAGATAGTTTTTCAGAGGACATGACTTACAAGGAAATTCAGTAGCTGGGATTTATTTATTGTTCAGGGCCTGTTGAGCTTTTTTTAGCTCTTAAACAGTAAATCTGCATACACAAAGAGGAACACAGACTTCAGAGTCATGAGGTTTGAGGACAGACTTCATAAATGGTCACTTGTTGTGCCTTATCTACAAAGGAAGAGAAATAAGGTTTTTAGCATCTTATTGTTGCTCAGATCATAAGACCCTGGTGCTTGTTTATGTGATGATAGCAAGTCGAGCATTTGCCTCTGGTTATAAACACATCATTTGTGAAAGCATCCATCCTGAAAGATAGAAGTTTGCTTCTCATGAGAACTGTCCTTTTTTTTTCCCCCTCAGGTCTCATTGAAGCTTTGCCAAAGAGTTCAAGTAGAGAATGGTCTCACAAAACTGAGTCACCTAATGTATTTTAGTGTATTCCTAACACTGACAGTTTCTAAATATACTGCCAAAGAAGGGGCAGAATGCTCAGAAAAAGACCATGCTGATAAAAGTATGAACATCCAGTACAAACAGCCAGACACAGACTGAGGTGTAATACAATGGCCTAACTGGAGCAATAACTCTAAAGTTGCATTACCTTGAAATTCTTCACATCCTGTGCAATAATTTACATCTTTAGTCATTCTAGCATTTACTGCAGAATGAATTAGGTACATCACGTTAAACTCCTAACTTACCCTGGATATCACTGAAAACTAGTTTTGTTAATTAAGTCTGTTTGCCTGTCTGAACCCAGAAATATTATAATATGTGATAGTTCTAATGAAAAGTTTACTTTTGCCATATAACTCATCCTTCTCAAGAAGAACCTCACCAGTAAATTAAGAGGATTAAATTAAAGGCTTTAAAAAATTGCTATTTATTTCCATTTGAGAAATCATACACAAATTCTGGTAGGCATTTTGTTATGTAACATTTCCGTATTCAGAACAATCTCTTTTACATGGGACAGAAAATTATTTGATACCTGCTCATGATAAATTTAGGGTCTGCTTCACTAAAATATGACTTGAAATGGTCTGAATTAAGCTCAAAAAAGAACAGTTCTAGATTGACAACTTTTGAGTACTTTGCAAGTCCATTTTTAGTTAGCCAATTTTGCTACAGATCATAGAACTGCAAACAAAACACAATTACAGAAAGGTTTCTGTGTTTAGAGTTTTAAATTTACCAGTTAAAACCTTGCCACACCAGTGGATTTTTAAAAAAAAAGGTGTTTTTCTGTTACATTGATGTTAATTGGGGTATCCTTGTCATAATGAAGGGTTATACAGAAGGTGATCTGATGAAACTCCTTGTAATACACATCCCACTGCTTACAGATGGCACTTTCACTACTACTACTGGCCTGATTTACTCATTTCACTAGGCTTGCTTAATAGTACTGTGTTTGTCTATTGTAAAAGCAAACAACAGTCAGACATAGTGTAGAAAGTCTCCTAATTAGAAAGAAAAACATATGTAAGAAATCTAAGAAATCTTTAACTAATAAGCTGCATTTTACAATTACAAGGAACTGTAATGCCTTGATGAGATAAATCAGGCTGCTAGTCTAAGCACAACAAGGTGAGCTGGAAAAATAAAATACAACCTCTTTCTGTAAATAGTTTTTGTACTGGGACCATACCTTGTACTGCACTACCAGGTAGAAATGGGAGCAGCAGTGGAGGTTGACTGGGGAGATGTGAGGAAGGCACCATGGTCCCAAGAAGCTGAGGAATATGTAAATGGTTCTTGGTGTGCTATTTTCCTGCCACCAGCAGTGTCCAGCATTAGGCAGGCTCCTATTCTGCCTCTGCCTAAAATAAACTCTAATCAGGGTGCTCCAGTTTTGTCACAGCTAGAATTTTCAGCATTTTTGGATTTGTAGACCCGAGGAAGGATTAAGATACTTTTTTTAGAGTGTCAGACATGAGTTTGAGTGGTATTTTGCTCCCACTAAGCCTCCAGCTGCTATTCCATAGGTGTGGAAATTGCTCATAGCCCTGTGCAGATGACTTAGATTTTGACAGAATATTTCAATAACACAAAGTGCCTTTATTTAGGTAACTAAACTGAGACTTAGGTGTCCACATGGAGATCTCTGCAGGTGAACAAGATATCTTTCTTTATAACCTGTGGAGTTGTACTCTACAGTCAATAGAGGCTTGACTTTGTTCTCTGTGGTCCTCTGACAATATTGACAAGGTCTCAGCTTAGATGAGAGCTTACATACCTGCCTCCTACACACCTATATTTGGAGCTGAATCCCACTCTAAATTCTGGTTTAAATTCTGGAGGTTTTTGTTCTCATTGAAACAGGACTTTTTTTACTGCTGTTTAAATTGTGGTGATATCTAAGATGTCTAAGATATCTAAGAAGTTCGAGACTGAATAGGTCATTAATTAACTCAACTTTAAAGTCTATCTTGGTGGTGACAGAAGAAGAACATTCACCTGTGCCACACTGGCAGGATGGTAACAGCACAAACAATTTACTAGAGAAGACTACAGAGAGAAAACTGTGAGTTGAATAGGAGCATACAGGTTCTCTTCCTGCTGACGAAACGAAATTGCTCTGGAAAGCAGCATTGCTTTTAACTGAGTGTTTACTCTTCTTCATTGCAAGAGAGCAAGCTCCTCTCAGTGTAGAAGAACATGGGACTACCAGAAGTGTAGAAAATACTCTTCACACTTGGTCATCTGTAAATGGCTCCAGCCAGTTCTGTCTGTTCCGTAGCTCTATCAACACCATAATGGAATAGAAATTTAAGCAAACCCCCCTATATATCTGTCAAAAGTGAATTATTAGGGGATTTCTTAATTTCCTTCTGATGTTACACCTGAAAATTCAAAAAGGAAGATGAGAAACAGTCTATTTAAACTACGTACTGACTATAGACTAAAGAAGCAGCAGGAGGAAATAAAAAATAACTGAACTAGACTGAACTTGAATGGTCTTGGCTGGGTGAAGAAGAAATACCCATGGACAAATTTGGAAACCTCAGAGATGGTGTTCAATTTATCTAGGCAACTTTGTTCACTTGGATTCAGCTTGCAAAGTTCGGTGCTTAAATAGAACATAGAGTCCAAAATTTGGATGTGGTAATGGGCAATTACCCTTGAGACAATAAAAATGAGGCAGATTTTGTTCATCCTATTACAAATACCTAAGTATGAAAAGTTGAGTTCTAAATATTTGCCTTCCTGACTCAGGACAATTATTAGACGTTATATCTTAGGGAGTATGCTTTATGGCTTGCAAATAACAGTCATGTGTTCTAATGTATTTAATTTTACTGGCCTGACTTTCACATATTTTAAGAGCTCTCTACCTCTCCTTGGCAGCAGAAGAAATTTATCTTGCCAGAGGAATATAAAGGGCCTGTAAATGAAAATCAGGGCTCAGTTATTCTATTTCTGAATATCAAGGTCTCAGGTATTAGGCTGTTTGAGATTACTGTTACCTACCCAACCATAATGTGAAAGTGAAATCATGCAATGAAGAATGTGCTAGAATGAGTAAAATATTTCCCCCCTTCTGTAGTTCTATTTTGTTTCCTCACAGTTAAGAGAAGCATAAAATGTGCAATTGAATCCCGTTTGCTTGATATTAAGATAATAATTTCATGCACATACCCATACAAACAATGCTGCAATGAAAACTGAATACATTCCTGCAGCCTATGAAAATCTGTAGTAAATGGCCTTACTCTAAATTAACTAATAAAACTTTCCAAATTATGCATGTTAAAAGGGTAAAGGAGAATGATAGCAGGAAATTCCTTTTGCCTCATGCTATAGGTTTGGAAATACAGTGACATCATTCCTATTGCCAGGCACTAGAGGAGATCATAATGGGATATAATTGTTGCTTGCTCATTTGATTGAACTCCAAAACTATATCAAATAACACTTAATTATGCACTAGAATACCGTTACAGAAGAGAACTCAGAACTGAGCACTCAGTGCAAGCACAAGCATTTAATAATTACAAAACTCCCGCAGAAGAAAAGAGATAACTTGCTGCTAATTAGTCTGGAATTTTATGCTCACAATATCCTCAGTAAATCTAGTGAAAATTAGTTGGGAGCCTGAACATACAGTTTTACTATAGCTCCATCTGGTAAGTGCCCTCCAATTACCCAGCACGTTGGCTGGCTGTTTGAGGGACACATTTGATATCTGGCCAAGTTTAAAGGTCTGCTGGAGGTAAAACAATGCCCACCCTTTTACAAGGGGATCATTGTTGCTCAACAATAAAGCTCTCTGGCTTATTTGAATGTCAACAATTCAGAAAAGTTGATGTTTGGAGCCATCAAATAAAATGTTTTTGTGAAACAGTTTATTATTTCAGTGGTAATTATTTGAATCATTCATGGTAAAGGATGTTTGCTAATGAGAGCTTGGCTGCTGTAAATTCCAGGGAGACTGAATGCTCTTTGTGCTGACAAAAAGGCCCAAATCACTGGAGAGCGACTGACTGGACAAATCATTCATCTATGCAAATGCCAGCTGAAATGGTCAGATGCATTTATTACCCTGCTCATTATAGTAAACAAGGCAGGAATCGTGACTGGCAGTTATCAACTTGCCCTGAAGTGTGATTTGTTCTCCTACCACTATTTAAATGAGAGGAAGAAAGGCATGCCACCAGGGACTTCGTCGGTTTATAAAAGAGTAAATGTCACATAGCCCAGTGCTTAAAGACTTTTGATTGACAAATGTTTTATTTGACATATCAAACGATAATGGTTTTCATATCAAATAGTCCATATTTGTTAGCAGAAATTTAACCCCTGGAAGAGTGAGAACTGATTTTTCAGAATGCACTGAATCCAGATGGAAAGTTCGATATAGAAAGAAACTCTCCAACCAGGTGGACTGGAAAGACAGTCGTGCAGAAAGATATTTTTAATGCAGGCTTCAAATGAACTGCTGTCTCAGTTGCTTCAAGAAAGCATCTCACATTGGCAAGGCTAATTGCATGTAACAGAAGGAAATAAAAGAGTGATTTATTGTTTTTTTTTTTTCCTTAAAGGAAATACAAGAGCCATTTGGGACTTCTTAACAGGACCTGCCTCATCCTTAAACTATATTCCTAGAACATTTATGCTTGTAATAGGACAGGGCATAGCCTGATTTGTTTGAGGAATGTATGAGTTTGTCAACCAGAAATTTTACTGGAAAAAATAAAACCAAAAAAGAAGCAGAAGAACATAGATCAGAATTCTTATTTGTATCACAAGTGTGTAATTGCTGCTACCTTTTATTTTAACAAGCACAGGCGATCTGTCATTTTTGAATATGAACCAGTTTTTACACAGGTGATTCTAAGACCCTGTAAAAATATTTACAAAACCCTAAATCACCTGGTAATAAATAAGAAAGAAATTACACGATGCTTCATATCATTTGCAGATGATATCTTTTCATGTTTGTTAGCTGGTGCAAGAATCAGATGAAAAAGCATGAATGCTCTATCCAAATGTGGACATAGGCTGTTTGAGAACAACCTCTTTCAGCTTTATATAAGTGGGAGGAAATATTCTGAACCAGATCCTTTAAACACTTTTCCACCCAGAAGTGTAAACTGGATCTCAAGAATGATATCCTGAAACTGAAGAAAAATCAGAGATCATTAGGTATTGTAAGAGCAGAATAAAAAACCCTTTGATTGTGACTCTTGGGGGAAGGGGGGATACTGCCTGTATCTTCTAACCAATGCATATTGTTGAACTGAGATTCTGCAACCCAGATAGCCTGAATGAGAAATGCTAAGTGGAAAATAAGCAGGAGAAAGGGTTTCAGAAAGGTGCTTTGGATTATCTAGGAAATATAATGTGATTTTAATAATGGCATGAATATGAAAAATACTACCTATTAGCCAGAATGATAGAGGGAGGAATTAAAAACAAACAGTGTCTATCTAATGCTTTACAGTTCTTGTGAATCAAACATTAAGCGGTTCATTCTCTCATTAGCTCTGTGAAGTAACATCATTAATCCTCCTTTGTGATGGGAGAGCATCTGCATACATAGGTAAGTGAAAGATATTTAAGGTCACTCAGCTGGCTGCAGCCGATCTGGGTGTCATTACCTAGAGCATTTGATTTCCACGTGTGTGCACAGCTATTACTGTAATCAGGAGTATTACAGAGACGTTCCCTATATGCTGAAAATTAACTTGCACTGCACACCTCTGCTATCAACATTTAAAGGTTCCTGCTTTTTAATGTCATAAAAAAGCACTTGTCATCGTGGTTACCACTGCTGTCATTAGAAACACAGAATTTTTCATTCCAACCTGAAATACTGATTCTTATTCCCAGTATCCAGGGTGCAGGAAGGCAGGTCAACTTGGTGCTTGAGAGTAATACCCTTGGCTAGTCAGGCTGTGCTGTCTTGCTTAAGGAAGGAAAAATCATCCATAGATATCCTGAAACCACAAGAACATCTGTTGAGATATACCCTGCAGACAGAGGACTACAAAGATTCTTGCTCATCACAATCCAAAGTAGTATTTGATTTTGAGACATTGTGCAAGGATAACTGTCAGAAGATAACTATTGCAAATGCAGGGAAGAAATTATTCCCATTTTTTTTTCCTAGCATGGCTTCTATTATTAGGGCTAAGTGCCCTCTCTCTGATCGTAATACATTCTGGATACACATATTAAAAAATTAAAAGTAATTTGTTACCAGCATCTGCTTTGTAGGCATTTTGACATTACCCTCCTGTCTTGGGATACATCCAGCTCTGGTCCATGGGACTCCCTGCTCCTCCCCCCTCCTAAGCCTTCATGTTCCCCTTTCATCATCCTCATTCTCCTGATTTCTGACTCGGTCTCTCAGAAGCTGGTGTGTTTAAATGTTCTCATTGGTCCCCATTCCAGCTGCCATCCATCTCCTTCAGACCTGCCACGACATTCCAGAGTCGTTGCTCCTGCGCGTCTTGAGGGTGCTGTCACAAGGGGCTAATTTAACACAGTGGAAGAGGCAGACAAATGGTTAGCAGCAGACACAGGGCAGGCCAAGGGAGCTTTGTAAAAGCTATAAATAGCCTTCTTGGGTTTGAGGATTTTGCAACTGAAGAAGGCAAGGTGCTAATGAGGCAGGGAGGAGCACCTGCTCTTTGATGACATTGCTAGCCTCCACCTTCTCCACCGGAGAAGAAGTTAAAGGAGTTGATTAATACAGTTCAGGAAGGTTTCAGGATTAATTTTCAGGAATGTGAAGTAATCAACATTTTCTCAAGCAGTTAGTAGGTTCAGTCAATAACAATGCCACCTTCAGAATTATGTGCCCAGAATAAGCGATCATCAGAAAGCCAGGGACAGGATGACACTCAGTCTAAAGGGTTATAACGACAGAATAGGGAAAAATAAAAAATGCTAAATATCTTTCATTAATGAGTACTGGAAGTTAACAGCAGGCAGCAAAAAACCCACCATATTTAATTTTGCTGGTTATTCCAAGCAACATGGTATCACCTGTGTGGAGGTGAGTGGGCTGCTTGCACACAAGCAGTTTCCTGTGCATCCCAAATCCATGCATGAGCTGCCAATGTCATTACAGCTTCATGCTTGGACTGGTGATCCCTAGCTACGTCCTCCAAACAGCAAGGAAAGCTTTTGATGCAGGAACAGAGAAATCAACAGATTAAAAAAAAAAAAAGCCAAACAAACACACTTTTCTTGTGAAACTGCTCTATTTAAACATAAGAATAAAATCACTCTGCCCTGAAAAACATATTCCAGTGTTCTTGGCAACTGCACATTGTTAACTTGTTTTTGGATTAGCTAATTAATTGCATTACCAGTAACTCGCTGACAAATCTCATGATATGCTGGAGGAAAAAACCTCCAGGAAGAACTGACCTACCTAAGATCTTCCTTATGGTACTTTATAATGGGTTAATTCCAGTCACTTCGAAGTGTAAAAATCAGTGCAGAAGCAGGCCAATTCTTTTATATATATTTGAAGTCAAAAACTATTGAATGGTCATAATTAGGGGAAATCACTGGCACATGTGCCTAATAGCCTGAAACTGAAGGGACAATGGAATAAATAAAACAAACTCTGAAGATATTTCTACATTAAAAAAACTGTTCATTACACAGTCTGAGCTGTGTCCAATACAAAGACACTATTATCAGCCTTTTCATTATTCAGAATTTTTTCAACAATTGCATCCAAATTAACATAACCATCGATTTCCATGAGAGCACGAGTTCATGCTAATTGTACATTAATTCCCAGGATGAATAATTGAGGCATCAGATGCAACAGCTCAAAAAACTAAATCATGTTTAGTGCTTAAGTAACAAGTTACAACCCTTACACTGACCAAAAAAAATGTACCTAGGTCTTCCTTAACACACCAGGAATCATCTCACAGAGATAAAATGAGAGACCATGCAGGTTTAACAGTGTGTGACTGTGTTGCGTTTGACTCAGCCTGAACATACCTGTGGTCTTTAAGTTTCTCAGTGCTGGTAATTTTATAGCTAGAAACCATCACCTCCCATTATGCTATAAAAGACCACTCCAAAGCAATCATGATATGTGGATATAGAAAAGGAATTATTTTAAAATGATGCCTAGCTTTTCTTGTCTGGGATCAGCTAGGATTTACTCCCACTTCCCTGTACTCCTTTCTAGCCATCCTGAACGGAGAACTCCCATGTAGGTGTTCTGCCCATTATGATTGCTCTGTGTACTAATATGACACCATGTTGCTTAATATTGCCTCCTGTTAACCCTCGCTTCATAAATATAACCTAGATCATGAACCTACTTTAGTAATTAGGGAAACCAGCCAAATTCTTGCAAGAAAATATGACAATTTCAAAAGTTAAAAGGTTGCAAAATAGAAGGAGATAGCTAAATAAACTGACCCAATTTACTTGTAACTAACAGCTTGCTTGTTTCTAACCAGCTGCAAGATGGAAATAGAGCATCCAGCATGCTAAGGTAGAAAATTCCAGTATAATTATTAGCCAAGAATGGAAAAACCCCAGACTCACCCACGACTTTTATATTCTGATCATCCGAATGCCAACATGGTACCCGTGTATACTTCAGAAATTACTTAGTCCAGTTGTTTCTCTTGCTGTAGCAAGTGCATTACTAAGCAGAGAATGCTTGGGTCAGGCTGTGCTATTTTTTATTTGTGCCATATTCACACTTAAGGGACTTTCACAAACTAAGGAGATCAAAAGTGTTTCCTGAGTGTGTGTGTGTCTACACATATGGAATTTACAAGCACACATACACAGTGCGTTTTATGTGTTGGTCTAGCAGAGAAAAGAAGGTGGATACAAGCTTCTAGTTAGAAGCTGAAGCTCATTAAATCTTTCCCAAAACTGGCTGCTAAAAGCTTATGTATTTAGGGAAGTGTCAGCTTCTTTACTTACACATTATCTGCTCGAAACAAAAAGGACAAAGAGACTTCTTTCCAGTTTTACACACCTGCCCTACCCAAGACGAGCCCTCTTTCTCAATCCATTTCCCTAGTTTGCTCTACAGTCTGGAAAAATGCTTGAATGACAAGCTCAGATGGACAACCGGAAACCATTTATCCTCAACTCTGAGAGGAGGATAATTTCTGCTGGCAAATTGACCTTATCTGTTCCAGAAGATAGCTTCCTTTTTTGTGCCCTTGCTTGCTGAAGAGGACTCATTAGGTTAACCAAGAGGTCATCAGGTCATTAACTGCCCAAATTGTGGTAGATTTCCCATGACTTTTAAAATCTTGGATATGTTTAGACCTTCCAGACTTTGCTTCACTAAAATTCAGGAACAATTTTGTATTAAAAGAAGGCAACAAAATAGGATGCTGAATTCTAATACGTATTCTGAACTGTTCCATCACAAAATAAGTTTTTAAAAGTGCTTCATATATTTCCTCTTCTCTCTTTGTGTTTTTGTTTGTTTGTTTGTTTGTTTTAATAAAACACAGCAAGCACAACAAGCTTAACTTTTTATAGATAGGATACCTTTCCTTATATTGTCTTTTGATCTATCAATTTTACCTTTCATGTGATATCCCTAGCAATGGGGAAAGACACCATATAAGCATATGGTTTTACTGTTGGCATATTTACACGGCTGAAAGCAGTTTTTCTGCATCTGTGGATGCACATGCTCTTTCTGAAAGAAAACTTTGGCCCATCTGATCTATCATATCAGAAGCCTAAGACAACAGTTGGAAAGAACCACCTCCAGCTTCTGCACTCAGTGCTGCTGATAACAATGCTAACATTGGTCCACTTTGAACAACAATAGGAACTTCACAGTACTTTTCAACGCTTTCCAGGTTTCTAAGTCCTCGATGCAATTACCTTACTGTTTAGCATCTGTAACTCTTCAGCTCTGCTGAGTTCTGATTTGACTGATTATACCATGTTGAAATGTGGCAGCAGTGGAGGAGCCACAGTCCATTTTGTAGCCATGGAACACAGCTGACCTATAAAAATATCTCTGGTCATATGAACGCATTGTAGAGAGTTTCAAATAGTTATGTGATGCTTGATGAGAGGATGACAATGTCTTTTTGTGAGGCTAAATGACATATCTCAATCGAGATCAATATGACTCAGATGTGCAAACACTGAATTACTGCACCGCAGCTGTATCTATTCCTCTCTCTTTTGTGCTAAAATACGCAGTGTGGACATTATACACAGCTGTCCCAAATCTACCCAGCCTCTGCTCCTCGCTGCCAGATAGTTCATACAGCCATTATACATTAAAATATTAAACCCCTGGTAACTCTCTAAAGAAAAATTAATGGGATGATAAATGATACTTAAGCCAATTAAAAATTACTACCAATCAATATCGTAAGTCTGATAAAACACTAATTGTCCTTCTAATTGTTAGAACTTCCTTTTCATCATGAAATTACAATGACACATTGTTTAAATGTACCTTACAGCTCTCTTGTTATAAGGAAGGAATCAATTGTCCCTGCTTCTTGAGTGTATCTGCCTGTGATACCTCTCTGCACTCCTAGCAGGCTGCAAGGAAAGCCTAGACTAGAAACAGCCAGCAGTGCACCAGGAGCACTTAGTTTTAGAAATCTGACATTCAGAAGGTTAAAGCAGCAGGTCTGGTTTGAAGAAAGTAGGTGCTTTGCCAGAATTGCCTCTGGGAAAATTTTTTATGGCATAGACACCTAGAGCATTTACTTGTCTGCTGGAATAGAAAAATGGTGGTAGCCCAAGGGCTAAGGGAATTTCTTACTTATTCTTTCAATTGTTATTCAGGTTTCAATGTTACTGTATATCTTCCTAAAATGTTATATAGGTTTTACAGTCCTGCTCTTAAATTTCAATTGAATGCAGTAACAAGCTGTGCAGTGTCAACACAAAAGCTTAATAAGATTGTATCTATATCTGTCTCTTTAGATCCCTATATGAAGCCTATTGCTGGTTCAAATTAGCATATTATCCTTCCTGGATCCTACTGTTGCTGACAAAGGATTCTGGTCTAAAACTTGTCTGAAGATTCTTGCACAACAACCTCCTTGTATACAGTAGAATTTGCTATCTCATATTCCTTAATCCTCATTAAAAATCTCATAAAGACTTCAGTCAGCACATCCTTTCCAGGCTTTAGGATTACTGCTCACATTTCTGTAGAAAGACAAAAAGGAAAGAAGAAAGATGTTTAACCATGGTAATACTGTATTTTGATAAACCAGGATTTTCTCACTCTTTATGCTTTTTTCTTAAAGGTTAATTACATATCATGTGGAGTATTTACACTGTAAGGGCAGTGCTTAGCCATTCACATGCTGAATCTGTTACTGTCACATAATTTATAAATATATAAAATCATGTTTACTAGGGATTTTATAGGAGACAAAGCAAGACATCACCCTTGCTCAATGAATCTATAGGCTAAATTCTATGTGATGTACCAAGAACTAGTAACAAACAGCAGAGACACAGATGAAACACAGCAGTTGTTCCATAGCATATAAAATTTAAGCACATACTTGTACTGTGGCACATTCTTCTCTTTTATCTTTTGATAAAATACAAGAAAATAAAGATAAAATGCAGTAAATATGATCAACTACACAATACAGCGTTTTCATAAAATATAGCAGAGAAAGAGAGAATGGTACACAAAATGTTGTTACATGGAAAAAAAGCCACAGAGAATAAAAAATTTCTTTTTGAAAAAAGAGTTCCAGCTAACATAACAGCCAAAGAATTGTTAGGCCTGGCTCATGGAAACACCTACAAACTTACTCAGTCTCATTGACTTAGGATACTTTCTCTTCCATTTCAAAGAATATATGTAATTTCACATATCAAAAAGCAGTAACGCTGGTCCAAAAGGCAGTGAGATGTTTTCCATGCTGAGTTAATATCCTGGGAGGCAGAGGAAGCCAGAAAGAACAACTCACACCAGTGGCAATGGTGTTATGCATATGCACTCAGTGCTGCTTCGCAGTCAGCACTTGGCTAAGTTTGTTGTATTAAAAATAACTCACTGATTAAAATGATTTCATCATTTTTAGGGTTCAATTTAACACTTTAACATACAAAGCTTTGCAAAGTGATAACAAAATTCAGATCAGTCACCTCCTGGGAGCAAGACCTGGTGACTTAAAAGTCAGCTAGTTTCCTGCATGAATTGTTTACTTACAAAATGTTTTCCGAAACAATATGCTAGAAATAGCAACACAGGCCTCCTTTGTTTGCAAAATTAAATAAAGTGTTGCCCTGTTTCCACAAGGCTCAGGTAAGCCTCACTGCTTCATCAGCAGATTCTTTGTTCTCACTATAAATTCCTCTCCTACATAGGCTTTTCCAACAACTGCTTTGCCTGGAAAAGTGGATCTGGGCATCTTTTGTAAGTGCAGAATATAAATGAGCCTTTGACCTCCAGTGACCAGTAGCTGGTGTGTGGGATCTTTACCTCCTCCTGTGAAAAGTTTCCCTCTGGACATTTTAACCGGTCATCACAATGGTGCCTTGGGATGAGTTAAAGCACCCGACTGTGGACCCAAGGAGGCCTAGTCACCAGTCCTGGGAACCAAAAGGAATTGAAATGTCACCAGTCATATCACTCCCTTATGTGCCTTTGGTATAGACACAGACATAACTTAGTCACATTTATCCATGCCACTTACGTGGACTTTGCACGCTCTCTACCTATTTTTGAAATAACAATATTCCTATTGACTTCAGTTAAGATTTTCCCTCATGAGCAAGACATACCACTGCTTATAATAATGAGAAAAACCTGAAGGAGAAGGAGGATGCTGTTAAGACATGAATTTGGTGATTAAAACATTTGATTAACACACAGAAGCCAACTATCACTCTTATGTTACAAACAGAAGATATCCTGTACTGCTCTACCAGTGTACTTCCTTTCAACACACTGGAGTATTTCTGGGACATATTCTATGCCTAGTTTTACTGCTGATGTGGATATAGAAATATGTATAAATTGTTCGTGTTCCATAGCTCACTGGAAATTATCTGTCAGCTCCAGATGTGGATAACTGTTGAATAAAAACAGATCATCAATTGATTTTTGCAAAGGCTGTGGAATGACAATTTGACAGTAATTTGGAGCACATCTTGAATGCACATAGCATGACTTTGAGACAGCAGCCTAGACAAAAAGGACACTGTCACCCAATGTCCTCTATCCTCTTCAATAAATACTAGTCTCTTTGCAGTTTTAAAATTCTCCATGCCATTGGGCAGCCTCTGTGAATAATGATGGAGTTGGTTTTGTAATTTCTCTATCTTGTTAAGGATGTGTTCACACATAGCACATCCTATTTTCTGACTGAAAGCTTGAGGATGGTCCATGTGAAGTGAAGAGAGATGTACCTCCAAACAGTGACAACATCCATGCCCCCTAGGCACCTATCATGGTGAAGGGGATACGTTGGATCACCTAGAGGTATCCATGTCTCCCTGTGATTTACAGAATATGCCCAGCAGGCTAGACCAAACTCAGAATTTTGACAATGCTAAATTTAAGAGCAATTTGTTCCAGACTCTGTGAGCTGGCAGATGAATGGATGGAGAGAAGAACTTTTCGTATCCATCTGCCTTTTGCGCTGATACAGAATTCAACCTCCATACAGTATTAAAATAAAAAAAAGGATAGGAATGATTTGGCCAAACACAGACGTCTGTAAAGATGTCTCTTGCTTGCTTTCTCTTTATAGCCAACAACAGACAAAGACAGAAACTTCTGCATTCCTGTTCATAGATGATAGATTGAATACCAATATAGCAGGGGTTAGATAATTTGTTAAATTATCCAATTAAATGGATTAGATAAATTGTGCCTTCCAAGTACTCCTTCCCTCTTAATTTTATTTGAAATGGGAGGATAGCACGAGAGGTACAAAACCTAAAGTGAAAACAATAACATAAACAAAATAAGCAACAAAAATTCATTTTCATGTCTAATCTATTTTCTGACACACCAAACTCATTTGTAGTCTTGTTTCCAATTGTATTTTGCATTAAAATCTCAAACTTTGAGTTGAACACTTCCTGGGAAGGTGGTTATTGAAAGTACCTTTATAAATACTCTTGTAGCTTGCATCTGATTGTAGGATTGAGGTGAGGATAAATGATGCCAAAAGGCACTCTGCATTGCTGTCACTGAAACCTGAAGAGTTTAGCTTCCTCTTCCATGGAAGCAGTGCCTTAAAATTTGGGGCTTCAATTATTATTTTAAAATAGTACAGTATGAGGCACATAAAACATGTCTGTATATATGTGCATTTCTCTATATGTGCACACACATGAAGGTGCATGAAGGTGTACAAATCACCTATAAGCTGGTCATCCTGGCATGTCTCTTCTGGAAATCAGGGCTGTGTGGTGGCTTGTCTGCCACTGCAGTTAGCAACCAAGATGTATTCTATACTAAACTTACAGATTTCTATATTTGAAATTTATTATAAATGCATAGAATTTATATTAAAGCATTATACAGAAAACACCTTACCTAGAAATTATTTGCATATTTTCTGGAGTTTTAGAGTTATATCTGACCACCCAGTACAAGTCAGCAACTCTATTTACTGCTGTAACTAAATGTTCCCAGATACCATCTAACATAGAGCCTTGCTGGAGACCCGAGGAGACCAGATGGAGTAACAGCAATTTTGGTGATCATTGCAGAAGCTCTGACTGGAAGGGGTGGTGGGGAGAGAAAGCACTCGTGCTTGGACACATGTACCAAATTAAATTATATGACACTTCCTTTGCAATACGCCAGGGTAGCAACCCAGGAAGCACCACAGTGTGGTGGAGAAAGTACTCACTAAGATCAATTAAACACAGCGCTTCCCTTACGACATGCTAGGAACTCAAACATGACATTGAGAGCATAACCCGACTGGCCTGGGGCTAGGGCAAGACACACTGCCTGGTAAAAAGTTCTGTGAGAAACCAAGCCGGGGCTCATTGAGAGCGGGTGAGCTCATGGTGCCCATCTCACTGTGGCCTTCATGTCTGCAGAGGTGACATGACACACAGTGGGCCTGAGTCACAACACAAAACAACAAAAATTGGACACCCTGGAGGGAAGGGATGCCCTTCCAGAGAGACCCTGACACACTTGAGAGGTGGGCCGGTGTGAATCTTGAAATTCAACAAAGCAAAGTGTGAGGTCCTGCACCTGGATTGTGGCAATCCCAGACACACCTACATGTTGGCCGGAGAAGTGACTGAGAGCCACACTGTGGAGAAAGACTTAAGTGTGATGGCTGATGAAAAACTCGACATGACCAGCAGTGTGCACCCGTGGCCCAGAAAACCAATGGAGTCCTGGGCTGCAGCAAAAGCAGCGTGGCCAGCAGTGTTAGGGAGGTGATCCTGCCCCTCTACTCTGCTCTGGTGAGATCCCACCTGCAGCACTCTGCTCTGGTGTCCCCAGCGTGAGGAGGACATCAAAGTTTTGAAGCAAGTCCAGCCTGGAGCATCTCATCTACGAATGCTGGACAAGCTGGGGCTGCTCAGTCTGGAGAAGAGATGGTTTTGCGGAAACCTCACAACAACCTTCCAGCATCTGAGAGGGCAGACAGGGAGGCTGGAGAGACTCTGCATCTGTCATTGCTGTGACAGGACAAGGAGTAATGGGTACAAAGTGAAAGAGCGGAATTTTATGTTAGACACTAGGAAGAACTTCTTAACTGTGAGGACGGTGAGACGCTGGAACAGGTTGCCGAGAAACTGTGGATTCCCGATCCCCAGCATTGCTCAAGGCCAGGTTCCATAGAACTTTGAGCAACCTGGTCTAGTGCTCGGAGTCCCTGCCCATGGCAGTGGGGCTGGGACTAGACGAGCTGCAAGGGCCCTTACAATCGCAGCGCTCCCGCACCCCGCAGCAAGCCCGCCGCGGCCGCCGGGCCCGCCCCACGCCGGGGCTCGGGCAGGCGCAGCCGGGGCCCCGCCCCCGCCGCTTCCCCCGGTTCCCGCCCCCGCCGCCCTCCGTGCGCGGCGCTTCCGGCGGCGCCCGGCGCGGCGGCGGCTCCGGCGGCCCGGCGGCTCCGCCCTCCGGACGGGGTAGGGTGGCGGCGGCGGTGGCGGCGGCGGTGGCGGGCCCTGCAGCAGCCCCGGTGCGGGGCCGGTCCTGCGCGGCGGGTGCGGGCGGCCGCGGGTGTGCGCTCCCCGTCCGCCCGCCCAGGGAAGGCTGGCGGGCCGGGCCGGGCCGGGCCGGTGCTGCTGTCGGGGAGGGGACGCGGAAAGCAGCGGCGGCACCGGGTAGTCCCGCCCGCATCTGCCCCCCGCTGTCCCTGGGCCTCGGCGGGAGCTGCACCCCGGGGAAGGGAATTGGTCCCCCGGGGAAGGGAACTGCCCCTGTGGGTAGAGAGCGCGGGTGCCCAAGGAGGGGGAAAGGAGTGGGATGGAGCAGGGCGGACGGGAGGAACAGTGCTGGGGCCAGACAAAGCGGGCAGGGCTGGGCACGGCTACTGCTCCTCTGCCCCGCAGGTCCTCCGCCGCTGCTTGGTCCCTGCGGTGTCACACACTTACACGGCTTCACCCAGCTGCCCGATCACAACACAAGGATAGGAGAGCAGGATAGGAGCTGAAGTAGCGATACTGTTTAATTTTATTTTTTAGGTGTGTACTTCGGGGTGCTTCACTTCTCGTGGATTGTTATTTGCTACCAGTGCAGGCTGACAAATGGGCATCGATTGGATTTGAACGGGTATGATTAGGATGAGAGAACACAGTCTTAAACTGTGCCAGGGGAGATGTAGGTTGGCCATGAGGAAGAATTTCTTCACAGAAGGGGTGACTGGACACCGGAATGGGCTGCCCAGGGAGGTGATGGAGTCACTGTCCTTGGATGTGTTTTAAGGAAACATGGCACTTAGTGCCATGGTCTAGATGACATTAGTGGTTTTAGGTTATAGGTTGAACTTGATGATCTCGGAGGCCTTTTCCAACCCAATTGATTCAGTAATTCTGTGACAGTGGGAGATGACAAGTACGTGGCCTAATAGCTGTGATCTGTGCACTGAGGAAGCAGCTGACCAGCAAGTAAAGGCTATACAGAGTGTGCCTGCATGGAGAGGCAGTATGACATCTCAAGAGAAAAATGAAAAGACAAATAAGATAAATGCACACAAATTCCTTTATAAAAGTAGTGTGGGGATTTTTTCTTTTTTTTGACCTTTCCACAGCTGGAAGGGTAGTTGGTCAGAATGAAGTGGTATAATGCAGGTAACTTTAGGCTGTTACTAGAAAGGGTTATGTGATGATTTACTCATGTTGAGAAACAATTTTTGTTATCTGGAAAAGCTGCCTCCATAAGACAGGGTGGCCACTTTGAAGTGAAATAGGTGCCAAAGGAACTTTTGTCTCCATTGTATCTCAGTGCTAAACTACACGATGAGTGTAGTCCTAGCAGAAATGCAGTCAATGAAGTAATCTGAAGTTCTTGGATTTTGCGTGTTTCAGTGCTCATGAAGGCAACACAAGATTTTAGATAGATAAAAATGCCATATATTTCAATTTTTTTCAAAAAGTAAAATTATAAGTTAGAAATATAAAAGTGTAAAATGGCTCATTTCAGTGCCAGAATATATTATGGGAAGAAACACAGCAAATGGGCCCTGAGTTGAAAGTATACTGTAAGAGCTTATTAATTTTTAATTAATAATAGCTTCTAGTTTCAACAAGTTGAGTGTAGATGTTGGTATAATATAGGTAATTAACAGCAGGAGATGCTAACCTGTGGTAAAAGTACTGTTTTAGACTGTAGTGTAAGGATCCAGTATTCCCTTTGTGCATTAGTCTACAAAGATAATTAAGAAATTTCCCATTTTCTGTCTTTTATCTAAGACACACATATTAAATTGCATTAATCTTTCTTCAGAGATCATACAATACATTGTTTTTGTCATTTATACCTTCTTTGTAATTTGTCAGTGTTGCTGCTTCTTTTATGGTCAAATGAAAGAAAACTGCTCCCAAATGTGAGATTAGCAAAGCTAGTGTAAACAGGAATTATTACTTCACTGGCTTTAAAAATCAAACCTGGTGTATGCATGACTTGCATGTACAACGTTTGCTTCTCTTGAAATAGTATGAACTCTTGCCTATCATGTGCTTTTCCAGAGATGGCTCAGGGATGAAATATGCCATATTTCTTTTTTTTCTTTTTTTTTTTTCTCCTAAATCTAGTATCTGTTACTTGTTATGTTTTCACACACATCCTTCATTTCGCAGCCCCTTGAAATCTCAAGTATTTTTCTGTGTACTTCCCACCTTTTCTCAGCAGTCTGGTTGGTGAATAACTCTGTCCTCTTTCTGCTTGTATGGGATAAAATTGTGGTTATTGAGGAGTTGTATTTGCCAAACTAACCAAAATGAAGAGGTAGAATCATAGAGTATCCTGAGTTGGAAGGGACCCATCAGGATCATCAAGTCCAACTTCTGGCCCTGCGCAGGACACTCCAACAATCACAGTGTGTGCCTGGGAGCATTGTCCAAATGCTTCTTGAACTTGGACAGGATTGGTGCTGTCACCACTTCCCTGGAGAGCCTGCTTCAGGGCCCAGCCATCCTCTGGGTGAAAAACATTTTCCTCATACCCAGCCTAAACGTGCCCTCACTCAGCTTCATGCTGTTTTTTCAAGTACAGTAGTCATTGATTGGATGGGTTGCTTCAAAGCTGGAAAATAGGTTGGTATACAAAAACTCCCTGTAAAAAGAGGCAAAATAGACTGAATAGATCTAGTGCTTTTGAATACTTTAATTTAATTAGTGCCTTTTCCTATGAAATCTACAGAAGCTGTAAGACATTTTACTTTATCAAGATTTCCTGTGCTTGAAAAAAGGAAATAGTGAATTACAGTCTTAGAAGCCTTTCTGTATATATAGCACGGAGAGGAGTTATTTAGGTTAGAAAAAGGGATTTGCCCATATGATTGAAATCGTTATCAATTAAATAATAGTCTGAGTGGGAGGTACTGTAAATAGTGTGATGGACTTTAATGTATTTTGAAAGAAGATATCTCTTAAAAAAGTTTTATTCTAGGTCTAGTCCAAAGTGGTTTTCTGGAGGGCTTTCTGTCTTGTAAAAGCAGAGGTAGCATTTTTGTAGCCCTTTGAGCTGGTGTGACTTGGGGCCTGTGCAGTCTTGCTTCCCCCCTCAAGCCAGGCCTGGCACAGGATGGTTTGGGGAGAAGAACAGACTGAAAGCTGCTTGTGCTTGCAAGAGTGTTTCATGTCTGGTTGGGCAAGCCTCAGGACTCACCTGGCTGTCCAGCAGTGCTGGCTGGAAACGCGTCTGTGGAGAGGGCTGCATGGCGCACAAGATGGGAGGACAGGGCTGGTGCTGCCCCAGACAGCAAAGTGCAAAATGGGCACATAGGCATAGGACAGCAGCTCACAATGTCATTGTGTGTTCATAGCATATTGGTTTTTGTTTCTGACCAAATCGTTGGCACCTTCCGTGCTAGTCTCTGGTGGCCACTGAAGATTCTGGTGTTTAATAGCACTATTTCACTCTATTTAATGGAATTGACTGAAAAAAATTTATGATATAAAAGAAACAAAAGATGTAGAAGGCTGCTGCTTGGGAGGAGTATAAAAAGACACACTTACAAGAAGCCTTTATTAGGCTTCAGTTTGGCATAATTATGCCTGTACAAAAAACCAAAAAAAATTGATAACATACAACAGGCGAAAGACCCAGCGAGAGATCGGAAGGCATAGTTGCATGGGCCTAAGTGTATCTCTTTTAAATAATCAAGCAATTTGAGGGAAGGGGAGCTTTCAGCATAAACTTTGCATGTACATGAGCTCCAGAGCTGTTTATCTTGATGCTTTGCATAGATCTGGGTTTGTGTTTTTATCTTTCTTTGCAAAGTTAAATCATTTTAATTAGAAAGCAGCTTGACTTCTGGTAGCTCCTGAAAAAATCTCTTTGTATCATCTGGTCCTACTGATCTGTATGTAATTCTTTCACTAACTTACCAACCTTTAGCCTCTGAAGCAGTTTTTCATTTGTCTTTTAACTCCACGCAATCCTTGATACTTTTTTTAAAATGCCAGAAGAATTCCTATTTGTATTGTAGTCCTAACAGTTATTTAATCCTTCTTTTATAATAGTTTTGTCTTACTTGTTATAAACTACTATATCTGATATTGTTCTTAATTCTTTAAAACTAATTTGCCTCCACTTCTGTTGTTTAGACTAGTAAGTTTCCATGAAAGCTTTCTATTCCTACTTTATCTACTTTTGTCCCTGTTGACCAATGCCAAAATTGTCAGAGTTCTGTCAGTGTCAAGGATTTAAAAATTTTACAGGTTTTATGAAATCATTAAGTTGCTAGACGGAGAATGACCCAAATTAACATTACAGCTAATGGAAAATCTGCAGCATGATTTCAGGTTATTCCCTCTGTTTGAACTGGCTTAAACTGGCCAGCTAGCTGACGTACAGCTCTGAACTGTTGGATGGTTTTGCTGCTCTTGGGCAAGCTTAGATAAGGAGCACAGCTGGGTTTAACAGCAGTGCCACAAGAGCTGCGGGCTGTGGCCAGAGGGAGCCTGGAGTTTGCAGTGCAGATGTGAGGTTGTGTAGGTTATGTATGTAAGATAAAGTGATTCCCACCTAATCTTGAAATACTACAGCTGAATGATTCTTAAAATTGAGATCTGTAAAGCCATAATTTCCATGGAGCAGTCTTCAAATCATGGTAATCAGTAAAATTCCGAGTTTGAAGGTGGTGTGTATGCTGATCTAGCCATGATTCTAGGGCTGGATAGCAGAATGTTTGTTGAAGTTTAATGTCTGTTGGCATATTCTTTAAATAAATCTTTCTTTTTAGGAGGAGAAAAATCCAGAAGGAGAATATATTTGTAATCTTTACTTACATCTTATATCAAAACATCTCTGCTTTGAAAAAGTAAAACAACAATTTTCAGTTTGGAGTTGTTTCTTTTTTTTATTTTTTTTTTTTAAGGAGGAGAAGTTCAGGGTTGCGCTACATTTTTTTTTTTTTTTTTTTAAGGTATATTTTCTGAAAGGTGGCTCAGACTGTTTGGGGAAAATGTGGCATTATTGGTTGTTGGCATTCCAGTGTATTGTCTGATGCATTCCCTTCTGCACTGAGTATCAGGAGTAGTTTGTGTTGTTGACAGCTACATCAACATGTGAAACTAAGCAAAAAGCCAATAACAGAAGAGGCAAGAAAGTGGGAATTGAGCACTTCATTAGTAAACTTTCTTTCTGTCATGAGTAAAATGGGCAAATAGTGCAGCTTGTCCTTATCTCTTACCGCAGGTGCCTTCTTGCTGGAAATGTTCATGTGAAAGAGAGCTGTTTGTACATCTCTGTGTGTTTGTAAGTTTGGGAACAAGCAACTGACCCAAAAAACACTATGGATGTGTGTAGAGACTTTAAAAAGTTTCTGTTGGTTTAATTATTTACTCTACTTTAAACTTATGCTTCCAAAAACGCTATAGTAGGGACCCACTTGTACCCACTGCAAACTTTAGATATGAGGTTTGTCTGCCTGGCAGTGTGAAACATCATGTTAGTTTTTGCTTGAGGTGTCTTCTGCAGCAGAAGGGTCACGTCTGTTGGTTTAGAGATCACCACAGTGTGTATCCTGTGGTCAGCTAAGCGGCAGCGCCAGCACAGGCTGTTGAAGAAACATTTATTCTATTTTGAGACATGCTTAGTCATCCCTGTTTTGGCCTCTAACGGGTTACAGGCATTACTCCTTATTCTCTCTTAGTGAAGCTGATGGACAAGTTAATGAGAAGGCCACTTTGTGAGAAACAGTTTGTGGTGCTGGAGGATGTGAATTCATAGCCCGAGTGTGTTGTGTAGTGCCAGCAGAAATGGGAGAATACACTGCACATTTCGTTGTGTGTTGGTAAAACTCACAGTTTACATCACACAGGTATGGAGCAGCTGCTCAATATGGGACAAGCATATGTAAGAGGATCTTTATTAGTAGGGAATATGATACAGCCTTCCTGTGTCCTGTAGAGAACATGCAGCTATAAATGTTTCTTCACTGTTGTAAACAGAAAACTTTAGTAAAGTAATTTACCTTCCGTTTAGCTTTTTCTAGTTGTTAAACCTGTTTATTTGATTGTTTTACTTCTGTTGATGTAGGTGGTGTAAAACACATTGGCATCCTTAATTAATAGTATATTTTGTGTTGGGTTTTTTAAGTGTGCAGATCTAGTACATTTTGTGTTTAACTGAATTGTTACTTCAATGAAAATATTTTTTTCTTGTCAGAAATAAAATGCTTTCTATGGGGACTTTTGCATCTGATGTCAGGACTGTTTTGAAGACCTCATTTGTTGCATGGTTTAAAGGAAGATGATGTTGTTAGTGAATTCTGAGCATCCTTCAGGAGGCTGGTGACCCTTGTGTTGTTGATGTGTCATGGACAACTTCAAATGGTAAAGGCAATATTTTTGTGAATATTTCAGATTACTGCTCTGATAGAAGAAGCAGTGGGTTAAGTTTAGGTTAACAGCCAAAAAGCTCCTTCTTTTTGCTCTAAAAACCATGTACACTGTTTTTTAAAGAAAGTAAAACCATTCACAATGGTTTTAAGAAGCTGTATCTTCAGAATGGGAAGATGTATTTTCAGATATGCTTTCTCAGTTGTTTACAGCCAAATTTCATTTCATACTTGAATTCATTTCCCTGAGTCAGTGCAATTTATTTTTCTTGTAATAAATCCCTAAATATTGTGCTTATTTTGACCACTAGGTTTTTGTTGCTTGAGGGTTGGTTTTGGCTAATGTTTCTTCATAGTCCTCTCTTTTTTTTAAATAAACAAAAAAAAGGAATTAAGGTAAAAAGTAAATGGGAAGCCACACTTAATAGCTTCCAACCAAACAATTGTCTTACGATAAAATACAATGATTTATTAATCTTTTAGTAGTAGTACTTGGTTTAAGTTAATATTCAAAACAGCACAGTTTGCTTTCTAAGAATGCTGTATTTGCTTACTGTGTTTATTCATTCTGTTTTATCAGCTCTTTTTCAAAACACCACAGGCAGTTAATGCGACTCATAAAGGACTCCTGACTTTTTGCATCTTCCTAAGTCCTACCTAGATGCCACCAGTGTTTCCCATGTTAACAGTTCTGAGCATGTTTTACTACATGTGCCTTCGGCGCCGAGCTAGGACAGCGACGAGAGGAGAAATGAACAGTCGGAGAGCTATTGAATCGAACACCCGAGCCTTACCTATCAACGTTGAAATAGTTCAGTATGCCAAAGAAGTGTTGGATTTCAGCTCTCACTATGGCAGTGAGAACAGCATGTCGTACACCATGTGGAATTTGGCGGGTATTCCCAACGTGTACCCCAGCTCTGGGGACTTCACCCAGACCGCTGTCTTTCGAACTTACGGGACCTGGTGGGATCGTTGCCCGAGCGCTCGGCTGCCTTTCACGAGGACACCATCCACTTTCTGTAGCCAAGACTATGTGGAACTTGCTTTTGAAGAACCAGTTTATCCCACTGCAGTGCACATTCTGGAAACCTATCATCCTGGAGCTGTAGTCAGAATTTTGGCATGCTCTGCAAATCCTTACTCACAAAATCCACCAGCTGAAGTAAGGTAATTTTTTTCTTCTTTATGCTTTTCTGTAAGATGTTAAATGCTACAAATAGGGCTGTTCAGTGAACTTTACTTCCTACTACTTAGCCATTTTGTATCTGACCCACTAAAACTTCCTTTATTTCTTCATGTTTTTAAAACTGTGGCAACTTGTTTTGATAGCAATTTCAGAGATATAGCCATTTTCTGGGAATTAATGCATCTCCTAATAACAAATTTAATTTGTGTAATGGTAGTTTTAGTATTGGAATTTTTATGGGCAAAAGTTACTATGTCTGTGTAAAACACTACTTTTGAAATGGTAGGAGCTCATCCTCTATTAGGAAGAGGAAATTGTGTAAGAGAGATTGAGGATTCATGGCTGCTGTATCATCCTGCTTCAAGTAGCCATGGACTCTTTCTTCTTTGCATGCTTTAGATTGCATGTATAGTACGATCAGGCACTGTAACTATTCATATGGAAATGAAGCTGAAACCAGAAGCACTGAACAGTCAGACAAAAGGTGATGCCATTTGTCTGATCTTTTATTTTTGGTTATCAAAGGATGTGAGCTGCACTTGTTTTTACACTCACTTCAGCTAAAAGAAGCAGATTTGATCCTGTTGGTTTTCCTTGCATTAGGAAGTCTTGAAATTCCAGTTGCAGGATCAGGACTGTGGTAACCTGGGGAATGGTAAGATAGTAAAGAAATGCACTGTGTGTGAGGTGAGAAGCTGTTAGTGAGGAGGTGAGGAAATAGGAATGGAAGGAGAAAGTGAACAGGTCAAAGCACATAGTGGGGAAAAACATTGCCATCAGTATATGCAATTGAAGTATTCCCTAGCAAAAAGGAATTAAATGATACCAAAGATATAAAGGAAGGGAGAGCTGATAGAGGAAACACTTAACAAAATGTGTCCTGTAAAGACTGGTATTCCAGCAAATCCTATTGCAATGATATACATAGTTAGGTGGTACAAGCAGTGCTAGCGTGGATGTTGGGTGATTTTTTACTGACTTGCCTTTTACAGATGCTGCTTAAAAAGTGTATTTTTAGGTCTAACTTATTATCCCTTGCTTCTTAATACTAGGCCATTGATGTTCATTCAAAAACCCTTGGAAAATCAGGTGTCATGGTTTATATTCAAAATTCCCAGTTAATATATTTTGTATGATTCTGTAATCTACTGTGGTTAAGTGCAGTTGCTTGTTTTACAGGTCAGATTTGAATATATTGTATAGCTCTAAAGTAAACATCTGAATTCAAGGAACAGTTGTAGGTCGAAGTAATAATAACAGGCCATCTAACTTTAGAAGTGTCAGTGCTTTTGGCACTGTAATACAGAACTTATTTACAGAATGTGTGAAGGCAGCTTTAAGACTTTCAGATTCAGAGCCTGATATGAAGCGACTTCTGGGCAATTACTCTGTGAACTTCCGTTTTACTTTTTTATTTTATGATGTAGATTTTATTTCTTTATGGTGGAGAACAGAATGAAGGAAAGCTCAAAAATATATAATTAAAGGACCTATTTAATTAGGTACACAAAAAATACAGAGAGCTAAAAAGAGATGGAAGTGAAAATACTAATAAAACTTCAGGGTATGTGCTTTATGACTTCTCTTGAGGTATGGTCAGAGTGAGAGCTCAGATACCCTTCTTCATAATAAAAGATGAAGTTTCTGTAGCATCTTGCTTTTTAATTGGTAGGCAAGAATACCCCATCCTGCCTGCATAGGTTAACATTTCTGGTTGGAAAAAGATTGTCTCAGGCACCTGTGGAAGGAGTTGTCCATGCTGCCTCTTCACTACTTGTTAGTCTGCATGCTGGGGGAGTGTTACAGAGACCCTTTTTTTCTGTTTGCTTACCTGCTCTCAGCAGGACTTGCCTGTTCAGAGCTGCACTTTTGGTTTGTTTCTTTTCTTCTAAAGGAGGCAAATGACTTATGTGTGGTGTCTTGAAGGGAAGATGAAGGAGCCCTTTCTCTGCATGAGGGACACAATGGTTTTTTCTCTGTTCATTTGCTCACCTTTATGAGGGGAATCTGAAGAGTTGCAAGAGTGCAGTCTCTTTTCTGCTTCTGTTCTTGGTCTCTTGTTTTTACTTCCAAAAATTCTCTGAGATATCAGCTAAGAATTCTTTTTTTGAAGATGGAATGCTGCTGTAATCTCAGATGATTCCATGTTTAACTGATGTTTTGCTCTTGAAGTGCTGCCATACTATTTTCATCTGTTAAAAAAGGCCATGACCTACTTAACTCAAAAGGCACTCAGAACCTTGTTTTCCTCTTCTGATTATTTTGATACTTTGTTTCTTACCAATGATACCTTTCAGTGCTGCTTTGTTTTATCAGCTGATGCTGTATCTGAACACCAGTCTAAAAGGTCATTAGGAAAGTTCTTTTTCACCAGTTCCACTTTGGATATACAAAGAAAGCCGAACTATCGGTGAAGTCAAAACTGCTGAGAGGGAAAGGTCTGTTCAGACTTGCTTAAGTGTTATGTTTAGTGGATTTTACTGCTCCAACTAGGTAATATTTTTTCTTTTTTTTTGGTTAGTATTTAAACCATCAGCTCATTCAAAACTTTGCTGTGTACAAAAAAACTTCTTGGCTACAAGAGTCTTTGTGAGAAGCTAGTGTATCAAAGTTCTTGCTCAAGAGAATTTTTTATGTTTTTGTTAAACAATGCCTAACACCCACATACTTGGTCAATGTATTACTGACTTTGTGCTTCAGTTGCATGAAGGAACAGCTCATTCAGGTGTACAGAAAATGGTCTTTGGCCATGTTCCTTTGTTGCTGGTGCACTGAGTACTCCTATTGCAGCTTTGTATGCTCCTGTCTCAGGTGAGCTTTATTCAGTGTCTTTAGAGGTGGGGTCAGATCTTCATGGAGTGAGAATAAGCATTTACTTCTCAGAGAGTATGCAATTGTTTCTGAGTAATCCTCCTGCTTCGAACATGACAATTAGTTTGAAGTTTTTTTCATTATGGTTTAACTGATATCCAGCAATTGGAGGATTCTCTGTCCTCTCATATCTTATGCTGCTTTAAATGCAGAAGGCATTACATCACTTTTCTCCACATAAAAGAATTTTTAAAAATCATAAATCTCAGAGAAACTGCTGTTCTAACACATGGAAACCTTTTATGCTTTTCATTTGTGTCTCTCATACTTTGACTGGTGAGAAGTGTAGGTAATTCCTAAAACTGTACTAACATTCCATGTACAGATTTGTTACGTGAATTACCTGAGTGTAGAAAACCCAGGAAAAAAGTTAATAGTCCAAGATCAGGGAAATGTAACATAAAGTCTCAGTTTTTATGTGGTGAAGAAATCAGTCCCTATTTTTGTGTTATGATTATTATACAAGTTTGGCCCTGGGACTTTGTACTGTAGTGCACATTCTGTGTTTGTCACCAAGCTTCAGCCAGTGGAAGAGGCAGAGCTCTACACACATGTGGTGGGGAGAAGTGCAGTGTGAGCTGAACCCAACCAAGAGAGTTTTCTTTGTTTTTCATAGTGTATTAGATTGATGGGAAAGATACAGCTAGCTTCTGTGATAAGAAAAGTGTTTCTTTTCCTGTTCTTTTTCCTCCTTTGGCACCTAGAAGGCTTACTCTTGGTGGTTCCCTAATAACTTCTTCAGCGTCAGCCCTTTTGATACACTTAGATATTCTTAATAGTGAGTTGTTGTTAGTCTTTGTTTAAATCAGAGTTATCAAGTCAAAAATGATTTTTTTCAGAAGTTTTTCAACATTTACCTTTTTATAAAAATAACTTTGGTTTTTTAAGTTTAGAGTATAAAAAAGATATCGGCCCCTATTCTCCTGTGGTCTTTTTAAATTTAATTTGGCTGTTGTTTTTATATCATATATGTTTTAGTGATACTGTATATTCATGTGCTTTTGCAAAAGCTCAGAATCAGATATTCCTAATTAGTCTGGAATGTATGGCTGGACTTGGGGTGATATTTCATAGCATATGTCCTTCCTGCTATGCAGTGATTGCTTCTTCACTGCATAGAATTACAGATTATTTTGTGATTACAGATTATCTTGTGATTATTTTTTTTCTTGTTTTCTACACATAAGGTCTGACACTTACTGGAGTTTTTTTGGCACAGATAAGATACTGTGATCGTTTGTCTGGGACCACTTCCATTCTGCCTTGTGTATTCCTGTTGTTTATTTCTATTTAATTTGTTTAATTCCATGTCGTTTAGAATTTTGCTAGAAAATTGAGCATGGCTCAGTATTTCCAAGCTTAACTGTGTTTACTGCATGCAAAGTTTCTTCCTGTTTCTGAAAGTCTTAAAGCCTGTAGAGGCAGAAGCTGCTACAAACCAAAAGAGTTGGCTAATGAAGATGGACAATATAAAAGACTCCCTCTCCTTCTAATGGGAAATTTATTGTATTTAAGCAGCCTGGACAGGGATCAAAATGTCTGATGGAACCTCCACCTCCTCCCCCATGCCCTCCCTTTTTTTAAGAAAAGGAAGTGAAACAGAAAGGCAGTGTACTGAATGTAAAATACCATGAATTCTTACTTGTAGAGAGTGGCATTCAGATGGTTCTGTCATTCTACCTTTTATTCCCTGAGAATCTCGGATGAAAACACCCAAAACACTGCTGATACCATCAACACATTAGAGTGTGATAAGGAACCTTCGGGCCTGTATCTCACCTATGTGTAACACACAAGTTCTAGACATTTGCATCCTTATTTAAAACTTGTTTTGACATCTTCAGGCAAATAGCTTTTCCTTGTTCAGATGCCTGTCATAGAAAAATGAATTCTGGGTTTGTGGAATGCAGTCATTTTTGAGAAGCTCCTAAAAAGCTCATGTAGACAGACAGTTCCTTGAAGTACCTTTTGCTATTTTAACTGTCCTGAGCATGCTTGGAATCCTGTCTGCTGTCTCTGGTATTTCAGAATTGAACTCTTGGTAGAAGTGAAAATTTGCTTAGTATATTTTTGCTGTGCAGTTGCTTGGTTAAGAGCAGCATGTGATTATAATTGTTGCAGAAGTTGTATATTCATCAAAGGTGTGGTTATATTCTCTGAGATTCCTTATATTCTCCTTGTTGGTCTATCTGGATCTCTACCTTCTATTGGCTTTTAACTCAGCTATTAGTTTCTTGAAGCAAGGCATTTATTGGATTGCTTGTAGTGCTTTGCTTTCTACACCTATCTCGATCTGACAATAGAAGGAACCTCAACAATTGCAAGCAAAGTTTAATCTTGTATTGCTGGAGAGAAATCTGATTATTTTTCCTAGAAGCCCCTTTTCCAAAGACTCTCTCTTATTACATATATTTCTTCAGAAGTAACTAGGTCTGCTCAGGAATCATCTTAACCATTATAAACCTTTCCAACAGCATTAGGTCAACAAAAAATGAAGCAAACTTTAAATATGTGCTATCATTTGACAGAGACTCTACAAGTATGATTCTAGGCCTAGAAATCACCAGACTGTATTTTCCTTCATGGTGAAGGAAGAGGAATGGGAATTTTTTTATTACTGTTATTTTTTACCACATAAGGCGTATGGATTGTTTAGTATCAGAGAAAATTGAGTTCCTGTCTGTTCTTCATGAGACAGAGAGAGATTTAATGGGAAAACTGAGTCCATGAGTGAATGGCTGAATGGAGAAACTCACTTAATGTCCTCCTTTTCTTCAGTCATAGAGAAAATAATACAGATGTTGCTGACTCTTACTCAGGCTTTGCTTGGCACCCCTTGCTGGAAGGACTGAGGATTTCTAGCACTTGAGGATTTCTATTGCTCATGAAACCTTTTCATCAAAGCTTTCTCATTGTGACATCTTTGATCAGCTGTTACTATATATCTGCAAGACTGGAGGACAAACAATGTACTACCCGAATTCATTTGATTCTACTTGATTTTTTGAGAGCTACTTAATTAACTTGAGTTGTGGGGCAGGCAGAAATCCTTTGACTTCTTTAAAGGTATTTATTGGGATTTGATTTCTCTTTGTTTTGGGTTAAATAGTTTATTGAACATTGTAATCTTGAAACAGATGCAAACAACCTTCTTAGGGAAACTGATTTTGATACAAATCCTCAAACCAGGACTGACTGTAAAAATGCCTTTACTGTGAAAGATTTTTAAGTGGATTCCCATAAAAAAGAATGTTCCAGAATAGAAGAATGAAATTCTTGCTGAAGCCTCTTGGGAATTTAGACTTTTTTGATCCCGATGTGAGTTCTTCACTCCCATTCTGATTACATGCAGCCTATCTAAATATCACAGTGGTGATCCTAGAGGGAGAAATCACTTCCACTTGTAGTAATGGGTTAAGGGCATGGGAAGGATTTACCAGCCCTGACTCAGAGTAGTTGCTATTGCCTGCTCTTGTGTATGGTGCCACCAAGGCAGAGGTGTCAAATCAACCTGATAGACTTGAGGTTTTCCAGATAAACCAAGAACTAACTCCTTTGAAGTTAGATTGATGGCTGTTGAGAAAAAGTAAACAGTATGACAAGGACAGTGGAAAATTGTCACTGGTTTTGTTGTTCATCATCCTTTGGTATGCAGTGTTGAGCTTCCCAAGACTGTGAAGTCATGCTGCATGTCTTCCATTTTCTCTAGTTTATTACAAAGACTGGAAACAGGCTTCTGCTGGCTAGAGCTAGTTATTGCACTGAAATTTGGTGAGCCCAAATCTCCAGATGCATTACTTTTTTCCAGAGCTCTGCTGCTGCTAGGTTATCCTCTCTCCAGGGTCCAAAAGGAGAAGTCAATAACAGACACATTCTGCTAAAAGTTGATGGTCCAATGTGTGTTAGATTAGTGAGAAAATAGCCTTGAGTTTCCCTAAGGATACTTTGAGTGGGTACATGGAAGTGTCTAAGCAAAATGTCAGATGGTGATCTGGATGTGTTCAAGGAAGGTCAGGTGCCTTGCCAGCACTAAGTATTTGCTTAGAGAATCGACCTATGTGAGAGGATGTGACAGTGGGACTACAGCTGTTACTTTGCCATAAGTTGACATTCATTTTATAAATTAATAAAATCTTTTCTAAATAGATCTAAATAGTCTCTCTTGTGAAAACTGTTAATTTCAGGGTCCACTCTCCTGTGTCAGTACTTTGATGTGCCATATCCTCTCTACTCTTGTGGTATGCTTGTTTTCAGTTTGTGATGTTTTTGATGGTTTTTTTTTTTTTTCCCTTTGGACATAAAGAGTTCTGCAAGTCTCCCATTCTACTACTTGGAGAGCAGCATGATGTAGGATGGAAAATACATCTGTGCATACCTGAAAATGTCTGTTGTGAAATGGAAGTTTCAGCCAGCATGGATTAATTTTCTTAATTTTCCTACTAGCAAATATCAAACTTCTAAACCTTTCTTATGCTGTGTGCCATGTTTTAATTAAAATCCCTACATTTGTTTTGCTTTCTGTTATGGTGGAAAGAGTTTAAGCATTTGGTTCTGGAAGTAGAACATGATTGATTTTATTTTTTGATTAGTATTTCCCCTCTTATCCCCACAAGTGTTCCGTGGTAGGTACCAGTGTTAAGCAATACTTGTAAGTTCAAAGAAGTGGTTCAAAGGGAAAGCCAAGATGCTGAGGTACTGGGGAACAGATAGAGTGCTTCAGAGATTCCTGTGACAGGACAGGAAGTCTGAAGCTGGGGCTGGGGTGATCAGCAATAGGTGGCATACATGTGCAAGTGTCTGGATTAGTATTGAGATAAGCATATTATCTAAGGGAGTAGCAGTAGTAACTGCCAGAGGCTTTCTTCTTTAGGAATTACCTAGACTTGAGAGAGGAAAAACATGGACATAAAAGACTGAAAGATCTTCATTTGCTGAGTGAGGACCCATGCAGATAAAAAAGAGCATGTTTCTGTTTTCAGGCCTTTAGGCGAGTTTGGGAGTGCTGAAGATCTAAGGAATGTAAGACTTGGATCCTCCAGATTATTCAGCTGGCAGCAAGTTTCTCTGTCACTTACTGGAGGAGATTTTTGGCTTGTGTGTGAAAGTAGGGATGTGTGTATGGTAGTTCTGTGCATGCCCTGAACTTCTGTCTGTCACTGGACCAAAGAGGAGAAAGGCTTTTCCGTTCAGCAGTTTGGAAATACTGACGTCTTTTGCAAAGGATCCTTTCAAAAATGACTTGAAGTTTCTACTTTCTTTGCTAATTTGTCAGTGAATTACTATTAAAAGGAACACTTTGCTTGCCTAGGCAGATAAACAAAAGTAATATTATTTTATTTTTTTTAGTAAGTTGTAATACTGTAATTTGGATAGGCTTGGTATTAAAGAGTCTGAGTGGCAGGGGTTTTTCTCTTTTATTTTGTAGGAAATAAGAGGTCAGATGATACTCCTTGGGTTACATGGCAAGACTGTTCCTCCTGTACTTACACTAACATGCCATCGTTATGAGGACATAAGCAATCCATTTGTTTAGATCACCTTACCTATGAGAGAGATGTTAGCACAACTTGGGCACAGATAACACTAACAAATGACTGAGTCTACAGCTGGGTTTGTTATTCATATATGCTAAAGTCATGAATTAGTCTGTCCTGTTAAATTCATCCATAGGATGTTTATCAAATCTAGGGAAAACATAAGTTTCATAAATCATCTTTTCAGCCATTTTTGTTGCTTGTTAAATACTTTTATGTTGCCATCTTACTGTGCTCAGGAATTGCTTTAATAACTTCCATTTGAATTCCTGTACTGTATGTGTATCTTTTTTTTTTTTTTTTTTTTTTTTTTTTTCACAGATGGGAAATACTTTGGTCTGAGGCACCTACCAAGGTGAATGGTCCTCAAGCTCGGCAGTTCACACCCTGTATCAAACAGATAAACTTTCCCACTAACTTAATCCGACTGGAAGTGAACAGCTCTCTCCTGGACTATTACACTGAATTGGATGCAGTAGTACTACATGGTGTGAAAGAGAGGCCTGTGCTTTCACTTAAGACTTCAATGATTGATATGAATGATATAGATGAAGATGAGGATGAAGAAAAATTTGCCTGTGGGATGGACACCCTTAATAAGCAGTTCAGCATTGTTACCCTCAGGGAATGGCCAACTAATGGATATTTTGATAAACTGCCTTATGAGGTAAGAAAAGCGTTTTTATGCTCAGTCATTGTCTTAATCATTGAGAGTGCAAAGGTCCTTTACAGTGTATTGGTCAGGATTGTTGGTTTTTCTCAGTTAGCTCCTTGCATTCCTTCTGAATCTCCTGCATTTACTTTATAGATGTGCCTGAATTCTGTAAGTCTGTCTGCTTCGAGTGGTGGATGTTAGATATTTGCATAGTTATTGCACTCTTACTTTTCAAGAATGTGTGCATTCACACACAGTTTTTACACCAGTTATTCTAGCCTTGCATTTACAGCTTTAGAACTTAGAAGCTTTTAGCAGTTTTCCAGTATATTTTTAGTCCTCATGTTTGACAAAGAAAAGATAGAGAAGAGAGATGAAAAGATTCAGGCAACATCTGGAAGTGGAAAGAATTTGCAATATGCTATTCGTTTGTTTTCCTTTTTTCTCTCTTAAAATCTTAAAGAGCTTTCTTCTTGGAAGTGTCATAATATTTTTCTATTATTATTACTATTAAATGAGCTTTTCCCATACACCTAAATTTTGAATTGTGGTGCAGGTAAAATATCTTATAGCCGGACTTCTGCACACTGCTTTTTATGCTTGCTACTTTTTATTCTGTCATTAGCACAGAAAACAGTTGTGAATAAATTTGTTTCAGATCTTCTGGCAGCATGATGGTTGCAAGTGTGCTCAAAGTCTGTAAATGAGTATTTTCTTCTAATTTCCAGTGTAATGAAATTGTGGAGTGTGATTGCTGAATACCGCGTGCAGGCCAGGCAGTTCTCAGTGGTGTGTGGCTGTTTATGAAGGCTGGTACCCTGATGGGAGTAAGAATTGAGAGAGGAAACAATTATCTTCACCTCTCCTGAAATAAACTGTTGGTACATAATGGAAAGGAGCCTTGACTTGCTGGTCAGACCTTTGGACGTGGGCAGAGACAAGATTCTTATTTCTGCTTTTCAGTGTGCTGCAATCTGGCAGAGGCAGCAAGTGTTCATTCACTGTGGTAACTCAGCAAATGCTCAGAGTGCTTGTGGCTTGAACCAGACTCACTTTCCAAAGGGAAGGCAGTGTGGTGAGATGCTGCCATGGATTGTAGGGTGCTTGCAGAAGTACCTGATGTAATCAAATAGAATTTTGGTCTTACCACATCTTTTGACTCTTAAGTACCCCAATTTGACTCATGAAGGCCATGGATGGGTGACCATGTGCCCTAGTAGCCTGCAGAGGTTCGCTGTGCTTGTAAAGAGGAAGGAGAAAGGAAGAGAATGTAACAACTCTTACTGTCTTCTCTTGAAAATTCTCTCGAAACCAAACCTCTTGAGTTTGGTTTGGGGGTTTTGTTGTTATTGTTGTTGATGCAGTGGAATAATAAATGAGGGTACTAACTTTATAATGAGTTAGCTCTAGTGGTGTTTGGTTGTTTGTTTGTTTGTTTTAAACAGGTAGTGTTTTAATATATTTTACTGTTGATGCTTGCATAGCAGTACTGAAGTGAAGTAAGACTTCGCATAATTGTTTGAAAGTTTGAAAACATGTTGATTTTAGTAATTCAAGGAAATTAATTGTAGATAAAACTTCATTTAAATGTAGGAATTTTTCTTTTTTGAAAAGGCTGGATAAATTCATTTGTAGTGTACTAGAATATCAGAGAGACTGATTAATCTCTTTTCTGTTCCACGTTCATAGAATCATGAAGGTTGGAAAAGACCTCCAAGATCATTGAATCAAACCATAAATGGTTGATTACACATACTAAAATTTTAATTTAGGAAGTATTTGTGTAGTTTTGTTACTCCTATGAACTTCTGTCTCCATGTCTTCATTGTGTTTTCCTGTTCTTCTGTTTGTCCACCAGCTTCATTTTTTATCCATTTTTTAACGTGTTTGGTATCTTGAATAAATTTATATGGTCTGTCAATACCAAGAACATTTTTTTTCCTTCTGCTTTGATTTAAAGAAACTGAAAATATGGGTGGAATATTCATCAGGAAACCGTAAAAGACTATTTCTGTACTGGTTTTGTGACAGCAGAAATCCCAGTTTCTTACTTCCTAGTCCAGCTGGAGGGGTTGGGCATCGGAGCAACAAAAATGTTGTACTTGGTAGTGTGACAGTTTTTATGACATTGGATATGGAAGCAGTACTCTGCATGCTGTCTTTCAGACTGACAAATGTCAGATTTTTATGGGAAGTGTTCAAACTGTGGATGAAGTAGGGCAGTTGCTGACTCCTTCCGGTTTTGATTGATGCATTACATGAAAAATTGTAGGTGTATATTGACAGTCAGTGTGTAACTGTCCTAAGTTTTCGTGAATGTGCTTGTTCCTTATTTGAGCTGTTTGAAGGTTTTTCATACTACCCTCTGTAATTCACAAAATATTCAAGCTTGAGTGGGTTTTGCTAAGTAGGCAGCAGTTCCTCCAGCCTTTTTTTTTTTTTTTTTGCCTTTGTTGTATTTCTGAAACTTCTATAGGCTATCCTTTCATAGAGTGTGTTGTTTCTCAGAATGGCTTTAGGAATGGTTTGCTGCAGTGTGAACTCTATGGACAAAGGAAGTTTGTGGAAAGTATGGATATTGTAGGTTTGACCAACATCCAGACATTTTTTTCTGACAAAACCAAGTTGTACATTATTATGGCTGTAGCCACAGAAAGTATTTTATTAGGTACAAAAGGTTGTTGTGTTGCTTGCTGGTTTTCAGCAAAAAAAAAGCTTAAAAAGCTAAAAAAACCCTTTTGTTTCAATAACTATTATTAGAAATCGCACCATTGGTAAAGTTTTTCCCCCTGTACTGAGGAGTGGAAGTTCTGTCTGGGCTTATAAGCAAACGTTGCAGTGGGTGAGAAGCTGCTTTTTTGTTTTGTTTTGTTTTTTGGTGTGGTTTTTTTTTTTTTTTTTTAAGTTGTTGTTGTTGTTTTGGTTTTGGGTTTGTTCTGTTTTGTTTTTGTTACTGTTTTTTTTAGGTTTTGTTTTGTTTTTTAAGATATATTTTTATTAGGTAGTTCAAAAAGTATGCCTGTATGTGAGATGCTGCAATCAAGTACTACCTTGATCTTAAAAATATGGATTGGGTAGGAATCAGGATCCTTTTTGTGCTCAGCACACAGTGATTTTGTGTACATCTGTTTGTTGAATTGTGGGGAATTAGGATTTGGAGACCTTCTGGTTTTGGAGGTGTTCATTGTAATGGGCATTGATCTCACCATGTGTTTTGAGCTGGCATGTGCCGTGTTTTTCCTGGAAATGGGAGAGGAAGTACTTTTGTAGTAAAAGTACATCATAGTCTAAAAAGGCAATCAGTGTTGTATAAATTATATTTTGTTTTCCTCTTTCTATTGTTTTTTCCAATAAACTCGGTTTTTACTGATTGATTAATAAGAAAGTGTGAAATAATGACTATCGTTGTTTTTCATAAAATCACAGTAAAAACAGTTGTTTGTGAGAAACTGTATTATGAAATTAGCTTTCAAAGCAGATACTCAGTTCTGTAGCATTGTCAGAATAACCACGAACGCGGTGTAGCACAGTACAGCACATCATGTCACATACTCATTATGATATCAAATTGTACTTTATGCTAGGGTACACAGACACAAAAAGAGTGTTCCTGACAGACACCAGACTCCAGGCTAATGGTGATTAATGGTTATTGGCCTGTACGTTTTGAACCTGTTATCTTTGTTTAATCAAAAGCCAGGAAAAGGCACTTTATAACATAATATCGTAGGAGTGACATTTCCTTGTATGTTTTCGTTCTATATATTAGGAAGTAGCACAGTTTCAGTAAAAAATAAAGACAGATTTCCTGATTGAGACATGGGGGATTTCATCTCAGGTGTGGAAAGAAATCCTGTGTGTTACAAAATACTCATTGAAATCATCAATTAGTGTAAATGGACATTATTCAGTCATATATAGTTTCATTCACAATTCTGTGTTGCTCAGAAGCTACAAAATAACTTTCTTCTCACTGAGTGAATTTCGTATTACTTTGCTTTTATCAGACATGGTCACATTAATTGTAGACATAAATTCTGCTAATTGTGTGGCCTCTGTTGAGCTTTCAGCTCTAGAAAACTTATTTAATAACTGGGAGAGAAATCTGAGTGGATTAGTTGAAAGTTTGCAAAAATCAAGATACTAATTTGGGATTATGTCTTTGTTAGCTCCTAGTTATTTTGGATATTTTAGGTTTCAAAATGTCAGCAGGCTCCTAAATGTCAGTTGGGTGCAAACTTTGCTGATTATAATATACCTGCAGTTATTACATGTGCATATATATTTTTTATATATGCACATTTATATATGCTGTTACATTGATATGTCTGTGCTGGTCCTCTGCATCAGTCTGAGTTCCAGACACCTGCAGAGACAAAATCCCGGGCTGTTTTTGGGCAAAGGACAAACAGGGAGAAGATGAAAGGCTTGAAAGCAAGCATGAAGGAAACTGGGGTATATCAAACACTGTATTTTTGCATTAGACTTGAACTAAATTTTTTTAAGATACGTAGATCTTGTTGAAAATTGAAATACTAAATCTGGAGCTGAGTAGGAAGTAACATTTTCCATTTTGCAGGAAGTTGAATTGTTTTGTTGTTCCAAAAATGAAGGGGGGAGGAGGGGAGGTGGAAAGTAGCTGCATAATAAAGTGATGCATTGGAAGTACAATCTGTTTGGATCTCACAAAAAGCTCCATTTTCTTTTTACATCATGTTTTTTATTCTGATTTTTGGTGGATTTGCCTTATGAATCCTTAAGACATTAAAATGAAACATGTTGGTATTTTGAAAGGACCACAGGATTCTCTTCTGTTTAAGTTGATTTGTGAGTTGTGGTTTTTTTAATTTACACTGCTTCATTTCAAGCAACTGTTTCCCATTCTGCCTGAAAACAGTCAATTTAAGTTATATAACTTGAGTGCAGGTACTTATATCTGCTAGATACAGCTCTGGTAAAATAAACATTAATTTTTAGATTTCATTTTTCAAGTGCATTTTCTCTCAGTTCCTAAGCTAAAGGATATTTATTTATTTTGTTGGGCGTTTTTGTTATTTCCTAAAGCAAGTATTTATGTCTGTGTGTGTGTTGATCTTTTCTTGGAAAGGAAAGCAGAGTGTGATAGGAGAGGAGGGATATTTCTTAGTTTCTGAGTGTGACATAAGTTATTACAAAAACTGTTACAGTAATGTTAGTCAGAAATGCTGGTGATTATTCTGAAGCTGAGATGATTCAACTGATACAGTTAAAAAGGGGTTTTGCCTTTTAGATTTGACTCTGGTATAGAACAAAAATGCTCTCTAAGTATTACAGCAAGGAAGAGATTGTAAAAGGAGATCTGATTATGTTGAATTTTTTACCTGGTTACAAAGTACAGAGTAGAGGATATAAGACAGAAGACAAAACACTGATTTTTAAAGCAGAGAGAAGAGGAATAAATCTGAAATTGGTTCAGGGTGAGGGGAAGCTGGGACATCGTATGGGTTTTCCATGTACTTTGCAAATATCTCCTCTCTTAAATACCAAATACAGACAAGAAGGAGGATGCCAGTTCTGTGTTCTGTTCAATGAAAGAGCAGACTTAGTGAAAGGAAATATATAAACATAGTGTTTACATATATATCACTGTTTAAATTAGCATGGGTAAAGAAACTTCTGATTTGAAAGCTTCCTGTCACTTTCATATGCTAATCTGCTTTTTCCTTTCTTGTTTAGCATCTTGTCAAATTGAGAAGGCAGTGCAGTTCTATTTAATAGTTAATCGATTTATTTAAGAAGTTACTTTTAAGTAAAAGGTTTTACTTTCTTTGAAGTTAGAACATATTTTCTTATTCCTTTGCAGTTGTCCCTTAACGTTTTAAGTTCTGTATGACTATCTGTGACTTTTTTTTCCCTGTCTTTAATATAGCTCATCCAGTTGATTTTGAGTCACCTTACAGTACCAGACCTGTGTAGACTAGCACAAACTTGTAAGCTACTGTATCAGCATTGCTGTGATCCTCTACAGTACATTCATCTCAGTTTACAACCTTACTGGGCGAGGATTAATGACACATCCCTGGAGTACCTACAGTCTCGCTGCACTCTCATCCAATGGCTGAATTTATCTTGGACTGGAAACAGGGGAGCCATCTCTGTTTCTGGATTTAGCAGGTCAGTGTTAAATGTACAGAAATGTTTTGACAAGCTCTGTTTGCAGAGCTGCTGCACAGTAGTTTCACTAAATATTTGAAACTTTATTAAAAGGCAAAAAAATGTCTTGGATTTACTCTAAGGGGTGCGATTGTTACGATGCAGAAAAAAGGAACAGCTAAAACAGTAGGAGATAATAAATATAGCAGCAGAAGTCCATAAGAGTCTGCAGAAGCTGCATGTTCCAAGCTGCCTGTGACTGAAAGGCTTCTTCCAGGGAGAGCAGTGTTTTGCTTTCTTCTGGACTTCTAAAACACTCTGCCAGAACTGGGCTATCAAAAATCCATCTCGCAAGGAAAATGTTTGTGGTTGTTCTTTGTGCAGATGAGTCATCAGTAGGACTGTATTAGAATGGCTGCAGTAATAAACTGATTGCATGCTCACATGGTATGAGCCAAGTAATCACTGGAGTCCAATGTAAATGCAAATATTTTCATAAAAGTGATTTAAAACATTAGCCCTGTTGGAAAACAGGGGGGTTGCATGTGCATATTCCAATGAGCTGAAAATATGACTGTGGTGTAGGTCATTAAAATAGCAAATTTGCAGGGATTCTTCTCTGTGTAACAGCCGTGTTCTCTGCTTTTTTAAGATATCATTTCTTGCTTCTTTGCTCATTTGCATTACTTAAACAGCTTCTATCAATGTATTTCATTTAAGCACAAGTTGTTGCTTCAGCTAAGGGGTAATCAGCAATGGCAGGTGAAAGCAGAAATTGACTGATAAGAAACTGAAATGTTTAATATATCTGAGAAAGTTGTCCTAACTCTCATTTGTTTTCTGAATAAAAAGGTTAACTCAAGTATGCAGACATTTTCTTTCCTTTTGTGCCTAAGTTCCTTACCTGAGGAAGTAAAATATTTTGAAGAGATACTTTGTCAAGATGGGAACTTTGCTTGTGTTTTTCCAGACCCTCCAGTATAATGCAAGAATCCTGTGCCTTTTTTTGTGCTTCTTGGTAGAAAAAGAAAATATACATTGGATGGTTGTTGAATTAGGTACAAAAATTTGTCCTAAATTTGGATTTCATGTTAGATGCTTTATGCAGAGGAAAAATATGCAAGCTTTAATTGAGAATTCAATTCAGAAATCACGAGGAGCATGCTTTCTGATGCTTAGCTATTCAACCTGTCTTTTGAAAACTTAACATACATGAATCTTTCTGGCAACTTTTTTTCATTTCCATGATATTTTTTTTAGCATACAATACTGCTAAAATTCTTGGTAGGCTTAGAAGAAATTACTGCCAGGTTCAGAGACTTAAAAACTTTACAGTTCTGGCATTTCTGACTTCTACTTAGTTGAAAATGACTTTATTATTACTAATTTTTATTTTCTTCAGTGCTGAATTACTAGTGACATTTATGTGTACATGGTGCTTTAAAATAATAAATATTTATTATTTGCCTATTAATAATCTGCAAGTACACTTTTTCAGTTTATATTTCATATAGGGGATTATATTTATTTGTAACAAATGGGGAAAAATTGACATTGTTGCAATTTTGAAGTTATCTTAGTTTTAGGAAAAAGTCTTTTTTGGAAGAGAAGGGTGCAGGCTGGGAATGGGAGATGCAGTTCAATCTTAAATTCTAGAAGCAAAGTTATAAGCTTAATAATTTGCATGTTTAAACTGTGCTTATCATTTTCCCTTCTGAAACAAAAAATCACTGTAACTAGGTCTGATTTTTAACCTTTTTTCTATTACAGAAATAATTCTGAAACCCTTTGTTCTGTAAAAGTCTTTTCTAGTAGAATCTCCAATGCAAGGTTTTCTTTCGATAGTCTTCATCAACACGTTTGTCAAATTTGCTGGCCTCTAGGAGAGGAAAATTTGCTACTCATTTGCTGTGAAAGTATCTACATAGAGGAGACTCATTAGAACAAGACTTGCTTTTCAAAAGCATTATCTAACTCTTGTTGAAAAAGGAGCTTCCTCGTGTGAGATACTGTTCCTTGACAGATAAATCTGTCAATATGTTCTTTAGTTTAGTTTAGTGCCCTGGTTGTCATTAAGATACCTCCACCCGAGGGGGGTATTACAGCATCCAGGACACATAATCAAGAGCTCACATCATTTTTCCTTTTGTTCAAAACCAAGACACATGTATTTTTTCATTTTTCTTAGCATTTGGAGTTACAGTTGGCAGTGTTGAATTCAAAACTGGTAGAGTTTAATTCTTGCAGCTGTACAGTTTAATTTCTACAAGCCTTGTAGAAATTATGTAAATTATGTTTAAATGCTACCCTTGCTTAAATTTAATTTGGGCAAATACCTTTCAAAAATGTTTTTATCTGTTGTTTCTTACGACAGTCTTAAAAGTAGTAGCTTGTATAAATTTGTCATTTTAAAATGTTCCTATATGCATGAAATGATTGAAAATACTAGGAAATTATTGGAAATACATATTTTCTTTGAAAAGTATTAAAGTGAAAAGAAGTTTAAAGTAATTTTAGGAAATGTGACCAGAGCAAATACTGTATTATCATGAGAAGACAGAATGCTTCAGGCATATGAACATCCTGAGGCAAAGCTGAAGGTATTTTAACTTATTGATAACATCTACTCCTTAGGGCTAAAAATTACTATCATAAATTTTTCATTTCAGCATATAATATAAATTAACTAAACTTTATATTAGATTGAACTAAAAGTGTACAAAAAAGTGAAAGGAGTATCTGAGCAGTCTCAGGAGTCTGAAATGCAAAATGACAGGGAATAAGCAAAGATTTCACAGCAAGCATTACATAAGCAGCGCTGCATTTCTCTTGGCTTTGGAGGTCTGGTGAATCTCTTCATGCCAGGGGGAAATATCAGTGTGGGAGGGTAGGACCTATATAGGAAGAGCGAGGGGGGTTGATTGGAGCAGTACTAAATATTGAGATGCTGAATAAATGCTCTGAGGTTTAAACAGCTCAAGGACAATGACAGTTTAAAAATGGAGCTCTGCATGCAGATTTCCTTGGATCGCTGATAATGTCATTAACTTGTTTAAACTCTTTTGCTTTAAATATCTGAGGAATTAGGATTTCTATTTACATCTGACATTTTACATTGTGGAAATGAATTAATACTCTTTTATTTTCAGATTAGTGATGCAGTATTTGCACATCCAGAAATATTTCTTTAACAGTCTTGTTGTTGTTCACATTTGAAGGCTTTGGTAGAAGTTTTGACAATGTTTAATTTGGTGAGGCTTTGCTAGAAGTCAAGCTAGCAGGAGTGTCAGAGAAATTACTGAAATATGCACCAAACAGTCCCAGAAAACAGGAGTAATGTGTGACGTTACAGGGATTCTCAATTTAACAATCTGGTCTATCTTCTGCTTTAATTTCCAGAGGTTTTTAGTAAACCTAGGGTTGGCTGTAACTGAAAGTAAGTTACAAGGTTAGTTTTGCATGTTTTTCTTGAAATAGTTTAATCTGTGTTGAGAAAAGCACAAGATCAGATACTTAATATTCTGCTTACTTATATGCCATGTTTTAGGATTTGCTTACCAAAAAGGAGGTGTAATACATGCTAGAGTAGAAAATGACATTTACAATAGCTAGAGGAAGGGAAAGTGACTTAATTTTAAAACCAAAATACCTTACAGAGTCTCACTCTCAAGCATGAATACTTGCATGCACCAAGAGAGCCAAAATGTGTGTCCAAATCAATTTGTCTGGCATGTGGTCTCACCACCCTGTGCTGCTTCTGTCCTTCGTCTTTTGAGAAACTGCCTGCACAAGTGTTCAACGATGTCAGTGCCCTGCTAATCTGATTTCCACCAACACACACCTCTGTTCCAGCCCTTGTGTTGCCATTTGTTCTTTCTTCTGCTTTTACACCTCTGTGTAGCCAGTTGCTCTCCACTCACACCACCCTTAATGCTTTTGTTACAATTACCTGTGCTAAGTGCTGCTGCTGTCCTGTAAAATAGCAGTCTTGAAAGGAAGAGCATCACTGTGAATTTAAAAATATATGAACATGTCTTTAAGAAGGATATTAAAATGGAATTCCACAAACCATTTTATTAAATGCAAGACTGTAATTTTAAGGCAGAAAGTCCTCTGTGAGTTTATACAATAATTGTAAAGACAGAACTAAGTAAGAAAGAGAAGACCTCAAGATCCTGGAAATGAGGAAGACTAAAACCCAGGTGGGTTTTGACATTTTGCTTGTCTGGTGGCAGGCTCTGGAAACAGGAGACTCGAGTAGCTGGAGGGAGCATGTAGTTGGCGTGAAGCAGACGGAAATGGTTGTTTCTATGAAATACTGATTCTAGGAATCTTATACCAAGGAAGGCCTGGGAAATGGGGCAATATTATATCTGTCAACTAACAGAGGTAATGTGGATGCTAATGTAAGATAACACTATAAGGGAAGGTGCTAAGATAAAAAAAAAAATTCTGTCCAAGCCTGTGTTGTTCACAAATGGAAGTTGCTTCCCTTTTCCACTCTCTCTCTTGGATACCAAATTCAAATAGATGTCAATGAGTATAAAATCAGTGCTGAAAATTATAATTGAAAAAAATTTGGTAAAATCGGCATAATAGAAAACTGTTGTGTTAATTGCACTAAAGGAGTATAAAACTATGTAGCTAATTGCGTTTAGGGAGGATGAGTAGATGGAAGAGATCAAGACTGTGGTTCCTGCTTGTTTTAAGGTCTTTAGTAATTTTGAACTGGTGAATATAGAGTAAGTCAGTGGTGAATATAGAGTAAGTGAGGACCATTAACTATAGTGTAGATTCTGTATCCAATGCAGTTCCAGCAGAAACCATTGGAGCACGTGTGATATGGTCAGTACCTGTATAAGCTCATGTCTAAAGGTGTTTTGAGAATTTTGTTTGGGAGGTCTTACATTCTGACGTGAAGAGTACTACCTCTCGTACCTTGGATTTTAATTTTGGATCATGAGGTATGCTTATGATGTACACACGAATTACAAGATTGGAAATTGTTAGTGGGCTAAGTGACCCTGTGATCATGATCACCATGAGCAAATACCATTCTGCCTGCTAATGGACATATTTGATGTTTCAGAAAAACTTCATTAGTACTTATTCCCCAAAAGGTGAAGGGGTCGAAAGTAAGCAGCAGTTCTTGAGAGTAGGCAGAAAGTGATGGAAAGTGAGATTCCTTTTTTTATTAAAAAAAATAATCCTCTCCCTCCTGGAAAAAAAAACAAAACAGGGCCCCTGTACCCTCTCCAAAAACCAAACCAAAATCCAGAAAAAAATAAAACTAAACAACTAAAAGGCCTGAAATACTGCTGTCTAGAGTGAGGATAAACTTCAAGGGAAAGGCCCAATCCACTATCTAGCAAAAGAAATGTACATGTTCGCATTATCCTAGGTTGTTCAGTCATATTTTATAGCAAACATGAAGGGATGAAGAGAAATCACCTCTGAAATTTATAAAATATTGATAGTAAAAACAAAACTAAAGGGATGGATGACTGCAGAACAGAGAAGAGACTGAGAACAGGAGCCAGTCAATCCTCAGTGATTAAAGGAGAGGTATGTGAAGAAAGGTGAAGAAATTTTGATTTGGGTGGAAAGTGCTTTTTTGGGTGTTGTTTGTTTTTAGAGTAGCTAAATTGAGCTAGTCACTCAGAGACTGTTAAATCTCAGAAGTATGAAGACCATGCCACATTTGTTTTGAAAGCATGAGAACTCATATTCTACCTTGCCATATGGCTCTACGTGGAGAAGCATGTAGAAAGACAGCAGCAAAAACCTCTATACTGAGCAGTCTGTTCAATGCAAACAAAGGTTGGGGTGTCCCCATCACTCAGAGCTCTGTGCACTTCTGCTGGATGTTCTCTGCCCTGTGCTGGTTGGTGACTTCCTCAGATTCCTCCTTCTGTTCCTGTTCCTCTCTTTCCTACATGCATTTCCTCTGCTCATTTTTGTACCCTGCATGTCCCTTATCCCCCTTTTGTCTCTGTTTCATGTCTCCTAAGTAGCCTTTTCCAACAAGGCAGCAAAGCCATGAAGGGCAACGCTTGTTGCAGTCACTGTGTTTGGTCTCTACCTGTGTGTTTCAAATGTAATGGGTTTAAATAAAATGTTATGAGAATAATAACTCCTCAAGCTGTGAGCCTGGAGTTCTTCTCTAAGTCTAGGGGGTTAACTGAGTGTTTCCCTGACCTGGAAATGTTAACTTTTAATAGCCCTAGAAAGAGAAAAGCATTGATCCCTACTAACATTTATAACAGCCAAGCCCTGTTAAATTATATGGCAGTTAAACTAACATCCATTATTGTAATAGAGTAATTCATAAAATATTTATTTGTTAACAAATTAAAAGCTAGAGGTATAATAAGTGGTGACTGACAAAGTTTTATGGAAAATACCATCATTCAAACAAACCTGATAATTTGTTGATGAAAGAAGCTGTGTGAATGTATTGTTCAAGCACTCATTAAATAGAGGAATTGGCTAATTGGTAATCAGCAATGTATCCATATATCTCTACTCTGATATCCAAGGGATTTACATCCTGCCTTTTTCCATATCAGTGTTGAACTCTATTGCTAGTCTAAAATAACACTTAAATGTTTAAATACCCGATGTTAATTGTTGTGAATTGTCGTGTCATTTCAGCTCTGATATTCCCATAGGAAGGCTTACCAATCTCTGTGAATTCACTGTATCCAGTATGGAAACTGCTTGATGTTTGATTAAACTGTCTTTAAAAGCTAAAATAGATTCTAAATTGAGACTGCAGAGTTAGAAAAAAAACAGTGGAGGAGTAGACTTGAAGACCATACGTGGCAGCACTCCTGTGGCTCTGGGGCTTATGTCTCCCCTTTTGTGTCTCAGACCCTCTCTTTGTTTCTGTTTGCTTAGGCTCATAGAAATGTTGGATGTTAGGGACCTCTGAAGGTCGTCTACTCCAAGCTCCCACTTGAAGTGCCAGTGTCCCCAGCGCTAGATCAGGTCAGTCAAGGTTTCAGGTGACTCTTGGAAACATCCAGGGATGGAGATGCCACCCTGGAATCTCCTTTTCCCTCTGTATTACATAGGATCTGAATAATCACACTAAGGCCATGTAATATGCAAGGTGAAAGGAATAAAGGAAGGTATAATGATATGGGGTGATGAATGGCAAGTATGGCTTGAGTGAGTAATGAAAAAAATAAGAAAAGGAGGCAGCTTGAAAACTTGGATCTTGAAAGCTGAATTTCAAGTCTTGGGCTACTGTTGGTGTCATTTGAGGAATGCTTCCCTAAATGTGTCTTTGTCTGTGGGCAGCAGCAATTTCATCCTAAGCTCAGCATGGACAAATGCTTGGGAAAGCTAATAACTCTTCCATTGTAGCAACAGGAGTTTTTGTGCTAGCAGGAGCCTCGTGTCTGTCTGACATTTTCATTATATCAGTTAAACCCAAGAAGTAATACTGACTTCATGGTGGAAGTGTCAGAACCTGAAGCTGCTTTGTCTTCATGAATGTTTTTGTAGGATAGAACTGGTAAGAGAGCAGATCAGAATATTTATTAAGAGAAACTAATTCATGCTATTTCACAAGTACCTCCATTATTCTAGGAAGTAACATGGGAAACTCATTACAGCATTTAGTTTAAGAAACTAGTTTTATTTCTAGAGGAACTATAAAAATATAATATAAGCATGGCAAATGTGTGGGTTTTTTTATCTTACTAAATATCAAGCTACAAGTCTATCAACTTACAAGTCTAATGGTTAATTTATGGTTTGAAGGTTATCTTTGAAATTAAAAGGGACTAAAGTTTTAAGTGTTTTTGGTTAGAGCTTGGATTAGAGATAAAAGAGCTTGAGTTTCTGACACGAGATCTCTGACATGAAAACAAAATGGAGAGACCATCAAAGTTTCTAAATTTTGGGTCTTTTGTCGTATTATATATGATTTATTAATTTTTTATAATTCTGGTGAAAGTCAAATATTCTTCAAGAATTTGTGTTCTAGCTAGCTAGTGTTGGTTCTGACTTGTTAGTGAAAAGAATGAGATTTTTTTCCTGAAAGTCTTGAAACACTTCTGAATATATCATCCATTTAAAAGTATTTAACCTCATTTTTACATTTGCAGATTTTTCTGAGATAAATATGAAATTACTGGTGTAAACTTGCAGGCCATTGTCAAAATTGGCTTTTGACTGTTAAAAAGCTTTTCAAGCATGATCAGAGTTTTACTTTGTTCCATTGTCTCAGATAATACTAAGAATATTAAAGCATGTTCTACTTTCCTAAACCAAAACAGAATTTTCAAGACTAGTGTCATTTCTTTGTTGAAAGGAATTATTTCCTGGTTTATGTGGTTAAGATTTTGACAGTATTCAGACTCTCACCTGAAAGTATGTTAGTTTTTCACTTAAAACATGGGACTCTTTTACAGGTTCCTGAAAGTCTGTGGCTCTGAACTGGTACGTCTTGAGTTGTCTTGTGGCCATTTCCTCAATGAAACATGCTTGGAGGTCATCACTGAAACGTGCCCAAATCTTCAAGAATTAAATCTCTCATCATGTGATAAAATACCACCTCAGGCTTTCAACCACATAGCCAAAGTGGGCAGCCTAAAGCGTCTCATTCTCTACAGAACAAAAGTGGAGGTAGGAACTGCTATTTTTAACTTTTGTAATTAGTGTTTGCAATCCTGATAAAGTTGGTTTGGGGTTTGGGCTTTTTTCAGTAATGAATTATAAATTATGATTTGAATGTAAATTCAGAAAATCCAAAGGTAGTTTCAGATGCCTTGGGGTGGTTTTTTATTTTTAAAAACCTTTTGGCCTGCATGTTTTGACTTTCATGGTAGATTTGTGACTTTCCAGCAGCTGTTTTAAGCAGTGTGGTAAAGTTACAAATGTAAAGATTTTCTTGTATTTTGAAGTGTACTCTAGATAAACTGTATTGGCAAATATAATTTTAAAATTATAATGTTTAGTAAGCTTACTTAATTCTCAACATTCTCTCCTTTAAAATGACTTGCTAATTACTAGATTCCTACAGTCTTTTATATTAGCAATATTTGAGAGCACACAGAACACAAGTTTTTTATAAAACTTATTTACAGGGTAAAAATTAGTTCATTATGCAGTTACTTCGTTGTCCAATCAGAGTTGCTACTGCTTGCTGCAACACATTTCCTCTCTAACTGAGATGGAATGGATTTGTGTGCTGCAGCTGAGAAGTCTGATGTAATTTGCTACAGTTTACAAATGTTGTATCCTTATAAATTTAGCAGTTTGAATCAGAAGAATTCCATTCCCTCTGGGTAACTACTTTACTCATGTGTTAGAACCTTACTACCCTGCTTTACATGGTGGCTGCCCTGCTTCTGTTGTTGCAAAAACTATGCCGAAATGAAGGCAAACCCATGTCTCTGCAGGTTTTTTTTCCTAGCTTCTAATCCTAGCTTAAGCATTTTAGGAAGAATTTGGTTGTGTGTGTGTTACATGTGCTTGTGGTACCCAGAAGTCAGGCTGTGACACTGGATTGTGTGGGCTTTTAATCTGTAGTGTAATGAAAGGAATGAAGCTGGAACAGTAGGTTCTGTCAACAAAATGTGCAAGGGTCATCTGAAGTTAGGAGTACTGTATTGCGTTCATAAGCAGTTCAACGTGTGTGTTAGAGTCAGTTTGGTCTTGTTGTCCTTTATTTGGTGAATCCTAAGTTTGTTTGTGCCCAGTTCCAGTCTGTAATAGTGAGTGGGTAACCTAAGGTAGAGTACTGGGTAATCTACCTGGTGTGAGTGGTGCTTACTGTGGGGTTTGCTGTGGAGTCACCAAGAAGCCAGTGCCGCTCATTAACTTGTTACATTGAGGTAGCTGTTCTCTGTATTGAAGCAATTATTATTTTCTTCAAACCAAAAAGAAAATTGGTGAGCCCTGCTCACCTCTTTTTGGCCAGAGCCATATTGGTGCCTTGGGTGTATCTGTTCTGATTCCACAACACTAGTCTCTCTGTTAATCTTGGATAAATCTCTTCATTTCATTTTGACTGTTGGCTCTAATTCACAGACCTTTTTCAGATCCAGGAAAGATCATTGTATCAGAGCTAGTGATTGTATAATTTTTTTTTTTTTTTTTTTTTTTTTTTTTTTTTTTTTTACTGTTGGTTGATTAGAATCTTCTTAATTCTACTCAGGGAACTTATGAAGTTTGAGACTTCATGCTTGTAATATTGCAGCAGATGAAATGTACTCTGAGGTGATTGGTAATGATTGGTAACTGTCCTTCCTCTGCTGTCACTTTGCTGAGCAGAGCCTGGAAATAGATTGAATGTAGGTGGGAAATATTTTCTGACTTGGAAGCCGTTATGGCTTCCATAACCTCTGCCTTTCATGTGTATGGACATGCCTCTGCTTGTAGCTGACAAGAATATTCATTCTTAATCAAGTTTATTTACGATTGTGCTTCCGTTTTATACGTAAGTATGAACAAAAGGCACTGTTCCTAACAAAGAGTGGAAGAGAAATTTCTGGAAATTTAAATAGATAAATTGGAGACAATGCTTGGGTGTTACTTGTTAATATGAAGACACTTAACAATATATATTGTGCATCACAGGTCAAAAAATAAAAGGAAAGAATGAAGATGTGGCATAGGATTTGAATTAGAGCATTGGAACTATAAAAGTCACAGATTTGTAGAAATAATATTATCTTTCTCAACATGAGCTTCTCTTAGTGCAAATCTTTGGTTGTCTGTACAAAATAGGCTGCCATTCCTTCTTTACTTGTCAGCTGATATAGAAATGCTTGTTACTAAGTGCTGGCTATATACAAAAAAGGATAGATTGATCAAGCATGCAGTGAAGTGATTGAGACTTCTTTAAAACTTGTCTAAGAGCTGTTAGTGTTCTTGATTTTTGTGAAATTTCTACTGCTGTCTTCATTGTTGGAACTTCTGAGGAGCAGAGGAACAATGCTAATGATTAATCAAGAACTTGGCATTGTATTATTGCCAACAGGATCTGCTCAGTGAAAAGAACCTGAGGCTGTGAATCCACTAAGAAAAAAATGCAAACTGATAACAAGTGTGGGGTTATTATGAGAAAATAAGGTGAGAAGAACAGAGCTGATACGTTGTTCTGTTAAAAGTTCCATCTCAAAAACCAAGAAGAAGAAAGAAGAAGAAAAAAAAAAAAATGTTCACTTCATTTAGCCTGTTTTCCTAAATAATTCGGGGGCTTGCTTTTTTTTCTTAAATCAAGCAATGAGCAAAATAAAGCACAAAATTTTCATGTGTTAGAGCACATATGGGTAAATCGTACTTTTTTCCTTTTTATTGTGGATTTGGACATGTGATTAAATAACAGATGAAGATTCTCCATCTTATTTGTCAATATGTGATAATTTTGTTTCTGATTTTGCATTATGCTTAACAAAAAATACAGAATTAACATTTTAATAAAAGAAATGTTATTTCTCCCATATACACTCTCAAGCCCAGATACAGAATTTTCTTGTGCAGTCTAAAGTCTTGCTGTAGCCTTTTCTTTTACATTTTTGCCTTTCAATACTAAAAAAAGAGCAAAAAAGTTCTTTCGACATCTAAAGTATTTGTTGTACTTTTTCCATGTATATGATTCCTGTGACACTAATAGGTAAATTCTAAGGAAACAGTCTGCTGAAAAAATGACTACTATTAATGACTTTTTTTAGGTGCATAGATTTTGAGGTCAATGGAAGCTTACTAAAATTAATAATGTTATGTTGTCTGAGCAATTGTAATTACAATTTCTCCTTATTTTAGCTATTTTTAATAGATTTTGTATTTAAATATGTTGCCATTGTTTCTGTAATCAAAGTTCCAATTTTTAAATGTGTGTGAAATGGGCAAAGCTGGTGTTTTGCTACTTAGTGCACTGCTACTTTGGAAGATTGCTGTACCATCTGGGGAATGTTGTAGTCTTTGGTCTTAACCCTGCTGATTTTTAAGGCAATATATAATGTTATTTCCTTGACATATTGAGTGTGAGGTTGTGTGCATAAAATTGTTTTCTAACCTCTGAACTGAAGCTTCTAATGCCTTAGAGTTATTTCAGCCTTTCTACTAGAAGAAGGAAAGTCCAGTGACTTTCAGTGACTTTCCAGCTACTAAAAAAGTGTCTTGCATGGCTATCTTCCTCCCTGCCAAATGTGACTTGTTTTTCCAGTGCTGTGAGTTCATTAACAAAGGTTCTCAAAGGTTGATTGATTATGTATATACTTGAATAATTTGTGTCTTGCTTTGAGAAACTAGTCTCAGCTTTTTATAAAAGTAATTTCTTTGTGCTCAGCACCAGTATTATACTTGTGGGATTTTGGTGCTGCTGGTTTTGGTATTTACCAATACATAACTCCTTAATGTTTATTCCTTGAGAGTGTATTCACAACATAACTTAAGCACTCATTGGCATTGGTACACTTGAAGAATACAATGAACAGTGGAAGTATTATTGTTTAAAGTAATTGGCAATACACATCTTTATCCTTGAGCATGAATATTATCTTAATTTAATGCTTATTGTGAAGTATTTAGTCCATATAAATAATGTATTTTAAAGAAACCAAAGCCACAATTACAGTAGAACTTGTTAGTCTTCTTATTGATGGGTGTAAATTTTAATGCAATATTATATATTTCATGCTACATAATATTCTAAAATCTTTCTAATGTGTAAAAAAATTAAAATTTGTATTGCAATTATATTTGAGATACAAAATGAATTAAATTCAAGTCTAATTACAGTGAACAAAGGACCTTTGTTTTTCATACATTTTAAAGCAGGTGTTGTATTTATAGATAATATCTCTGATAATTTTGACCAAAAGCAAATTTAGAACTTGGGCAGCTGCAAGAGAGGATACTGGAAATCTTAAATACCAAAAAGCAGCAGGAGGATTGTAGCAGTAAATGTAAAAACTCTTAAATTCTTATGCCATGAGCAATATAACAGTTAATGCTGCCATAAAAATGTTCTACAGAGTTTTCAGAAATAACCTGTTGTGGGTCACAGCATACTTTTGAGAGCTATTGTTTATAGGGTTTTGCCAAAGTTCCATTGGCATGGGTATTAATCTTTAGGATGAAGAGTTGCAAGCAAATAGTGGAAAAAAAACCCAAACCGTGAAAGGCTCTAGCTGGAATGTGGATTCTTGGAATCAAGGGAGTCAGTGACAGTTAATTGTGCGATACAGGGCCTTCATGGTGCTTTTTGATTTTGTGTCAGACTCACAGCATGGAATTTGGTTGTTTGAGCCTGTAATATGAAGTAAGGGGGAAGAAGGAAGGTGTAAAACAGACTTGCAGACATAAGGGAGGACATAATTTGACCAAATAAAACAAAATCAAAATACAGTCATTTAATTAACTGCAGAGACTATTACTTTCATTGAATTAATTCAGTAATTGCTGTGTTGCTGTGTCCCAGTCCCTGCTGTGCCCCTGGCACTGCCAAGTAGCTGTAGAGAACAAAAAGATGCCCCTGTATATTTTGAATCCCAGCTTGCAAACTATACTGGGCCTGTTTCTGAAGAGCCAAGTTGTTCTGACTTTTGAAAGGCTACAGCTGCACTCGTTAATAAGGCTCATTCCACCTCATTCTTCTTGTACTTCATGCTTACAGGTATTCATAGTGCATCAGTGTTTTTAAGTGTGTCATAAAGTTTTGGAGACAAAACTTTTATCACTGTCTCAAAAACATTATCTCAGTAATGGTCCTGTAATCCATATGCATTAGAGGGAGATGGGGAAGTGATTTTTAATGAATATATTTCAACTGTCTCCCTTTTCATCATGTTTCTTTCCGTGTTGTAGCTTCCAGGGTGATAGCTGATGGATACTTAGGGGGAGAATAGAATTCTGCTCTGATGCCAGCTGTTAGTGTGGAGAAAAATTATTTGCTGCCATGTTTATTTTGAATCTATAAAATTGTCTGCATTAATATCAGAAGGCATCACTCAAATATCTTTGTGACTGTAGTATTTAAGGACAGGGTGGAGGCCTCATCCTGGAACGGGATGGGGTCCTGCATCTCTTGACAGCGTTTTTCAGTTGGTTTGGAGATGCCAGTGAGCTGGAGCCAGGTAGTCTGGACTTTCAGAAGTTCCTTTCCACACTTAGCTCTTCTGTGATTCTCCTCATGCTGATGACACTAATTGAGGACTTACCTGGCAGCTTTGTTTTCCTGATCTCTGACCATAGCCAGTTACAAGGTGCACAGTGTCTGTATGCTACATTCCTTCTATCAGTAAAATTTGTACAGTAGCAACTTGCTCATTTTGTAGCTCTGGTATGAGGATAGATATAAAGAAGACTGAGATTCTCTGATGTATGTGATTCTATATAGGATGCTCTACATAGGGGTGTGTGTAAGGACTTGAAATATTGTACATAATATGACACGCTTTTCTAAGTTGCAGGAAGTTCAGTTTGTTAGAAAGCTCAACTTTTTTCATCTAGAAAATTTGAGAAAAGGATGGTTCAACTTTCCAGAAGTAAAAGAGAAGCATAAGAGGTATAACCATTTCTGGGCACAGAGTGATTGGAGACTTGCAGGGGGATATCTCTTTCTGGGACTGCGTGGGCATCTTGTTCTTCCAAAAGGCCACAAAAACTACATTGTAAAGGGTGAAGTGACGTCTTCTATTTGTTTCCTCATGAAATAGCTCAGGGAACTGAAGGACTTAAGCATTAAACAATTTTGGCCAGCATTTAGTTCTAATTTGACATATGATTCCCTGCCAGTTTCTATAACTGACATTTTCTGCAATATTTAACATCTGTAATTCAGCTGAAAATTAACATATCGTGAAGAATAGACCAATAGAAGGTTAACGACTTGAATAGCTCTAGACCTCTAGATCCAAGTATAGTTTCAATAAATAATGTATTATGTATTTTGTGTGTTATGAATGTTTGTATACTATCCCCAGATGTGTTTTTTTTTCTGTAAAAGGAATAAAAAAAACCCCTGACAATAGATATTTATCCTCAGAACTCAAAATCTTAGAAGCAGTCTGAAAATGAGTGCTTTCTGAGCAACCAGTAGGTATGAAAACTTTTTCTGAAAACTAAGGCTAGTACTTTGCAAGTATCTAAAATTAATATTATGGTTCTTTTATCTGGTTAAACCACTGACTCTTACATGTTTATTAGCATACATCTCATCTCTGTAAACCTCTCACAGTACCTCATATCTTTAACTTAATTGTTTTGAAGTATCATAGACCAAGAAGTCCGTAACTGAAATTATCTTGATTCCATGAAATACTGTGGACATGGGGGGGGATGGGAGGGAAAATAATCCTGAAATCATATTTTGCAATTTCTTGGAGCAGATTTAGACAAAAATTGTATTTCACCACTACCCTACATTTGGTTTTCTGCATTATTAATGTATTGCATTCTCCTTTCTGTAAAAAAAAAATTGCTTTTGGAGACTACTGCAGCATGATTATAGGTTTTTAGATGCAGAGATATGATACCTTGTACTTCATGACATACACCTTTTTTTTTTTTTTTTTTTTTTTTTTTTTTTTTTACTTTCAGGCAAATATTGGTTTGCCCTGTTGTACCTTTCAAAAGGCATGGTTCAGTAGAAGTTTACAGAATTCTGGCTTTGCATCCAATGAAGTTTTTAATTGTTGTAGTAGAATAGCAGATGCCAAGTAATTTCTGACTTAGTTCTTTCACAGACTTGCCAAGGAAATCCCCTCACCCAAACAGTTGATTTTTGGCTTTCTTCTAGTGCTGTATAATGCCAAAGGGAGGAAAAAATAAATACTGTGAATTTTTGTAGATTTTTAATTACTTTTGACAGTCTTAACAAGATCATCTTTTACATTTGTATGGGGTGCTTGTAATTACAAATATTTATAGCAGTAGTGGCACTCAGATTGAAATAGAATGGGTTTCTTCTGAGGATTTCCTCGGTTAGTTGGATTTTTGTACTAAAGGTAGTTTTAATATGCCAAAACTTTTTTTGATGTGGTACCTATGAAATACAATTTCACTGGCTTAAAGTAGACTGATATATCAACTATTTGAAAATATGTTTTAATTTAACAACAAAGAGTAGCACCCGTGTGTGTGCTGAAGTTAGATGTTTTGGGCTAATCTGTTCCCACAGTGGTGAGTTTCTCTGGGTGAGTCAGCCAGTTCTGACATCCCTTGCTGTAAATTTAAACCTTTTGGGAACAAAAAGGAAGCTTCTGCCCAGATCATGAACAGAGGAGCCTTTCTGTGCAGTTGTAAGGCTATTGCGATTTTTCTGCTAAAGAATCAGCTTCTGAGAATTATGGATGTAATTGGTGGGCTTGAGAGACATAGATTTCATTGGCCTGGCCTTTGTCTGCAGTTCTCCAGTTCTTTCTTTCAGTATCTCAGGTTCCAAGAATTTTAAGGAATTCATTCAAATATTACTGACTTTGATAGTTTTTAGGAAGACAGAATACTTAGAGCACCCTGCAGAGTTGCCTCCTCTTTACCACATTTACCCCTCCTCATTGAGGTAGGGTTTTGGGGATGAGCATTGAAGGAAATATTTTCTACTAGTAACTTGGATTTTTAATGTTAAAAATACAAAATTAAATCCTGCATAACTCATTTTTTTTCTTCAACAAAAAGGTTAACTAGACACTGAGTAACCCTGATTAAAAACATGGCGAACAAGGGAAGGGAAGAAGCAGTCTTTAATTACTTTAAGATAATTTTTAGATTCCTTTGTCATAGCATTAACTTCACTGAAAATTTTGAAGAAACAATTGCAGAAGAATAAAGGTCCTTTAAAAGACTTAGGCTTTTGTTTTACTGAGGGGCTGGAAGAATTCCCAATTTATGTCAGACACCGTTCTTCTGAGAAGGGGGAAAAACAATGTGTTGTTTGTCTCCAGTAAAAAAGTAACAAATGTAAAAGTATCTTTAAAGATTTATCTATAGAAAGCTAATTAAAAGCTGCACTATTTCTTCCCTAACCCAAGCCCTAAGCAAAACTTTGTTACCTTCCTTAAGCTCTTCCTTTAATCTTCCAGAGTCACACTGTGGTGTACTTATTTTCGTGCCTTGTGTGGTAGTGCAGCTGTTATGTGATAGCCATATTGTAGTGCATCATTCGTATTTTTTAAACACTTTGATACATTTTTAATCTCTGACTACTTGACAATGAAACCACATTGAGTAAATAGTTAAATGTTCGAAGTGCATCTTTCACAGGTGAGTCACATCTGCCACGGACAGAAGGATTTTCTGTTTGAACAGACATTGAGCTCAGGCTAGCTGTTGGATGCTTTCTTTATCATACTAACATCAGAAATGATTTGTGCTTTCTGCTGGATAATGAATGTAAAAAAATCCTGGAAAAACTTAAGCAAGATTCAGTCTTGCCAAGTGTATTGCTCTGGCACCAGCATTTGGTTTCTCTTCTGGTGGGTTATCTAACCAGCAGTGCTTTTACAACATCAAAGTCAAAACTTGTGTGATGGCCAAAGCCTTTACAAAGACAGGTAGGATACAATTTAGTCCAATACCACCTGTTTACCAGAAGTATACACAGCACATAACTGGCTTCCAGTAAGTATTACTGTATGTATCCAGGTGTGTATTACAAAGTGGACGACTTCGATGCTTGGACAGACCTGTCAGCTGTCTTGTGGAGTAAATTAAGGCTTCAAGTGGTGGTTTCATCTCTTGTTCAAGGCAGGATCAGCTCTGTTGGTGTCCTTTCTGACAAATATTTGTTGTACCCGTATATAAAGATTTCAGAGAATCTTCAAGCCATCTTCCCTTTTTCTGAGGTTTATGACTAACTACTGTGCCTTAAAATATTTCTGAACTCTTCCTAGTAAGATTGTGCTTAGCAGCACTGTCATATCCCTCTGATCAGTTTGACATCAGCCTTCACTCTGAAAGCAACCTCTTCACTGTATGTTTTCCTCGTCTAAAAACATCTTTCCTGGGAATGGAAGACAGGGCAGACCATTTTATTTGCCCACTTTGAACTTTTCCTGTTGTATGTGCAATCTTATAAAAATGTTTTGTTTTGGCTTGGATGGTAAAAGAAACTTGGACCACTGAAGCCATGATTCCACTAAGCAAAAGGAGATCTTTACCTAAAGTTCATTTTCCAGAGTGGTTTTTTGTTTTAGTGTTTTGGGGTTTTTATAATCATCCATTCTTCTCTCAATCCATTTAAAAGGGAGCAGATATGAAGTGATGAAGTGAGACTTTGCCTTTGGTTCAGGGGAAACTCAAAAAATCTCCAAACTATACACACCTTGGCTACTAGGCTGAAGAATATTGTTAGATGGATAGTCTTTGATTTGACTGTCTCTGCTTGGCCAAGAAAGTGCAGTTAGACTCCAGGTTAAAGCTTGTTTATCCAGGGTTTAGGTGGCCTCTTAGCTCCTCTTGCAAAGCACTCTTAACATTTGAAAGTTGGCCTGTGTTACAGCTCTAGGATTGGGTGATTGCCTTGCTGTTCTCCTTTGCTTAAGTAGGAGTGTTGTCGCTCATGTTGTTGTACTGACAGATGGCTTGACACAGACAGGTTATTACAATGATAGTCCTTCTATATGTAGTGCATATGGATTCTGTGAGCTGCCATTCTCTCCTGCTATTTTCATGTCTTTTGCCACCTGGGTTCTCAACTGACTGAGACACAGCTAGGCATGCACAAAAGGTTTCTTCTTCTTGCATGACATATGCAAAGCCCACCTCAGTTACAGAGGAACAGACACTGTGTCTGAAGGAAATCTGGTTTGCTGTGTGTGGGCATGTATGCGCCCCAGAAGAAGAATTAATGTAGCCAGTAAAATAAACGTTGAGTATGTAGTTGTTTACTCTTGGGCTTGACTTGGCACAATTTGTGATGGTACGACATGGTGTTCTACCAAGCTCCTTTCTATTACTCAGATTTCTAGTGCTTTTTTAAAAGTTGTTTTGGTTTTTTAAATAATGGTTTAAAGCAGTAGATTGTGAAAAGACCTTCGAAAATGTACACTCAGTGCATTGCAGTACAGAAAGGACTGTCTTGAAAAAGAGAGGGACTAAAGGGGTACTCTGAGAGATCCATGACATTCCTGTTGAAGTTAACACATGGAGCTCAATTATCTATTAAGATAACTATGAATACTCATCATCCTCTCTATTTCACCCCTCACTGAAGAAGCATCGAATTGATCTCACATCCTATAAGCTGTTCAGAGTGACTGTTCACTTTTGTAATGTTTGTGTCAGTTTGGGAAAGAGATTGTTGTTTCCCATCCTTTCAGGCCAGTGTTTAAATTCCAGTCTGGAAACCATTATTAAGAGACTTGGTGGAATGCAGCAATATATTCAGCTTTCCTGTTGAGACATCTGAATACCTGCAAAAACCTTGTTTGGAGCTCTGTGTGCAGTCAGAGACTGACTTGTTTAGCTCTGATATTTAGGGTTTGCAAACAGGGGTTTGGGGATGTTGCTTTTAATTTCTGCATCTGAGTAGGTTCTGAGGCTCATAGCTTTCACTGAGTCGAGTAGGAAAGGCTGTCTCATTCTCTTTGTTCCTCTTTATTGATCCAAATGAACCATTTGCGTATTAAGTGTGCGATTTAAAATGAATTGGATATTTACACATTTATCAACCTTAAAATATTCTTAATAACCTCTTGAATGATGACTTTTAAATGCTTGTGTTTCATTTCCTACCTACCTTTTCCTTTTAAAAGTGAATGAAAGTCAAGCAAGGGACAGTGATTCTGTAGGACTTCTACCAAGATATATGTGAGGAAGGCTTACTCTTAGCATCTACTTTTAGGCTGCCTTTGGGAAATCAAATCTTAGAAGGCCAAGATGGAATCAAGATTCTGTACATGTCAGGTGTTGGGTGCTTTTAATTGTTCCTTGGAGACACCTAATCTAAACGTCTGAAATGGTCTTTGTGAATACCCCTGTTCTGTGTCTGCCAGTCTTTCCAGGAATCAGATGTTTCTTCTTGGTGATATGGCAAAGGATCATATTTCTGCCAAGTTGCATTGGAATGTAACAAACTGAGGAAACTAGATAAAGCATTTAAATATAAACTTCCTGAAAGCAAGTAAATTTATATTAAAAGAAACTATAAATTATACTACCCTGCATACAAACATTGTTGACTGGTGTTCTTGTTGTAATTACACTTCATAGCAGTCAATTACTTTGTCACTTGTATATTGCTTAGGTTTTTTTCTCGTAGAAACTTGTTTATCTTGTAGAAATTCACGTATTTTTTGTTGTTAATATGTTGTGAAGCCTAGTCCTGTTTTAAAGCTCATATAGATCACAAAGACCTAATAAAGCGATGATTTAAGTATGATGCACAGGTATTTGTGACGTGAATCTCATATTACATTCTTTATTTCACTGTGTGTGTTTCCAACTACAAAACAAAATACGTCTACAGACAATGCAGAAGGATCTTTTCATTATTTTAGAAACACAGGTAAAAATCTGTAAAAGTTTCCTTTGTTGTGGAACAGACCAGCTGTGCACTTTTGTAAGGTACATCTGATGTTGAAGTTTAATTTCAGGCTGAGCAATGTGCAGTACTTTCTGCAAAGAATGGCAACGTTAAATGTCAGGAACAGGAGTGTAAAATACACATTGTATCTGTTTCAGCCTGCTTGATAGTAGTGACAGGTGCTCAATGGCTGTCAGCATCCTTGTCAGCGCGGAGCCGCCTTTGACATTAAAGTCCCCAGCCCAGCCCTGAGGCTGTGCAGCTCTATTGGCAGTTCCATCAGGCTGCAGCTGATCGGCGAATGTCAGAGCCTGCCCTCTTCTCCTGGTGTGTCGCCAGCCTTCTGTGTTTGCAGGCTGGCCTCGCCTGTTATTTGATCTTGCTGCGCTTCTTCATCAGCTCTCCTATGGGAAATGGGCAGATAGGTCACTTGTGTGGGTATCTTCGGGGCAGCACAGAACCCCATCCAGAGTGACTCGCATAAAGGTTTGTAACGATTACCATTTCTTAAAGCCAATCAATGGGTAAGGTACCCAGAGACTCATTAAGTGACATTTGAGGCACCTGTAAAAGAGTTTTGAGCTGTATTTCAGGAAATGTGGTGACAGCCTTTAATGTCTAATTGACCTCTTCTCTTTGTTTCACTTTCTGTATTTCCTTCTGATGTGTTCCCCCATGGCAGCAAACAGCCCTGCTCAGTATTTTGAACTTCTGCTCGGAGCTGCAGCACCTCAGCCTGGGCAGCTGTGTCATGGTGAGTGCTTGGACCATTCAGATTATTGTGTGTATTTGTGTGCACTCTGGAACCAGTCTGGGTTTGTTTCACAAAGGTGTGTTAAATGCGGTGTTGATGCAAGAGTCTACCCTTTTGGAAGGTCCAAGATGAATGCAGCTTAGTCTTATATTTAAGAGTTACGTACTAACCCTTAAATTATGTACTAGTTTAATAGGCCTAAAACATCCTGTAGGCTTTCTCAGAGTTCTTCAGCTTTTTTCTAAGCTTTTGGGGATTCTCTGTATGTGTAATCACTTAATAAGTAATTGATAAGACTTTTATAAGGGGATGCAGCAACTGATCAACTTAAAATGGAAATAAGTACAGTCTTCAATCATTCTTCAGTAGTTGCACTTCCTGTGGTCATAAAAGCTGATGTAATCATCTTTCAGGGGGAAAACAACTTTGCCCAAAAAAAAAAAAGTGTCTTCAAAGAAACAGCTTTTGCACAGTTTGATCCTGAGTATTAAGTGAAATTAAAAAGCTGTGTCTGGGGTTTATAGAAAAATTACTTTATTTTTGTCTTTTATAAAAGTAGCTCACTGTACCATGCAATGAACAATTTCCAGAGCTCTTTAGAAATGACAAATGCTTGAGACAGATGTGTTACGTGCGTTAGGAAGCAAACCTTGAAACACCTATATATGTCTGGAATGATGCTGCACATGACTGAGTGTCTGCTTTCCTTGCAGATTGAAGACTATGACCTTATAGCAAGCATGATGGGAGCAAAATGCAAAAAGCTTCGCAGTCTGGATTTGTGGAGATGTAAAAACATAACTGAAAGCGGGATCGCGGAATTGGCTTCGGGCTGCCAGCTTTTGGAAGAACTGGATCTCGGCTGGTGTCCTACGCTCCAGAGCAGTACAGGCTGCTTCACAAACCTTGCACGCAAACTCCCCAATTTGCAGAAGCTCTTTCTTACGGCCAACAGGTCTGTGTGTGACACAGACATCGAGGAGCTCGCTGCCAACTGTACGCACTTGAGGCAGCTGGATATATTGGGTAAGAGAATGTGGGAATCCTGGTGTTTGTTTTACTGTGTCTCAAAAGCCTGTCAGGCAAAAAGGAGTCCTTCAGACAAAACTGCCCTCTAGACATACTTTAGAAATAATTATTTCTTAAAATTGTGGTTTAGCACGTTTAATAAAAAGAGAAGTTTTACTCGCTGCATGAATTCTGACTCAGAATCCTGTGGATTGGATTTATACCAGCTCTGTAATTTGACTGCTGGGTATAAATTGCTTAAACTGGAATTTAAGTGCAAGATTTTTTCTAACTTTTATTTTCATGACCATCAATTTTTTTAACTGAAGCTTTTGCTTTTGATTATCAGAGGATCCAATTTCTTGACTTTCTTTCTGCTTTTGTTTAGTGTTTTTATTTCTGTGAAGTGCGACAAAGTATATTTATAGCATGAGTATGTGATCAATAAATAGATTTTGCTTTTGTCCAATAAAAGTGTTATATATTATATAATATATATTATATACTGTGCAATACTGAATTTCTTCATCACTTCTATCATACGTGAAGTTGAGTTATTAAAGATGAAAGGGTAATTAACAGCAAAACCTAAATAGAGTTTGTAGTAAGGTGGGAAGGAAGTGGTGAGGGTCAAAAAGTATAGGAAGTCTGAAATTTCTAATCCACTGCAGCTTCCATAGTTGAAAATATTTTTAGAGAACTAAAGTAAATATATATACCTTGAACTCTTGCGTAAGGACTTTGAGAGATGTAGTTTTGTGTGATGCTGAATTTATTCTTTTATGGTGGCATATGAGGTATTCTTTTTATAATAATGTAGGACAGCAGGGATGTTTGTGACATCAGTGTGGGAGAAAATTCTTCATGGTTTTACCAACTTAGTTTCACAGGTTAGCTGAAAAAGGAAGATTCAGATGAAAGGGAATAAAGTAGTTGTTCTGTGTACCTCTAACGTTTAATAATTGTAATGAAAATATTACATTTAGGTTGAGAGGGATACTGCAGAGAACTGAGAGCCATCAATGTGAATAATGTTCCAAGCAAGTTTAAGGATATATTCTTATCAGCATTTATCATTTCAAATTGTTTACCTTATGGCTTTAGATCAGCACTCCAGTACACTCTTCTAAAATGATAAAGAGTTCTATTCACTTCTGACTGAGAGAGTTAACTTCATCAAGTACAAGTTATAGATACATTATGTTTATGCCCCCCAGGGGTACTGCATTTTGTGTATCTTGAAGAGAATCTGCTTTGTAGCTAAATTATCAGGGGCACAGTGTCCTGTTCAGACATGAAAACTTTCCGAATGGTGTAGAGAATTAAGTTGTTCATGAACACTTAGGTGCCCTTGACCATCCACTTCCATGTGTTTCTGTTACAAAGGCCTTATGTCTGCCCACAAAGTGGTTGTACCTTGTCACTGCACCAGAGGCTCCCCAAAGAATAGTTTATCTGTGTTAAACCTATGCATAGTCTGCTACTTCTGTTGCCTCTCTGACAGCAGTGAAGGCTTGCTGCCACATTTCTTCAGTGTGTGAATTCAGATTTTAATTCAGTTTGACGTATTAATGATTTTTTTTAAAATAATGAGGAAGTGGAAAAGGAGTTTGTTTTGTTCCCTGGGTGCTTACCAATATTCCTGAGTCAGGTGGATTTATAGTCAAACTTTTCCTGTGAGACTGCATGTTGTATTCAGATAAATCCCCTCTGGGGGATATCTAGTTGAATTACCTGCAAAATGAATAATCTGCAAAAATTTATTTATTTCTTCCTTCAGAGAAATACTTGGTAGGGTGAAAAAAAGGTTGTCCTCTGCTGTAAACAAGTCAGTACAAGGTGATACTATATATGTGGAGGACTTGCCCTGTTTTTTTGGCAACAGTGAGGAAATTGTTAAATTTTTTTGCCTGAATATAGTAACCACTACAGTCTGTGATTACAAGAAAGGCCTGTCAAGTACAACCACATTGTGTCATCTGGAGGTAGAGTTGCCAGGTGTTCCCATGTAAGTGCAGAAGTCTCTGTTGTCTGAACTGAAGAGTGAGTCTCTCACTGTGCAGGAGTACCAAGGAAGTCGTAAATCTCTGAATGTGCTCTTACTTTGGGCATGTGATACAAGGCCATCCTGTTACTTTAAGCTGCATGAATGCGTTGTATGTTTTTGTCCTTCAGCAGAAGTGTGACAACAGGTTTGAAGCTGTAGGAGGTCAGAGCTGAGCTTTGCAAGAGTAACCTTGAACAGTGGGTCTTCTCTGTGATGTGAATGAGTGAGAGGTGCTCTCATTATATCCTTTGTCATCTCCCAAGTAAAGAAATGTCTGGCTTGCGTATGCATTGTGAAGGGTGTAGAGGTATTGCTGAGAGGTTAGCACTGTGTGCTGTAAGGGAACTTCTTTTGCTTCAACAAAGCTGTGTAAAAGCGAGGGGTTTTGCTGTATACAAGCACTTATCTAAGTAAGGGTCAGAATGTCTTCCCTTCACTGTAGTCACCAGTGTTGAAGATATTATACTGACATCTCTCTGCAGTTGTTAGAACTTATAAACTTGTCAGAGAAAACTTCTTGTTTCCGTTATAGGTTATTTATCATCACAATACTTCAGGGGTGGAGGAGTCTAAGCCTCTGAAAGAAATCGTGTTGAACTGTAAGGGTTTCAAAATGCCATTTTATATAGCCTGGATGCTGTTTTAAGGTGATGGGTCCTGAGGCTTGCTACCCGTCTGTCCTTTACCATAATTGTTTGGCAATTTCCTTGTTACAGAGTCAGAAGGCTCTAGTAGAAGATGAAAATTGCTGGTTTTCAAGGACTCTGTATACTTACTGGCCCATGTAAAGCATTGTTGGATGTCAGGCTGTGTTTGTGCTGGGTAAAACATAGAAAGTAAATTTCTGTTCAAATATACCTCATGGGCTGGTCCATATCTGCTGTATCATAAGTTTGGTAGAGGAAGCATGGTGTGTGTCACTGAATACACGAGGATGTGCTTCTCTCGAACTTTTAGTTCTGAGCTTTCTTTTACCCACTACATCCTAAACTGCCTGCTCACAAGTATCATTTCCTTCTCAGCCCACATCTTTTCCACTGACTGACATGGCTTGTTTCCACCCTCTGTCAGAATGATCCAGCTATGATCATCTGACAGTTCTGTAGTGACGCAGTGCATCAGCCAATGCTATCAAAAGTTAAGTGGACACCTCACGACCAGTAGTTAAAAAACTAGTCTTCAAACTGTGATCAGCATTGAGCAATGTGACAAGTCAGATGGCAACCTGAAATTGACAGTGCCAAAAGCTTTCCTTGCACGTCACATCAGCTGCCTAGTTCTCTTGCTGTGGGTTCTCAGCTGCTGTCAAGGGTGAAGAGTAAATCGAATTAACCTTGCTCCCCAAAAGTTCCAACTGTCTCTGTCCTGCACAAAAAGAATAATGAAAAGTAGACACCCTCGTTACCACAAAATTCATGTGTTCCTATCTACATTCCAACACCTCCCACCCCTTCCTGAGCAACAGAAAACCCAACTGCCCCCTTGCCAGCTGTCGAAGTTTTCAGCTTTATCTTGAGAACATCAACACGTAGTTAGTCAATTCAAACATGAAAATGTGTAGCACATTTAAATTTTGAATTTGCGTTGTGTGCAATAGATTGAATAAAATGTAAAGAGTAAAAGGCTAGTTTGGCTGGTCTAGAAGAAGAAAGTAAAGAAAAGTAAGAATATTTGAGGCAAGAGTGCTAGTTATTTTGAAGGTTGGTACTCTGAAATATTATTTGGTGTCCCTTGCCCTAGAAATTTGGGTTCTGCAGTTTTTTTAGCTGTCCTGCACAGGTCTCCTTAACAGCTATAGAATTTGAAGACTTGGATATATGATGGATATAAGTTAAGTTATTTACAGCTAATAAGCATGATTGTTCTAGCAAAGAGATCATTACTCAGAGGTGCCTTTTACAAGGGTGATACCAGAGAATTAACAGCAAAATTAAATAGCAGATTTTTATGTTTTGGTTATGTGTGTATTCTGAGAAATGGCTGATTAGTCCATGGAGGAGAAGTTGTAGTAAATAATAAAGGTCCAAAAGCCTCCAAACTCTAGACAAAAAATGCACTATATAAGTAATAAACCAGCAGGCTACATTGTCAGTCTTTCAAAAGCAAAGGAAAATGTGCTGTATTAAAATTCTGAAATGCTTTTGAATGGGCTTTTAAGATACATACATCACTAACTGTACATTGCATAAATAAAAATAAGACTACAGATTATGTTCACTTATGCTGTGGTGTGCATAACCAAACCCCAACTGGATTGCTTTTAGAAAAAGGTATTACCTAACATAAATTTTAAGTCTGAGGAGGAAAAAATCACAGGTGAAATAAAACATGCAATTTAAGATGACCTGCTTAGATGCAAATCTGTTAAAAGTCTTGGATGAAATGGTAGGAGAAGTATCAAAGTTCAGGTAGGAAGGAATGAAGAACATCCTACACAAAAAAATCTGTGGCTGGGCATCTAAATCTAGATTTTTTTGTAGAAACACACGTTCAGATCTTGAAGCATAAAAGCTGTGATGCATAAATGAGGCTGGGTTTAGATGAAGGTGCTGATGTAGTAGCAATTTTAAGGCTTGGTGGAAAAAAAGATAAGTAGCATAATGTGTTGTTCCTAGAGTTGCATTTGGAATGGTAGAGCTGGTCCTTATGGTAGAACAGTGATACTGTGGTAAAGTTCATGGTCAAATAAAGCGAATAAATAAAGCACGTTACAGAATTTCTGTGTGAAGCTTTAGGGACTGTTGCATGAACCACCAGACAGTTCTGATTATGGTGATTATATAATGGTGGGGGGAGGTTTAAAAATCACAGTGATAATGACAAGCTTAGTCTCTGTAGAGGAGATAAAATTTGGGGGCATGATAGCCAAGGCTGTCTTTGGGTGATGTTCAGTAACATCACAAAGCAACTACTTTGAGAACCTGACATAGGATAATTGAAGACCACATTTAGACACCCCCTTGCTTATGCAGAAGAGTACTGGAGACTACTGAAATCATCTGGATTATTTCAGAAATTGAATCCCATTCAGAGAACAAAAACAGGAAGATGAACTCTAGAAAAAAGAAATAAAATCACAGCAAGGCAGTATGAAGTATGAAGGAAGCACTGGCTAGAGGTGAGTGATACTGTATTTCAGCTGTGTTAGAAGTTTACAGGAGTGACTGAGCTCAGTAGATAGTCCAGGTGTGAAGGCTCACAAGGCTATTACAGAACTGTTGGGTGTCCATATGTATTTGTGGCATAGGGGATCAAGCAGGCTGCTACATCAGAGCCATTCTTTCCAGGAGATTAGCCTGGAAAGCTGCCTTAAATTGGAATGCCAATACAGAAAGCTTTTGAACAAATCAATACACTGAACAGTAATAAATTTTTAGGACTAAATGGTATTTATAACCGTGGTTGTAAATGAGTGGTTGTAAAAATTTTCAGGGCTCTGGAAATCTTATTTCTGGTGTGTGATCTGTCTCTTAAGTCAGCCTCAGTGCTAGAGTAATGCAGGGTTACAAACATTTGACAACCTTCTGTAAAGGGAGTTGGGGGCTACCAAACAGTAAGGTCATCTTTTGCTCTGTGTGAACCAGTGGCAGCCAGGAGGAAGTCAGTCAGTGGGACATACAGAGGGCATTACCATATTTTGAAGAACTGCATCCCAGCATGGGTAGTATTTTGCTTTGCCTCTCTGGTCTTTCAGAATTCCTTGGAGTTCTTGGTGAATGTGAGCAGTAGCCAATCCATAGAAGTTTGGATTTTCGCAAGCTTTAGCCAAGGTTGTGCTTCCTTTGTAACTTAGCTGTCTTCTTCTGGATTATGAATGTTTCAGGGAAACAGGACAAGAATCTATTATCTCTTTTCATTGTGAAGTTATGTCACTGCTGTGGTCATCAAGGATCTGTTCTGATCTGCTTATGAGTAATCCAGGCAGAGGGGAGAATAATCACAGAGGGTAACACACAGGTATTCAGGGTAGAAAAATCTTAAACTGAAGAACTTAACTTTGAAAATTTGCAGAATGGTCTTGTGAAACTTACTAAACAAGTGATAAAGCAGGAGGAAAACATTGAATCAAGGGCAAAGTAGTAGCATGAGGCAAAATAACATCAGCTAAATACATAGGGGACTGGATTTATATTAGCTACTGTTTTGTAGGAAAAAGATCCTGTGGACAATTTTTGGAAAACATCAGCTCATTGCCCAGCATCATTCTAATGGAAGTAGAGAAGATTAGGGTTTCTGAGACAAGAAATGGAGAAAACACTGTAAGATTTACTATAAAATTACTGTGTGCTCAGTGCACAGTATTGTTCTGATCATCCAGTTTCAAAAGTAGTAAATTAGTGCAGAAACAACACAACGGATCATTTTGAGATGCAAGGGAGTCCAGAAAACAAATGGCCTTGAGGGCCTTGAGGGAACAGAAGAGATGGGCATGGGAGTCTGAATGATTTAGAAATAGTGAACTGGGAATGATCTCACTTCTTCTTTCATTGCACCTTAATTATTACAATTAATAGGCTGAAGGGTTTTGTTTGTTTGTGGTGGTTTTTTTTTTTTTGTTTTTTTTTTTTTTGTTTTTTTTTTTTTTAACGTTAGTGGTTTTTTGGCAATTGAGAAGATTCACTAGTGAAAAGCTACTTTAAAAAATCTGCTTCTTTTTTGCAGAGAAGGGCAGGAGTGTAGGGAACATAACTGGCCCTGGCCCTAGACAAGATCCTGAACAAGATGGCTTTTTGGGGTGCTAGTTAGCTGAAGATGGAGTTGTGTGAGTTGAAGTGTCTGCCAGCAATTTTCTGCCGTAGTGTTGGATGTATAAACTCTCTAGAGGGAAAGCTTGATGAGCAGTTTAGCCCACTGTAGACACCCAGGCTCAGTTCACTTGCCTAGAGTAACCTGCCAGGCTTCCAGCTTTTCCTGTAAGGCATGAATCTCCTCCTCTGGGGCCAGTGTCCTGTCTCTGCCAGCTGTGTCTGGATGTCCTACACGGTGTAAGCTCCCTGAGGGGCACTGAGTACTTCAGACAGCCGACTGACATACCCCAGTGCCCAGCCAGATGAATCAGGTGCTAAGCACCATGGACTGGACTGTATGGATGCCCATCAGCTGTAATGGGTGTTTGGATTTGTGCTTATAAACAACGATTTATTTGGTTTCTGACTGAATCCTGTGCTTGATCTGACCCTGTGTGACACTTGGGAGTCCAGCCGCTGTGGTCTTGTTTCTAGCAGGGTTTAACTACTGTGTTTTATACATACATGTATGTATGATCAGCAGTCTCTTGAACAGCTGCCCCTGCATGTGTGTAATAGCCACACTTGCTTCACAGCCCTGGGAGCCTTGCTGATGCCTTTGGAACTAGAGTAGCTCCTGATCACTCGTGTGCTGTGCTGATGGTGTGTGTGCTCAACAGGAGAGTCATGAGAGCATGACTGCAGCAGTCCATACTGCTGCCTAAGCCCAGCATCTGGTCCTGGGAGGTTTTGTGGCTCAGGGTTATCTGGCTTCTGTAAACAGAGATTCCCCTTGAAGCTGTAAAGTTGTCCCCAATAGGAAATGATGGTGACTTAAGCAGTTAAGAAAATACACTAGGCTTTTAAATTGTAAAAGCTCTACGTGTTTTCTGAGAAGCATTTAATTTGAAAACTAATTTAAATAATTTAGATGAAAGTTGTGTTGTAGTAGCATTTTTTCATGACACTGTATTAACAGCTCAAAACTCTCCACTATTCTTGGTAACTTTACAATTGTTTTGTTTTGTTTTTGAACAGGAACGAGGATGGTGAGCCCTGCATCTTTAAGAAAATTGCTGGAGTCTTGTAAAGATCTTTCTTTACTTGATGTGTCCTTCTGTTCACAGATCGATAATAGAGTTGTGCTAGAACTGAATGCCAACTTTCCTAATGTGTTTATAAAAAAGAGTTTCACCCAGTGACTCCCTTTATATGCTGCTGTGGAACTTGTTTGACAGAGTTGTTTTCCTGTAAATTTGTGCTGATTTTTTTTAAGAAGAATATAAATCTGTTATAAAATAGTGGAAACTATTAATTATCTACACCAATGGGTAAAATACATTTAAACGTATTATTTTTCTTAAAGTTGATATTGTTTTAAGATTATTTTACTCTGTTAATTGGTGGCACTGCATGTTTTTAAATACTAGCCATATGTCTGGCTTTAATGAGACGCAAATGAATGTCTTCTTAAGTGTCCCTTCACAGGGTGTTACACACAATACACTATGTTAATATCCAGGTGAAAGCAGAAGTTCAATATTTATCAGTAAGGAAAATATGGGTGCTTCCTTTTCATGTGTTTGTGTGTGTATATATAAAGGTATACATATGTATTTGTATATACATACACAGATATTGTAGCATTCTAGTTTGGCCTGCAACATAAGATTTTATGATCTGGCCTATAATTAGTTATTTGAAAACTATTTAAAGCTTGTATAAGAACAGATAAAAAAGGCACTTTGTCTTCTTTGAGTTTTGGCAGTGAATTGTGTCTGATACAGTTCCCTTCCTTCACCTGAAATAGATGTAGTGATGTTTTACAGTCCAGCCTAAGCAACACAACAGATAAATGCGAGAACCTGGACCCCCTGAACTTAGAGCAGAAATGAAAGATAAGATTGACAGCTGCTTCTTGGTGTTGGGATACAAAGTTTAAGCCAGGTACTTAATGTTGTAACTGATAATGTGTAGAAAACTCCAGAGTAGTTTTCTTTTTCAAATTCCCATCATGGTCAAGACTTGATTTGTGATTCATCTGGTTATTGTGCAGAGTACCATGAAAAATAGAATTTAGGGTAATGTGTTAGCAACTGTCCTTTCACTGGCATCAGATCTACTGTCAGGTGTGAAAACAAGCATCTTTGTTCAGTAAAACGGCAATGAAAATACAATGGGTTTGAAACAATGGCAATATGATTTGATGATTTTTTGATCACCAAACCTTAGTACTAGATCTGTTTTGTTTGGTTTTTTGCTTTGTTTTGTTTTGTTTTTCCAAGAGGAGAGTAGCTCAAAGTACTATTGCACTCTCTCTTTAAGACTGCTTAACCTTTGAAGAAGGAAAACTGTGTTGATGGACAATTTCTGGGAATTTCTTCCTTTTGCACTTTCTTGGATGAAGCTTTTCTCTTCTTCTTCTTTTTTTTTTTTTTTTTTTTTCCTTGAATACTACTAATGGAGTATGTTGCTATGTACAGCTTTGGTTTAGAATTTTACCTTTTTAGCCATTGTTGATGCATATGGACCATAAAATATAGGCTGTCGTTTGTTACTGGTTCTGTTATTCTTGTACTGATGGCACTTATTACCTACTGGAATAAGAAGAAAAATACTTCGAGAGAAGTACAGTATTGTACTGAAGATCAGTGACAAAGAACACTTCAGTTCATGCAGTAAATAACCAACTGCTACTGGAGGACTGCTGCAAATCATTAAAAAAATCTGACAATCTCTGTGACTCCTGAATGACTGCTTTGAACTCTTTGTGCTGGTGCCAATACTTTATAAACCATGTCATGAAACAGCTACCAAACATTTATCTGATTTTATTGAAAGACCTAGTTCTTCAGATTTTTAAATTTTGCTGAAACTCTGGGGAATCCCAGATCCAAAGAAGGGCATGCACAGTTGGCTTTTTGATTATTTTTTTTCCTGCACACAGATGGCAGTATGGGATTTCCAACTAGTTTATGCCATTCCATTTTTTTTCTTCTTTAGAAATCTGGGCATTGTCAGAGAACTTTAGATTGATTCACTTTTTTTCCACACTGAAAGATGTCAGCTTTGGTATGATTCTCTGTGAGACCTCATTTCTCTCAATCATGTTTAGGTTCATTTGTTTTTTCTGTGAACTTTAAACTTTTTTTAGTCTATATTTTTCATGGTAATTGAGTATTAGACATTATTATTCTAGTTACAGGAGAACACAGGTACAGATAATGGGAGTTTACAAAGAACAGTTTCAAAACAAATGTTTTTGTTGTAAAATTTCACTTCTCAGGGGTTGTTCCGCGTTTATCTCCTTTTTCTTCTATAGAGATCCGTTGTTTTTCACTGTAAATAGAGTGAGATGTGGATGAAGTGGTAGCCATTGTGCCTTCAAACTGGTAAACTTGGTAGATAATACAGTATAACTTCTCATCAGTGAATCAAATATGTGTTTTTGTAATCATGTATTTGTAAAGAATTTCTTTCGCTGTTGCTTTTTAGGTAGTGTAAAGAAGGTTTAAATTGAAATTTTGTTCATACTGAAGGGTTTGTTTTTTTATGCTGCATCTTCTGTTTGAAATTGGTTTTTTTCAGGAATTCTCTATTGTGACTTGGAAGATAAATTGAAGTTGACTTTTTATTTGAATTGTTTAAAACTTAGCTATTGCCAACATATAATAAATTAATTCAAAGAGCAGAAAAGCTATTGGGAATGACTTCCATCTATAGTTGTAGACTTCAGCCTTCAGTTAGAAAGTAAGAAGCTCTTGTAGATATGGCCTTATAATTCCAAGAAGTCTTCCAGCAAAACAAAGTTAGACCAGAGTTGGCATTTGTAAACCTTGTAGGATAAAGAAAGCAACTTGTTTTTAGACCTTCCTTATATGTCACAAACAAGCAAGAATAGGTCTCTGTCTCTTTAGTTCTGCTGTCTTATACTTAAGTGTGTGCATTTATTTATACATATGTATGCATAAATTATATGTATACACACATATGTTCGTGTATATATGAATTTTTTTAGATGTTTGTACATACATAAACATGTATGTATAAGTCTCGTAAGTTTTTCATGTAGGAATTACTTTTGTAAAATGAGTGTAATAGCAAAAAATGTTTCATAGCAGTTCTGCTTTCAGCTGTTGCTTTACTCTACCTGGAGACTGAGTTATCTCCACCCATGCAGCAGGAAAAGCCTGGACAGGAGATGTGCTGGATTTCCAATGTTGCTTTGCCAAAGTGCCTTTTGGTTTGTCTGCTCATGAAAGGTGTTACAGGGTATGAAGAGTGAATGCAAAGTCCGATAACTACTGTGGACTGTCTCCTTGTGAAGCAGTCATATAGAGGGAAATTTATATTCTAGTTTCATTTAATCCCAAATGAATTATGTCAATTCTTCCATTGGAGGAATTTAATTACTCTTTAATTGGGTTGTCATCTCCATCATTAGACTGTCCCTCAGTCATGTCATCTAAATTCTGCTGTTAAAGGTATTCTTTTTTTTAATCTTGTTGTTTGATTGTCTGTCTTTATGAAGCTTTGTAAAAGATGTGTTTTGGCAACAAATGTTAAAAAACCATGACTAACATGTTCAAAAAAGGGGATTTGCTCTGAACTGCTCCTGTTTTTAAACTAAAGAGGGACTTCCATACCCTCTTTTTGAAATAAATGTGGGATGGCCTGTACGTAAAGATGCAATTCCTTGAGTAGTTTTAAAAACTAGTATGATAACTTTATCATTTAAAGCATCATCTTAACTCTTAAAGGCTTTAATTCAGTAATGTACTTACTTTCGTATTCATAATTTTGAGCTGTCTGGCCACATAGCTCTATGAAATGGATGGGGTCTCTGCTTTTTAAATTATACACCTGATTAAGGCCATTAGTGAGCATGACTTACATAGAACAGTTTTGCATGAGAGTTTGGACTTTATAATCCCCTATGTACTTGGAGGTCCAAGTTTCAGACAAAAAACCACAAACAAAACAAACAACAAAACCTACCAAAACCTTCGCATTTCCTCAGAGCTCTGAAGTTAAATTTTCCAGATACAAAATGTCCAATAATCATGGTACACAGTGAGTAGAATTCATCTCACTGGATGTTAGTTCTCTGAAAGTTAGACATCTACTTCAGGGGAGGAATCTGGGCACCTCTAGAGAGTTATCAATCTCCTAAGGCAGACATTTAAGGAAAGAAGAATGAGTCATGTTGTAGAGAGCCTCTCTGGAGACCGTGGAAGCTGTGATTTAGCTCAGGTTAGATACTAAACTGAGATTAATTCCATCCAGTGCTGTACTACCTGTCTTGAAAAACAAGACTGAAACAACATCCATCCTTAAACCTTCAAATCCTCCAAATTCTATCCAAACTGAAGCAAAAAAAAGAGAAACTTGAGGACTTTTCTTAGTGTTAGGATCTGCTTCTGCCCCTTGCCAATACCTGTGGTATATAATTTGTTTTATTTCATTAGTTTATTTCGTTTTGGGGGTTGGGTTTTTTTTGGAAATACATCCCCTTTCCCTGTTCCAAAATCTCATGTACCTAACTGGCTGTATGTATAGTTCTGTAAATGCATGAAGAGAACAGACAAACATAATTAATGTATTGCCACTATTTTGGTAATCTTTCATATTGCTATAATTAAGACTGAGTAGTTTAACTGCTCTTCTGTCACAAGAAATGTCACCCACTGTGCATTTGCAAAAATTGTGTGCTGAATCCTGGTTCTTACTGTGTGTACTTATTGCATCTTATGGGATATATTTCCCATGTCACATCAGCAGGACTGCTAAATTTACAAAAATGAGATAAAATGTAGCATTTTATTATAAGGACTATGGGAGTGACTTTATATGTATGATTTACATGTTCATTATTGCTCTTTAACACTGCACATGCTGTGTCAGACTCAGTCAACTTTTTTCCCAAATGAAGACATTAGTCCTTCATTGAGATGATGATTTGTGTGATTTTTAGATTTCTGTCTTGATAATGAAACGCAAGCAGGTGCTTTTTAATAAATGTTACCAGGTGCAGGACAAGTTTTGGTGAATCACATTAGGAAGGGCTGAGAAATGAGTGTTGCATGTTCATGAGCTTCAGAGAAGGGCATCAGCAGGAGGAGTCTCTTTAAGAAGATTCAGCCTCTGTAATAGGAGGCAGTGGTGAGAATTTCCTTTTCAGCTAATGGACTAAATACTGTTACTTTTGTTAGAGTTACACAGCTCTGATTTTTCCTTGTCTTGTTTTTATTTAAGGATGGTAAATGGCACAGTTAGGACAAATGTCCTAAACTGAAGGGCATCCATTGTGAGGATTGAAGTTTTTCTGTTGCATGTTTTGTTCACCTTTTCTAAAAATAAAAGAATAAAAATACCCTCAACTATTTGAAAACTCATTTTCCTTAGATTTTGAAGAAATGCAAATGTCAAGGATGTTGAGAAAAGGAGAAAAGGGGACTTAACCAAATTTATCTGGAAACTCGTGGAAGGGTAGCCAGAGCTATTTATAGATGTGAGGAAAGTAAGTCCCTTGCTCTAGATCAGCTGTTACCTTTCCCAGAAACATAGCTTTCCACACAGGATCATATGCTCATACTTCTAAATCAAGATTTATCATTTAGATGCTCTTAACATTGACCTTTCATGTACATGTTTGTGCAGTAAGTCACGATGTCTCTTAGTTTCATTTTTATCAGCTACATAAAAAATTTTTTTCTTTGCCTGCCACTGCGAAATCATGTTTTTGTTATTTAATGAAACTATTTCATGCATGTACACACAGGTGCTTGTAAGACTTAATTGCTCAGGTTTTTGCAGCTGGTCCTTTTCTGAGGACAAACTGTAAAGCGGCGGTAAAAATGGTAAAGTCTCTGGAGAAGGTTCAAGGGAAATCTGATCAATGTATAGGAATACCTGATGGGAAGGGGAAGAATGAAGAAGAGGGAGCCAGATTCTTCTCAGAGATGCCCATGAACAGGACAGGAGGCAATGGGCACAAACTGAAACACAAAGATGACATGTTTTATGGCACAGGTTGCCTAGGGAGCTTGTGGAGTCTCATCCGTGGAGGTACTCATCATCCTGGACAACTGAGTGGGTGGCCCTACTTGAGCTGGTGGAGGCTGGACTGGATGACCTCCAGAAGTCTCTTTCCAGCCTCATCTGTCCTTTGTTCTATGATCTGAGATACCTCTCTGGTTGGTTTCTTTGCTTCATTGTACTGATTTCTTTTGGGAAATAGAAAAAGCAGAAAGCTTTCATGGCAGTGCAGATGTAGGCCTAAAGTTAAAAAGATACAAGGATGAGGACATAGAACTTGATGACTGTGTTTTTGTGCTGTGTAGAGTTAGGCCTTAGCAAGTAGAAAAATATGTTAAGCAAGCAAATAGAAAAGTTTAATAATGAGGCTCTGTGCTTCATTTATAGAAGAGTATAAAAAGTTCCTGAATAGCAAAAAAATATGAAACAAGTTAGATATAAGGTATATGTGTGGTTCTAATGATTGGTTTATGCAGATGCTTGTAAGCTTTTAACAATTTGCTATTAGCTTTTAAAAGGCCTTGTAACACAGAGAATTCTGGCTGCTGTTGGCAAGACATGAGCTTTTGCCATCTCTTATCTCACCCTGTACTGAGGCTGATGTTGCAATAAAGCTCGAGGAACATCTCCTGGCAGTCCCATCCCATTATTTGGAAAATTACAGATCCAACAATTGCTGAAGAAGGTAGGGAGAGGGGGAAAGACTACCTATCATAAGGAACTTCTCATTTTGAAAACAGACACAAGAATCTTGTACTTTTTTTTTTTTTTTCTTCTCCTGTTTTAGGAGAAGTGCTGTATCTCTCCCTTTAGGTTAGCAGGAAAATCTAAACGGAATAAAATTTTGGTAACGTTTTCACATGCAGATCTGTAACAGAGAACACACAACTATTCTATGCTATGACAGTATGATTGTCACTCCAAAGCCTGAACATTACACCAAGGACTAAGAAAAATAACCCTATTCTTGGGCACTGGCAATAGTTTCTGGTTAGAAACTGAGTTGTCTACAATACCCCAGGAATAGTTCAGTTAGTTTATCTTTAGTATTTGTTTACATAGACCTTACACTGGATTGGGATTGCCATGGTTTTGGTGACAGTTATCCCTGTTTACTCTGTTGGAAACTGTGTATAGCAGTTACCTGTTTGTAGTATCAAACACGAATATTTGAATTCAGGTGAAAAAGAGGACCAAGTTTTTGAAACACTGAGATGTCTGAATGTTTTAGGGAGTTACCATGTATAACTGGTGAGTTCCCACCTTTTTTATATTTACTATTTTACTGTTTGTCAGGAGCTGTTGTCTCTGCTCACCATCAAAAGATGGGTTCACTTTTATCAGACCTTGGTCTCTCTAAATTTTTCTTTGGGCAGTGCCACAGATTTTTGCACATACCCACTGTTCTGAAATGAACAGAGAAAATAGCTGGCTTGGTTAGGATTTGGAAACTAATGGCTAGTCTATGCTTGAAGTAATTTTGGAGTAGTTGCTAAAAGTAAACTAAAACAACCAGGAATTGATGTGTTCACAGGGAGACCTTGAACTTTGTGATTTAACTTTGGCATACAGACAGTTACAGGTGCCCTTCAGCTGTCATAGTGAAATCTGTGTGATGGTGATCTTTCTGGATTTTGCTAGTGAACATAAAGGCACTGCAGCTCTTCAGCATCTTGTGGCATTTTGCATTCATGTCCTTGCCAGGCAGATGGTGGAGTTGTGGAGAGTGGCCTGATCTCTGGAAGTGAGGTGTGTGAATTGCCTGGGGAAATTTCCTACTCACATTTACTCATATGTGCAGGTGAGAAGGAAGGGCATCTCCAGACTTTCACATTTAAATTCCTAATCCCAGCACCTGGATTCATTTAAACATAATAGGTCTCTCCCTGCCCCTCCCATCACATAACCAGCAACAAAATACTTGCATTGTATTTATGATTTGATAGTACACTCCATTTTCTGCCACAATAGGAGTTTGAGTAATGTAACAAGAAACTCCTATTGCGTTACCTTTTAAAGAAACTAATTTCTGTAAAGGTGGAAGAGCAGCAGTAGAGGGAATAGTTCCAGACACTATCTGTAAATACCTGTGCTGTGCATGCTCTGCCAGTAAGCACCAGAAGCAAGTTATGCCTTTTTGTAATAACAAGTTGAGAAGGACAAAAGGGATAATTGCCTCTAAGCACATTTTCTGTAGCTGGAGGATATTTAGATCATTGAATTTTAAATATCTAGAGTAGATACTTAAGTTAGGACACTATTTTCTGGGGGTCGAATCACTTGAGTAGATAGGGTAATTCAGATCAGATTGGTCTTCAACTGACCTTTGGAAAAGCAGAGGCCTGTGTAAACCAAATAAAATTTCTGTTGGAAGCTAGCATGAGTAGATTCAGAGTAAGAGGTTGCTCATCCCTTGGTGCTCTCTATTAGTCCTCTTTCTTCCACCAAAGGCCACCACTTGCTTTGCTCTGTTAGTTGAACTGGATCTAATTTCTCCCTACAAAATATCTTGGTTAAAACTAGAAAACAGCTTGTTTCTAGTAGTTTTCCTTTTGGTTTGTTGGGGGCTTTTTACCCTCCCAATTTGGCTATTAAAGCCAGCAGAAGGAAGGGGGCATTTAGCTTCAATTAAAAGAATAACAAGCAGCAGGTGGGAGCCTGTTGGTTGTGCAAATGTTTTAATTCAAATTAGCATAAACAAGGATAGCCACTCTTGATTGTAATCCAGAGCTTCTTAATTTTTACATAGTTCATCTCGGTAATGTTCCACAAAATTGTCCAAAGTGAGGTGGTTTATTTGCACCTCATGATGGTGATTCAAGCCCTGAAGTATTAAATGCTCCTGTGAACATATGAAAACATTCAGGTCCTAACTGGCTTCAATAAATTCCCCCCAAAAGATCCTTCCTTCAAGCAGATGTTGGAAGCTTTAGATTAGAGAGGCTAATAAGAGCATATTAAAGTATGGTGAAGGCAGTGCTTAGCAAAACTGAGCTGGAGGGAGGAGCAGCAGTTTTCAGATGTGTTTTTCAGGACTGTTTTTCTGATCTTAAGCTGCATCGGTCCATAAAGCTACCAACCACTCCTTTGCAGTACTAAATATAGTCAATATTCCAAGAACTCTTTGCGTGTGCAGTCTTAGATCCCAAATCTGTTTTCTGTGCTCCTATTCAGTAATTAGCCCCACTTTTAGTTTTGTGCTCCTCTTAGTACACTAGCAGTGTTTATCTTAACATGTACATTTGTTTTTAATATTCCTCTCTGAGACTCATGCTTTTCTTTTATACCTAGAAAAGTACTGGATTACATTTCAAAACAAGGTTTTTCCTCTGGTCTGTGTTCTGCTTGACCAAGGATAAGTGAAAGATAATGGCGTATTCTCTCTTCAGATTTGGCCACTGTATCTTTCTGTGTGTAAACCCAAAGGTTTACGTTTGCATTTGCAGACACAGCTCCAGCACGGATACCTGGCTCCTCCCCATTTGACTCATGCTTTTGGGGAATGAAGTATGGGTTGACCTGAGCACACACATAGACACAAAACAGAGATGTTAGCCCTGTATTCATGAAGGATTTAATTTATTACCAAGAAATCATCTAATGCCTTATATTGCTAATTCAAAGATAAAATCTTCTTATCTCTAAAAGTTAACCAATGATTTCTGTTTAGGAAAGTAAACATGTTTTCTTCTGCTTTCTTCTTCTGTGTTGGATCATTTAAAATGTCATAATACTGTGTTGTGCAGTTTACTCTATTACTGCCAGTATAAAGAAGTTGAAATTAATGTTCTCCCTGAGTTGTCAGTGTCTGCTAATTCAGAGATGACAGAAATGTGTAAAAATATATTCCATCTATAATATTTATCTTGCTTTGCACTTAATTTGTTTCCCTTTGACTGTGTTGCAAAATGCCAAATGTACATAAAATAATGAATAAATAAAAAATAAATTATTTGTCTACATTCATTGACCTTTTGTGCGTTTCTTTTAAAAAACAATGAAATACAACACAATATGATGCATTCTGAGGGACAGTTTGGTTATATTTGTATCACTGTTTATTTTGAAATAAGACACCCTGGATGTTTTTTGGATATGAATTTGTAACCTAGCTTTTAAAAAAATATATTATTAGAAAATAATAATTGTTTAATGGTTTATTGTTTAATGGTTAGCTTCCTCTAGTCCTATTAAGGATCTCCAGCTAATGATCGAGTGCTGTCACCTAATAGTTGTGAGGGGGTGGGGTTACAACCCGTCTTTTTGCCTTTTCCTAAATACACGGAGCTAGGTGTATTACGCAAAATAGATGCTTCACTGCCTGAAACAGTTTGTGGTACAGAGCAAGAGACAACAGATGTATGTAGACAGATGGGATATAAAGCAGAATATGGAGATTACAATGTACCAGGAGAGATCTCCAAGAAAAAGATAATTGTTGAATTTCTTTCAAGAATAATTTCCTAGTCTAGTGCAAATTATGTTACCATAAGGTATTTCTTAATCCCTTTAATTATGTACGTACTGGTACAGTTGCTTTTAAATGTGGAACTTAAGTAACGTGATAAACTCTGAATTTAGCAAAAATGTTAAAGAGTTCTGTGGCTCTGAAAATAGGCACCAGAAGGGGACGTGATCAGCTGGACTCTACTTGTCAAGAACAACCAAAATGTTGAATTGAAAATGAGCAACTGCTTTGCTAAGAGTTTGTCCTCCTTTTGATGAGTTATCTAAAGTGGTTTTATGGGTTCCAAAGTTAATGTTGATTAAATCAGTGCCCATTTTCTTCTCAACAAATTTTTCAAGTGCTAGGTTCTCCTGATAGTATTAATTTTCAAGGCAATTAACTTAACCAGATACAGAGCTTTGAGTTTTCTAACATCTCTAAAGAAACTCTTAATAAGACTTTTAATCTCCAGCACGTCCTGAAGGGTTCCATTTTTGTATCACAGGTTTGCCTCAGGCCAGTGTAATTTCAAATGTGCTAAAACTGTTTTCTAGCATCAAGTTAGAGCTGCTGGTGTTTACAATTGTCCAGAAGTGTAAGAACAGGACTGGACCTGGGTTCTGTGCATGCGGACAAAACACAGCTGACTTTTGACATCTGCTAAAGTACAGTTTCAGGCATCATTTCTGATGGCCTTCTTTCTTGTGATACCTGTTTCACAGTATTGAAAATTCACACAAAAGTCTAAAATGTGTCAGGTGTCTGTCTTTCCTCTGTGTGGCACTTCTGGTAATGCAAACAGTTTGAAAACCTGCACAGATAAAGCAAGATTTCACAATATTTCAGGACTTGCAAACTTTAATGCCTGAAAGCCTGTAATACACTTGTTTACATTACTATTTGGAAGATGTGCATTATTATTTGGGCAATTTAAGGAGTTGTGTGTTCTCCATGCCCATACTTTTACCTGCTCTATGTCCAGACAGAGAGAGGAAAGCTTAGTGTTCTGCAAAAACATTTAAAAATGCAAACTTATCTCCATTACTTTGCAATGCAATTGGCAATCTTGACTGAAATTTAAACAGAATGCTGCATATCTGATACTGTGCATGCTGCAATTGTTTATTCACTGGTAAAATCAAATGTCATTATATACAACATAGGCAATTTATTATTACAAACAGATTTAAACATAATGCTTTCCCTTGCAATTTTTTAGAGGTAGAAATAAAAATGCCCTGATGCGGTGACCAGGCAGTTTTGAACTGACAAGTATCTTCAGAAGTTAAAATAAATGCAGCAGCATTTTTGTAGCAAGGTCATGTCCACCCCTCTGGATGCAAATGAACAAACAATTTCAGTTCAAACTTCAGGCCAGTAGGTCTCTAAAAGCAGTTGCAGCCAAATGGTGCAGTCTCCATCGTTTCCTTGTGAAAAGGATGAATCATGCTTAGAGTCAGTCTTGTTAACTGGCTACAAGCTCAGGGCTCAAAGTGCACCACAGGCAAAATACTAATAAAAAACCCCCCAAAACCCAGATAATGGGCATTAAATTGTCTGTATTTAAAAACTACACTGAATGTGAAAGAAAGATGTGACTAGCAATCTACTTAGGTTATTTTCTATAATACCCTAATAATAAATATTAACATTACTGTAGCACAGAAGGCCTATCATAGAAGAATCTGGAGGAAAATTTGGGATAAACTTCAGAGAACTTACTGTGTGGTATCTCTGTTTAGAGAAATCTTCATTGTGTTTTTGCCATTGCTTCTGCTTAGTAATTGCGAAAGGTTTGCCTGCAAAATTATTCAGCTATCACAGGGAGGGTTCATTGAAGGTGATGACATGATATTTTCAGCATATGTCTATTTTTTCCCCATAACATTCATTGATAGGCTTGATATGATGCCTTACAGTAACTTTCATTCCCCTAGCCGATATCTTTTCTAGAACCCCTACCTAGTGCTGAGTATAAGATGCTCCCCTTTTTAAAGTGATTGTGGAAGGGGAAAAAATTGGTAGGACGTAGCCTTCAGGTGCCCTGGACTATGTTTTTATCAGTGCTGTGGCTGCTGCCTGACCTGGGGAGGAGTTTTAAACCGGTTCTGATTCATCTTCCATTTATGTGTCACCAGGTAGTATTTACTGTATCTGTTACTAATGAGACTTATGGAGGAAAATGTTGTTCAAGAGTAAATCACTATCTTTGAATTGGCTAAGAGAAAGGATTTGTAAGATCAAAATATTGTGGGCACTGATCAAGCAGAGATCTACAGTGCTGCTCTGATTTTTTTTATATCTGTACTTTTAAATAATTCAGTCTTTTCAGGGAATTATGAATTCAGCTTTCAAGTTAAATATTGATCGATGGGTGTTCTGCTGCTCCCCAAAAGGTATAGAGGCTTTCACATCTGTGTCTCCTCTGCTCAGATTGGCAGGTCTTTGTAAAGGAGGCACAGATTAAGGATCTCCAGCTAATGATCGACTGCTGTCTGTCACTTAATAGTTGTGAGGGGGTGGGGTTACAACCCGTCTTTTGCCTTTTCCTAAATACACAGTCCTTAGGCAGTTTTTACATCTTTCAGTTCCCTTAAATATTGTAGGGGGCTAAGTGAACACATACAGCCTTCTCTCTCTTTGCAAGGAAGTACATGTGCTGCCTTGCTCCCTAGCATATCTTTTTCTTCAGAACAGCACTGTCTCCTTATAAAAAACACTTTTCCCCAGAAGTCTCCTAAAATAATGAGCTTAAATTTGGAAGAGTGAGGGAATTCCAGCTTCTTGCATCTTTCTGTCTGCTGCTGAATGATTCATATCTGTTGTGGCTCTGTACACACACAACCGCAGGATCTATCCAGGGAAGGCAGAGGCTGTTCCCTCTGGCCGAGAAATAGCAATGCTATATCTTGTCTCAAAACAGATATGAGAAAATGGTCCACGTTCCCTTGGGATGCTCTTCTGTATTGGGTAACAGGTTGGAATTGTAACATTTCAATGAGGCTGTTATTCATGTTTTACAACACTCACAGCTGCAGCAGCCGCAGCCTCTAAGGACTCCTGCAAACTCCACAGCTTGTCCTTCTTACCCCAGACTCTCTGGTCACTGCTGAATTTTACCTTGACTTCTAGCTAAGGTAAAATTGTACAGCACATGTAAATGATGGGGCTTTTCCCTGCATGTAACAGCCTATGGCCATGTAGACTGCATGTTTAGGACTAGTGGGAGCCTACTGCAGCTAGCCTGATTTCCTCTGGCGAGAGTTAGGTCCGAGTCTGGCAGTAGAGCAGTGCTGGAGCGTGGGGAGCCTTGGATTCAGGCCAAGGGGAATTAACTGAAGGTGTAGCTGAGGCTTAGTTGCTGGGTTATGTGTATGTTCTTGGGGTGAGCCCCTTTCTGCCTTTTCACTTGAGATGTAGAGGCAGGAGGGCAGGAACCATGGTGCTGGACCAGGCAGGGGAGAGGGAGATTGACTTCAGCCTTGTGGGTAGAGCCTGTGGCAAGTGGAGTGAGATTGAAGCTATAGATATAAAACCTCAAGTGGCCTGGCCCCTACTGTGGTCGGGCCTGTATTTCTGAATGGTCAGCTGGAGAGGAGGCAGGACTAAAGCCAAATAGACTGAAGGCTTCTCTGCAGGTCCTCTGAAACACTCCCTTCTCTTGGCTGGCTACACAAGGCATGTGGGCAGGCTGGGTTGTCTGTCCTCTTTCTTGCCCAATTCAAAGAGCCAGATATGCATAATGAAATGAGGGACTGCTTTAAGCTAAAGGCCTCAATTCCACCCAAAATTAAAAACCACTGTTTTGGGATATGATATACATACTGAGCATGTACGCAAAATTAGTATGCAAAAGGCCAATGTTCTCCAGCTCCTCAGACCTTTTAGCAAATAAATCAATCCTTACTTATCAGCTGGTTTAGGAAGGGTCCCTGGAACAAAGACAGTTTTTCCCTTTAGAGGCTGAACCTTTGTTATGGCTTTTTGCCTACTGTGAACAGAGCTATCTCCACAGGTAAGACAGACACAGGCTTGGTCTGTAGTTGAAGATGTAGCCACGGCTTACCTTTCCAATTCCTCCTGTACCCACAGCATCTCGTTTCTCTTATCTGAACAAGTCCAGCATTGATGTTCAGCTGGAAAACAGGTTATTTTCTCCCATGTCTGCTCAGCGCTACAGTATTGGCTGCCTGTAGTGTGATTAGCTCTGTGCAGAATGCTTATTCCTTTCTAAAACTTATTCTGTCTTGGGTGTTTTGTTTTGTTTTGTTTCAGCTCAATTTGCTTGTTGAGTTAACAAGAGACTCTGAGATCGTGATATGTCACTTATCAGTTTTCAGTGCAATGAAGTCTGCTGTAGCAGAATGTCTGAATGTCTTGGGTTCTTGATATTCGCAATATTTTAACATTTTCAGCACCTACATACACAGTGTGGCAAGTGGTAGTTACAAAGCGGCAGCACTGAAATAAACACAAGATGTAAACCTGTGTGGTGGTACCAGCCCGCGCTGCTGCGGGGTCTGGGCCCAGGCAGAGCCGAACTCTTGACACCTCTCAGCCCGGGGAGGCTGTCCTGGGCCTGGGTGTGAAACCAGAGCTCCCAGCCAGCACAAAAAGGCCCTGCAGGAGAACAGGGCTGTCCTCAGATCTCTGTTCCTGGGAAATGGGGGGTTCATCCAACGGAAGAACATTTTTGGGTTGTAGCGATTTTGTTGGAGGTGTTTGGTGACAGCGGCCTGGTATGCGGGGTGGTTTGCCTTCAGCAAGAACAGCAGCCTTTTGGTGAAATGGTGGGGTTTGAGCCCCCCGCCTTCCCAGAAGACGGAGCCCTGTGGGAGGGCCCTGGCAGAGGTGTGCTCCGGGCCCCAGGACCTGTCCCACTCCCGCTGCCCCGGCTGTGCCCTCGCTGGCCGCGGGATGTGCGGCGGGCAGGGAACAGCTCCCGGAGGCTGCGGGATGCCTGGCGCTGGGCTCACAGCTCCCTGCAAGCCTGAGGGCAGGAGCAGGAGCCACACCGCGCCCGCGCGGCGTGCTCAGAACAGCCAAGCCCCACAGGAGTCCCCCTCCATGGGACCACGTGGGTCTGCTTCTGCACCACGGAGCGCTGACAGAGCTTTGTCCTGCTATCCAACATGCCTGAGCTGGAGGAGAGATTGCCAGTCTGAGGGACTGCACACCTCCCCAGCAGGAGGAGGAGGTGAGGCAAATAGCATCTCTCCCAGTTTTCAGGGGCTTGCAAATAAACCATGGATTGATTTGCTGGCTGGTGGTTTTTTTTTTTTTTTTTTTTTTTTTTTTTTTTTTTTTTTTGGGTTTTTTTGGGGGTTTTTGTGGGTTTTGGTTGGGGTTTTGTTTTGTTTTGTTTTGTTTTATTTGGTTTTTCTAATCCCATCCAGACGACAGGATAAGCAACAATTTTAAAGTGGGATTTAAACGTTTCTGTGTGTATATTTAAAAAAACACCACCAACAACAACCAAAAAGAAAGAAACAAAAAAATATCCAGCAAACCCCCCCAACCGAAAGAGCAAACAAACCAAAATCAAACCACCAAAAAATAAAAGGAAAGGAAAGGAAGACAACAAACTTACTCACGATTTTGCCATCCCCCTCCCAGAGGCACCACGGGCTCCAGCGACCTCTCCGACGGGTGCCCCTGGGGCCAGCCCCGTGGTCCTTGCTCGCAGGGAGAGCGAGGTGTCCGGGAGCGGGGAGGGGATGCTGGATGCTCCCCTGCCCTTCTCGGGGAGTCCCCGCCGCGGCGCCGGCGGCCGCTGGGGGGCGCCCTCGCTCCACGCGCTGCCCCGGCCCCAATCCCGGCCCCAATCCCGGCCCCAATCCTGGCCCCAATCCCGGCCCCAATCCCGGCCCCAATCCCGGCCCCAATCCTCAGCCCAGTCCTTGCCCCAGTCCCGGCCCCAGTCCTGGCCCGGCCCGTGGCGCCTTCCCCGGACCGGAGCGCTGCCAGCGCAGAGCCCGGCCCGGAGAACGGGGCGAGACGATGTCCCGTGGGAAGCAGAAACAGGACCTCCGCCTTCAAACACCCTCCAAACCCCAGCGCTGCCTGTGCCCTGTCGACCTCGACCCTGGGGGAAAGTCGGTCCCCAGCCACACCAGCGGCGGAGTCGTTTATCTGAGGCGGTGGGAAGGCGTCTGGCCCCTTTGTACATCCTGCGGGATTTCTCCTCGCACAGGCAATTGGCAAAGGTTAGGAAGGCGTCTTTAGATCCCCTATAATCCCAGTTTAAATATTAAAAGTATAAGCAGCCTAGGCCAAATATTTACCTATGTAACTCCATAGATTTCCCTCCAGACCTGGACTTCCAAGAATTTAAAAGATGGTTTGAGTTTTTTCCCTTTTTTTTCTCTCTCACTTCTTCTTTATTCCCCCCCCCCCCCCCGCCCCCATCTCTTCGTATTTATTTAGAAACTAACCTGAACAATAGGGGGGAAACTCCAACAACAAAAAAAGCGTAGAATTTTTATGACCGAAAAATAGCCAGTCTCCCTGTCTGTAATGTGAAAAGAAAGGCGAGATTCCATCCCCGCCGCCCGCTTTGTCACCGTCTGGGTTTAAGTGGCCGCCACATCAACACAAAAGGCCAACACACACACATCCCAAAACTCGACACAAAACCTCAATTGGCTCAATAGTGAAGATGGGTATTTTGATAACGAAATAACCTCCCTGCTCTGGTGGGGTCTGGGTTCCGCTCTGTACCACCACCGTGCTTCAAACAGCAACCGGAAGGAAAAGGGGGGAAAAATCCCTCAAGAATGTGTTTAAAATAAAACTAAGTCTCAAACGGGATTAAAGTTTTAATTACAATTCCCTATCGAAGTAACATGTTTGATGATCTGATCCTATCAATTAATAGTAACCTTAATTTAAAACTTATGAAATACCTTTGCCTGAAGTATACATCAGGCTTTTTTTTTTTTTTTCTTTTTAGGAAAAAACCCACAAAACATTATAGAGGTTAATACTACAATCACAAAGTACTAAAGTAATAGCAGAAGAAATTGTAAAGAAGAAACCTGCTGCTTTGCCTAGAAATAATTACTTGTGAAGGCTTTGGGGATGTTCTATCTGGTGCTGGTGGGTACAAAAAAATGGAAGTTCTTTTAGGAAGGGAAAATAAATGGATGTTTCTACCCGCCAAAGATTATAATTTCATAATAATTTTGACCCACGCTATATTGCAGAGAAAAACAAGGTAACTGGAACATGCATCAACAGTTTTCCATGAAATAAGAGTTAAAAGAAGTAATAGAACTAATCACTGTCTCCTCAAATCAAGTAGAAAACATTTCAATGCACTAATTAGAGTAATTAGAATAATAAGACTGCCTATATGTGGTAAGACAATGTGTACAAACAACTTTATTTAATGTATACTGGTAATCAGCGATGCGTGCGTGCTTGAATGCTTAGTGCAATAAAATTCACCCCCGTCCGCCCAAACAATCAAATACAAATTAGTTTAATGATTGTGCCTGCTTGAACGTCTTAGAAATCCACAGGCAGAGGGAAATAAATAGCACCATCCTTGTTTGTACGTCTCCCCTACTGACCAAGGAGCTGATGCCTCCATGGACTTGGCAATGAATGACTGCAGACATGAATGAATCAAGGAGGGAAAGAGAATTAATGAATGAGTCAGGCTGGCTAAAAACAAGTCCTAACTTTTAGACGAGCGCCTCTTACAACTCCCGGGACGGGAGGAGACGGGACGGCGAAGAGGAGGGGGAGAGCGGTCTCGTCATCACTTTTACAAGCTGCCTCTGCCTGCCAGGATTTACCGCCGTGCGAGGAGGAGGGAGAGAAACACCGGCCTCCAACTTGGTACCGGCCTGCTCCCTTTTTAATCCTTAAAAATGACATCTGTGCGGACAGGCCCAGGGACACACGGAGCGGTACAGCCCAGCCCGGCCGGGCGGGACGCTGAGAGACGGCCGGGAGAGCTGCAGCCGGGCGGGAGCTGGAGCCCGGCGCTGGGACAGCCCGGCGCTGGGACAGCCCGCACCGCCCCGGCCCTGCCGCAGAAGCGATGGGGTCCCCCGGGCGGCCCCCACGCCCTGCATCCCCACTCACGGAGGGAGGCACAGCTCCTGCTCCGGGCCGGCAGCGGCTCTGCCCCGGCAGGGGCACGGACGGGGCCAGGCAGACACGGGCCAAAAACGCCGTCCCCTTGGGGCGAAGGGGTCCCGGGCCCCCCTCCCCTGCTCTCGGGGAGCAGCGCCCGCCGCCGACCCGCTGTTGCTGCCGGCAACGCTGGCACAGCTTCGGCCGCTCCGTTGCCTCATCGCTCTCTGTCTTTGGCCGCCGACCGGAGGGCAGGATCCGACGCCCGCGTCCCGCGGGGATGCTCGGCCCTGGCGGCACTGGCACCGGGGCGCTGCGGGGGGAAGGGGCTCCGCGCCGGCTCAGGCGACCTTCCTGGCCCAGGGGCCCTGCGTGAAATCCCGGCATAGTCGGGACACTCGGCCGAGTTTCGGAAGTATTTACAGAGAGTTTGCAGGGAGAGATAAACGCTTAGAACGAAGAGACCCATAGCCTGGGCCAGGCCACGGGCTGAGGCCGACTGCAGCGTGAGAATCCACGCGCTGCAGCTGGGACTCGCCTGCCGGAAAGCCCACTTGTTTGGTCTATAGTTTGATGAGAAGTCGGGTCTGAAGACCAGTCTTTGCTTTTTATGTTTTACCATTTCTGCTAAAGCACGCTTTGGCTTTGCTCTAATTTTCCCCGGAGAAGTGCCCGTTCCCTCAGCATCGCCCATCCGAGCCTGGGGAGAACTCGCTTCTGCGGAACGCCTTCCTACATCCCCGACGGCAGCCCGGCCATGCTCCGAGCACAGAGTGCCAATTTAGCGTCTGCAGCTCTGAAAATTTGGGGTTTTCAAAAAATTTTTTCGTCTCTAGATTTAAAGGCAGGGAGGCACCCCAGGCCGCGTCCCTTCCGAAACGCACAATAACGAGACACTCGCCCGCAGGAGCAGGGGAGGCGAGAGAGCCACGATTTCCGAGTCAGACCCCAACGCCCAGGCTCCTTTCTGGAGGCAGCAGAAGGTCGCCACTGCCCCGTCCACCGCCAAAAAGCCACGGGCGGTTTCGTTCTTTCCTCATTCCCGCTCCCTGCTCCGCAAGGCGCTGCCCTGGCTCGGGCTGAGGGGAACCCCCATGCCCGCCACCCTCCTCCAGTGCTGTATCTGAGGCCAGTGGTTTAAGCCGGACTAAGCCCAGCTCTCCCGCCCGCGGGTAACCGCTCTCCCCCACGCCTCATCTCCCGCCGGAGGCCGTCGCCTCCCTTCCCCGGCCGGGTCACCCGCCCTCTATCCCCCTCACCGACGGCACAGCAACAAAGAGCCACCAAATCTCCAACAACGCGGCTTGGGACAACCCCGAGGCCGGGGGCCGCCCGGCAGGCAGGGGTAGGCAGCCGGGGGAGAGGGTTTTCCGTCGGATCAGCCGGAGGGCAGGGAACAGCCCCAGCCTGGGGCTCTCCCAGGCCGCGGGCAGGAGAGCGGGAAGGCGCAGGCAGCCGGGACCGTCCCGCCCCACCGTCGCGGCCCGGCGCGGCCAAGGAGCGCGCTCGGAAGCCGGGGCACTGGAGAAGCGGACACGGGGCAAACCCGAACTGCCGACAACAAAGCCCGATGGAGAGAGACACGGCGGGGCGGAGCCGGAGGCAACCGCGGCCTCTGCCCCCGCCGGGGCTCTCACAAGCTGCCCAGCCCGAGGGTAGCACCTGGCCAGACACCATTCCGGCCTGCCCCGCAGCCTGGGGAATTTGTAGGATTATTTCCCCTTCCTCCGCTTCTCTCTTTCTAAACCCCGACCCCCCACTGCCCACTCAGGAGAGACGGCGCAGCTGGGCGGCAGCCGGAGCTCCCGGGGTCGGGCAGCACCGACTGCTCCCTCTCGCCCCTGCGGGGCTGGACACACTGGGGGTGACAAGACTGACAGACCTGAGGATATTACCGTCTCCTCTCGCCTTGCAGTTTCGGCCTCCACCAGAGAGAGAGCGAACCGAGGAAAGAGGGCTTTTGTTGTTGACATCTGACCTACAACAGAGTGTCCCTGCTGGAAATAAGAGCGAGGGAGCCCGAGGAGCTGCCGCGCACCCTGACATACACCTGCAGAAGGAGCATCCTATAGCTGCTCCATTTCCCTCTCTCCTTTATCTTAAACGAGAGATCGAAGGAGATAAAAAGAATGACCCCCGAACCAACCGGCCTCCCCACAACCAGTCCGGAAGGACGAGCGAAGTCGCTCCCGTAAGGTCAGCCTGCCGCCGGGCCAAGAGCCCCGGAGGAGCAGCCCCGGGCCCTCCGCCGGGGACGGCCCCGAACAGCGGCCTGCCGCGGCACCCCGCCAGCGGCGGAGCCGGTCATCCCCGCGGCGCCGGGCCTGCCCCGCCGAGCGAGGCACCGAACACCCAAGGAACCTCCTGTCCACCCGCCACGAGAGCGCTCCCCGAGAGCGGGGCCCTGTCGTCAAAGGGGGAATATTCCCTGGGCGCCCACCCGAGTGTCCTGCAGAGGGCAGAGGCTGCTCGCTTTCCGCAGCCCGTTCCGCGGGCTATTGACCAAGGACTTATAAATCCATACCCAGCTTCAACATTTTACCCGTCAGCACGTCTGCGGTCACAAAACACTTCTTCTTTCTGTCACTTCTCTTCGAAACTATTGATAAGATCATTTAGCTGAATCTGTTCGGGATGAGTGTAATATTGACTAGAAGTTAGAAAAGATGATTAAATCTAATAAGCCTAGAAACTATCGTGAAGGAGGGGGGAGGGAGAAGAGCAGGATATCGCACTCAGGAAACCGAGCCAGCCAAGAAGGACCTGAACACACCGCCGAGCGTGCGAACACTGCGCAGTTGGACGCCGCATGTCAGCGCGCCAGCCCCGCGGGTCCCCAGCCGGGACCCCTCCGGCAAAACCGACCCGCTCGTCACCGCACGGAGCCGCAGACACACAACGGGAAAGCGGGGCCATCGCCGCGGGGCCCGGCCCGGCCCGGCCCGGGGGTGCGCAGCCCCGCTGGGCAGCCGCGTCCTTCCTTCCTCCCGCAAACGGTACTCCCATCATTAAGCCCCGCCTTTTTGTTTTGCTTTTTTCTTTCTCTCTCTCTTTTTTTTTTTTTTTTTTTTTTTTTTTTTTTTTTTTTTTTTTTAAGGACTCAGATGTTAAATTATAAAAAGGGACCGAGAAGAGTCGAATCTCTTCTCCCCCATGCCTTTCGCCAGAACATGCAACAAACTTGAGGAGCAGATCTCCCCACCAGCACCAAAGGCAGGATAGCCCTACCCGCACAGAAATCAATGCTCCAAAACACACCGCTGTGGTTCATCTGCTCAGAGACATAATGAACACAGCTCCCGAGGCTCTCCTTCAAGACCCTGAAAGTTATAAGTGTGGAACCTCTCGGTATAGGCATCAAATTTATTCCAAAAATTCCACGAAATAGAAAGAAACGGCGGTGCTTTTACACAGAACTCAGCTCAGTATAAGTACCGGGGTCTTCTCCCTCCAGATTTTAAGAACTATGCAAATCTGTGCTATCTTTAAAAATAAAATAACGATATTTCAATAATTAGAAGAAACTATGAAGGTATTGTGCATTTCTGTTTTATGTAGATAATAAAATATTACTTTAACATAAATATATAAGGATCTCTGCGTTTTTATTTTTCCCCACAAGCACATCCAAATGTACCAAAACAAAGTATTTTTAAAGAGACTGAACAAAAAAAAAAAATTACATCCCATATAGATTTTGTTCACCTACTCATTTAAAGCTACAGAAAAACAGTTTCCAGAACCTGTTTGCTTTAAAAGAAATAAATATACATTGAGGCAGGCCACTTAAAAATGATATGAAAATATTTCCCTGGGTAGCATTAAAAAAAAAAAAAAAAAGAAAAATAGACAAAGAAAACATTGAAACTATTTCTGCATTTCAAAGGACAAATATTAAACATATATACATAGTGGTAAGGTTTGTGTGGTAACTTTTTTTTTTAGTAAACCTATTTGGAGTTTGAGGCTTTCTCAAACATCCTCTCGACTCCGTTGTCTGACCTTACGCACATATTAATAAGTGTCTGAAAGTTCATTTCCTCCCTTTACCACTGGATCTGCCCTGATCTGATTCACTTCACTAGGCGCTAGTCCTCAACACTTTAAATAACAAGCAGCTCAACACATAAACAAACAAACAAACAAAACAAAACAAAACAAAAAAAAAGGAGAAAAGCTTGGTGCCCGTATCTTTTTTAACAATTGTTGGAAAACCAGGAAAAAGGCTAATGCATGTGCCTCTTAGAAATCATCATCCGTCTTACCAAGAAGAAAGAAAGAAAGAAAGCAAGAAAGAAAGGAAGGGAGAAAGAAAGAAGGAAAGAAAACCCAGTGTCACAGGCATTTTAAAAGACAATGAGAAACATATTCTAAAGCCTCAGCTACTGAATGCAATATTTATAGGAGAGTTCTGCGAGAGAATGCTTCACTGTTTTTTCTCCATAATTGTCCAACACTCAACTAAGTAAACTTTTAGATTATAAAAATGCTTTGTCTCTATAGCACCCGTTTGTGCTGACTAAATGATCCCTTTATGAATTTATAACTATCATAAAATTCCTCTAATGTATATGCATAGCTGTGTGTGTGCATAAGTACACAAACACGCACGCAGACACACGCACATACATGCGCTGCTCCGAGGTCCCGCTCCTCTGCTTCCCTTCAGAGCTTTTTGTTTTCCTTTTTTTTTTTCCCTTTTTTTTTTCCTTTTTGTTCCCGTGGGTTTTTCTCTTTTTTTTTTTTTTATTTTGGAAAGTTAACCATTTCTCATTAGGATAATGTCACGAAATGCACTTTAAAACTATTAGCGAAGGGGAGGGGGGGGGGAACACGGATTGAAAAATGGCATTTTTTCCCATTTCATTTCATTCCCCAGTGAAAGACACAAGGCTGCCCAAGTTAAAACTGGTCCTTTCCTTCAATAAATTATACCACAATCTGACCAAAGGACAAGGGGAGGATGGGGAGGGATAGGGGCTGGATACAAACAGAAAATAAAAATAAATATGGAAAGTAAAGTGAAAAAGAAATGCACAGTCTCTGTGGAGAGGAGGGGGCAGCGTGTGTTTACAGGCAGGTGTAAGCACCCGACCCCCACCTCGGGCCCAGCAGCTCCTCAGGCTCTCCCTGGCTCTGCCTTGACGTAAAAAACTGCTCAATAAAAGAAAGTTTGGAGGCTGATATCGGCTCGGGCGGCGAGACCGGGGATGCCAAAGGCACGCAGGGGAGCCGCGGGGGGAGGAGGGGAAGGAAAGGGCGCTGAGGGGGCGGTGGTGGGGGAGCTAAATAATCCCCTTTCCCTCTCAAGGAAATGCCACTTTCTCTGGGAAAACTCTGGAAACATGTCGTTCCCTCTCCGCCTTCCCCACACCAGGCCTTGCTTGCCCGCACTGACACAGTCTGGAAGGGTTGCACGTATTTTTTTCCTCCCCCTTTGGTTGCGCCCTGACCCCCGGACACACTGCCTGAAAATGAAGTTTACTTTCTTAATTTGCATTGTTCTCCCTTCTCCAAACTCGACTCTTGCCACTGAAGGCATATATTAAACAATTACGAGAGTCACATCTCTGGAGAATGGAAGCTGGAGGTGCATATATATGTGTATATATAGACATTATATATATGTGTGTATGTATGTATGTCTTTGCACGCGTGCATATGAATACATACACACACACATATACTAATTCTTTTTGCTATGGTAAAAGGAGAAAATAAGCGTTACACGTATTTAAGAATACTTGTTTATAACAAAAGTTCACATATACACATAAAGCAAAGGCTTAAAACACAGCAACATATTGTAGACCGGTCACTGGTTGACTAACGCTCACTGTGGAAAATGCAAGTCATTTGCAAAATTAAGGTCGGAAAGGAAGAGGGGAAAAAAGAAAAAATAAACATTTTGTTTATGTAAACTTCGATTTTCTTGCAGTGCAAATTGATACGGTTAAATACTGTCTACATCAAAAGGGATAGCTTTTCAGTTCTCTTCTATCTTTTTTTTCATATATTCATACAGGGGATCCACAGAAAATAAACACAGCAGCATGTGCCAACACCGAGCGACATTCCACAATGCAATCTGCCTTTGTGTGGCGGGAGGGGGCTGCGGAGGGGACCCGAGGTGGCTGTGCCCCCTCTTCTCCTCCGCCCCCTCCCCGGCAGGGCAGCAGCGCCGTATGTTTTGGCCAGCGAGTGAGAGAGTTTTGTGCGAACCGCTTCGCCCTGCGCCTGCCCTGCCGGTGCCTGCCGCTGCCCTGCCGGTGCCCGCCTGCCTGCCCGTGCGCGGTGCCCACTCCACTCCCGTGCACGGGCACTCGCCTGGAAAGGTCAAAATACAGCATCACACCTCCTACCGTCTAAGGGACAGTGTGGTGCAGGTGCTTTGTCTATCTGTCTGTCCGCTGTGATTCGCGCTCGCCCTCTCGCTCGCTCCCTTTTTGTTTTGTTTTCTTTTTTGTTCGAGTTTGTTTCTTTTTTTTTTTTTTCTGATTTTTTGTCTTTTTTTAAAGATAGGAGAAAATAAAATAAAAAAAAAATAAAAGAAAAAAAAATAAAAAAAAAAACGAAGGACAATCAAAAGTTGGGGGAAGGAGAGGAGGAGGAGGAGGAGAGGAGGAGGAGGGGCCGGGCGCCCCCGCCGCGAGTTCACTGCACGGGGGTCTGCACCCCGTGGTGCGGCGGCGTGTCCCTGCTGGCCCCGTACACGTCCTCGGCGCCCGGCAGCGTCCCTCCCGGGGGAGTCATGCGCTTCTCTTTCTGTCTCCTGTTACAAAACCACACTCTCACCACCTCCTTCTCCAGCTGTAGGCTGTCCGCGAGCGAGGTGATCTCCTGGGCGGAGGGCTTGGGGCACTTGAGGAAGTGGCTCTCCAGCGCGCCCTTGACGCTCACCTCGATGGAGGTGCGCTTTTTCCGCTTGCGGCCCTGCGCCGCGATCTTGTCTATGCTGGTGGGGCTGCCCGAGGAGGAGTCCGCCTCCTCCAACCACTTGTTCAACAAAGGCTTCAGCTTGCACATGTTCTTGAAGCTGAGCTGCAGGGCCTCGAAGCGGCAGATGGTGGTCTGCGAGAAGACGTTGCCGTAGAGGGTGCCCAGCGCCAGCCCCACGTCCGCTTGGGTAAATCCCAGTTTGATGCGCCGCTGCTTGAACTGCTTGGCGAACTGCTCCAGGTCGTCCGAGGTCGGCGTGTCCTCGTCGGAGTGCGGGTCGTGGTGCGGCGGCGGCCCGGGGGGCGCGGCGGCGGCGGCGGACGGTGCCGGCCCGGCCGCCCCGGGGTGGGGGCCGTGGGGCGGCGGCGGGTGCTCGGGGCCGTGGTGCGGCGGCCCCGGCGGCGGCTCCTCGTGGGCGTCGCGCAGGCCGTGGTGGTGCAGCCCCGGCTGCCCGGCGCCCAGCATCCCGTTGACGGTGAAGCCGGGCGGCTGCGAGTAGAGCAGCCCCGCCTGCGCGCCGTTGGCCGCGGCCATGCCGGGCGGCAGGTGCGCCGCGCCGCCCGCCCGCCACGCCGCCGCCGCCGCCGCCGCCGCCGCCGCCGCCGCGTGGTGCCCTCCGCCGCCGCCGCCGTGGTGCACCAGGTGCGGCGCCCGCCCCGGCGGCGGGTGCTGCGGCGGCGGCGGCAGCTCGTCGCCGCGCCCGCCCGCCTGCACCACCGCCGGCTTGATGTCGGGCTGGCCCAGCGCGCCCGCCGACCAGGGCGCCTCGCCGCCGCCGCCGCCGCCGCCGCCCCCGCCGCCGCCGCCGCCGCCGCCACCGCCGGGGCCGCCGTGGGACAGCGCCGCGATCCACTGGTGAGCGTGGCTCAGCGGGTGCCCGTTGCTCTGCAGCGCGTAGTCCGCCTGCACCAGGGCGCCGGCGTCGCGGTAGCCGCCGCCGGGCTGCATGCCGCCGGGCGGCTCGGCGTGCACCATGGGGGAGCCGGAGGCGAGCAGGCTGTAGTGGTTGGAGGCTGCGGTCGCCATGACTCGCCGAGCCGCACTGATCGCGCCGGTTAAAGGCGCCGCGCATTTGACAGCTACTTTTTCGCCTCGGGCGCCGCGCGGCGCCCGCGCCCCCCCGGCCCGCGCGGCGGGGCCCACTGCGAAGGCACGCGCGGCCGCCCCGCCCCGCCGCCGCACGCCATTGGCTCCCCGCGCCCTGACGGACGCCGGCGCTCCCGGCGACCGCCGCCGCCGCCGCCCGCCATTGGCGCTCCCCGCCGGCCGCGCCCCGCCCCGGCCCCGCCCCGGCCCGCCCCCGCTGGAACCCAACTCCGAGGGGGAACGGGGCGCGGGGGAGCGGCGGCCGCGGGGCGGGGGGGGAGCGTAGGGGAGGGCGGGGGCGCGCCGCCGCCGCCGGCCCCGCCCCGGCCCGCCCCGCACCGCCGGCGGGAGGATGCCGCCGCCGCCGGTCCGCCTGCCGGCTCCTGTTGCTCGCGCGCCTCGACGCGCGTCTCTGCGCGGAGCGCGGCCGCGCCGCCCCGGAGCCGGTGCTGCGGGCCGGGGGGGGACCCGCCTGCCCGCCCCCAACTTTCGCGGCGCCGCCTCGCAGCCGGCCCCGCCGGAGCGGCCGGGGAGCGCCGCGCCCCCGGGGGCGGGGAGCGGGAAGCGGGCGGCCCCCCTGCCCGTCTGCCGGCCCTGCCCTGCTCCCGGCACCCGGTGGTCGCCGGAGCGCACCGCTCCTCCGGGGATGTCGGGGCTTCGCACCTCGGCACCGCGGAGGTGGTTTTGTTCCGCTTGTCCCGTCCCCACGGGACGGCACGCCTGCGGGACCACCTCAGCGGCGCTCGCGACTCTGCATGGATGCAGAAGATGGGCATGAGAGGGTGCTGGGAAAAAGAAAAAAAAAATAGGGAAAAAAAGGAGAGGGATAGGAAAAGAAAAGAAGTTGCGGCCCGGACAGGAAGGAAGGAAGGAGACCCTGGAACTGGATTCCGATTTCCTAGGAATGAGCAGCGCCAGGCTGGCCGACGCGAAATGAGTTCGCTGCCCATTTTTGAGCCGAAAGCCATAGCTTTGTCTCGAAAATAAACTGCTCACGGGGGTAGGTGCGCGTCGCAGGCTCCCACTGCCTTCATCGAAATAACACAATAGGGCGGACCAGGGAATTTATTACTACTAACAAGAAACAGCTTTCTTCTGCGAGTTGTTTATAAATCATCGTATTTAACGTGAGCGCCGGAAAGGCTCCTTGCCTGGAAATATTCCTCTGCATGGGGGTGTGGAGGAGAAGGGGGATGGGCTCCTGCACATAAACATATACACAGCAGCAGCAGCATAAACAGGATATCCAGTGCCCTGAGACAAGGGGCGCAGCAGGAGTTACCTCGTTTCGTTAGTTTAGCGGCGTATCAAGAGCTCCTTCTGCCGGGGGGTGGGGAGGGGAGGGAGGGAGGAAGAGAAGGAGAGGAGGAGGAGGGGGGCGCAAACTTTGTCCAGGAAACAGTGGATATTCTTCCTAAGGTTTGGGTTTTGTTTTGTTTTGTTTTCCTCTTTCTTGGAGGTGAAGGCGAAGGGAAGAACAATGCTGCCTGTTCTGCGAGGGTTACGGAGAGGGAAGTCAGTGTCTCTGAAGTGAAGCTGTGCCTTTTGTTTCCCGTGTGTAAACAACTGGGCACCCAGGAATTTTATAATTTGATGCTCATTTTCTCGTCTCTCTCTTCCCAATTAGGTGTAGACCAGTGAGTTGAAACAAAACAACAGGGCAAGTCCGCAGCAGGCTTCTGCCAAGGCATCGCGGGGACCGTCCTGGGAGAGCCGCCCCGCTCTCCGCGCCCGGGCCAGCCCTCCCGCCCCGCTCCTGGGGCCGCCGAAGCTCTGCCGGGGGCGGCTTTCCCGCCAGCGCGCCTCCAGGTCCGCTGCCAAAAGTTCGTGCGTGGACGAGACACGAGGGGCCACGCCACGCGTCGTTTTCAGAGCGAGGTTTTCGCGCGGGCGCCTCCAGCGTGCGGTGCTCGCCGAGCACGGACCTACCCCGGTGGTCGTCCGAGGGGCCTCCCTTGTGCCCCGGCCCCACGGAGTGTGCACGCCCCACGGACAGCTGGTCCCCGTGGAGTGCCGAGGCACGCACCGCGCTCCCCGCGGCTCGCCGCGACCAGGAGACGGGACACGGGGTCAGCGAGATTCAACTAACACTTTTCGGGGGGGGAGGGGAAAAACCTCTCCGGGCCTGCCCCAGTCGTGCATGTCCTGTCCCTCACCCCCGGCCGGCCCTCTGGCAGGTGCTACGGTCACCGTCCTGCGTGCCTCTCGCCCCCTGCCCCAGAGGCAGATCTCAGTCAGGGCTGACGGTAATTGCAGTTACCGAAGTAGCACCGCGGCCTTAGGAGGCGAACGAAACCTCGTCTCCCCGGCAGAGCCCCCCGCCGTCCCTCCTGCCCCCTCCCCGGCGGAGCGCACGCCTATGGAGGCGCAGCTGGGAGCAGCGAGGAGCGCGGCCGGTGCATTCAGAGCCGCCGCAGACTCCACCTCCTCGTCCTCCCCATCATTGTTAGCCCTGTCATTAATACCGCTCCTTAAGCATCCTCCGCTCCCATCTCCCCCCGTGGAGAGGAGCGCCGGGGAGCGGGGAGCGAGCGCCCGGCCGCCGGTCTTGTCGCCTCGCCGCTGCCCGCCGCGGGCTCCGGCTCCGGTCGCCGCTCAGGTCCGGGCCGCTCGGGATGTAAAAGAGACAGTCATGTGGCCCCTTTCTGGCGGAGCTGACCCCGCGGGATTAGAGGTCTCACCAGCCTTTCTTTCCTTTTCTCTGCTCGCATAAAAGCAGGTTGAAGGTGATGCGGTGTCTTGGGCAGACACTGCAGTGTTTTGATTCAGCTCAGCCCTTTTCACTGTTCAAAGCAGCTGTTCAAATACTAGGGCTGCTTACTTTGACGTGAAGAAGATTTTCAAACAACCCCAAAAGCTTTGAACTGACAGGCCTCCTTGATATCTCCTTCATTGCAGTGCAGCTACTCGAGAATATTCGCTATAAAATACATAGAGCGCCACTTAACTGGAGCTGAGTCCTGGCTGGGAGGCGAGGTGCTGCATACACATCAGGTGCATCCAGAAGGACGCGGGCGGGTTGCGGGAGTCCTCTGGCCGCCCCCCGCCGCCCCCCCGGCTCCCCACCTGGGGGTCCCCTGCCCGCCAGCCGCCCCCAGCTGCCGCGGCGGGCTCCGGCTGACGAGATGTTGGGCTCCCTGGTGTTTCAACTCCGTGCGTGCCGGAGAGAAAGCTGCATTTCCAGCAGCAAAACAAGAGCACGGCTCGTTCTTAGCGAGCCTCGGCTTCCAGCCGCCGCTCGTCAGCCTCCCCGGCTCGGGGGGCTGGGGGAACGCTCCCCAAACGCACGCTCCTGTGTGCCTTTGGATGCGTGCGGCTGTAGGGTGGGGAATGTATATTTGCATGTGCCTGTTGTGTTTAGAGGTGAAAAGCGCCTTTTTTTTTTTTTTTTTTTTTTTTTTTTTTTTTTTTTAACTCTGCTCTCCAAACCTTGAGATAGACTCACGCAGCTAAAAGGAAAGGAGGAGGGGGAGAAATCCCCGCGCCTCCTTTCCGTGTCTCTATTATCTACCCATTAGATGTTGTTTTAGGAGGAAATGCGCCAGGAGTGCAAAGACGCGGAGAGTCGCTCAGAGAATTGCTGGGTGCAATAAACGTGAGACTCCTGGTGCTCGCTTTAAAGGCCAACTTGGAAGATTTGTGCTTATTGCTGGGGCGCATTTAATGCACCTTTTGTGAGATGGGATTGTTTTGATCTCTGCTTCCTTTTTAACCTTTCTCTATGAGGTATTCAAGCCTGTGCTTTCGTGTGGCTCTCTCCAGTGTTGCTCCGAGGAGTCTGATTCGGCGGAGAGACCCAAGACATGAATGAAACTTCAACTTTAAGGGCCTGCGGAGAGACAAAACTAAGGCCGGGGCTTCACAAGTGATTGCTTTAAAAAAATCCAATCTACACAAAGAGGCAGCTGGCTGCTTTAATGAAAACTGCTTAAAGCGGCAAGAACCGCAGCCTCAGGGATGTATTTATAAGATGACTCAAAAGCTACACTTTCAAGTTGCTTCTCCTCGGGGTAGATATAACAAACACATTTAACTAAGAAATCTAAACAAAAAGGACAGAAATTGATAACTTTGATTGCACAAGCTCACATTACCCATTGAAATTAAAACACGCCATCTAAATAGATTTCTCTACCTACCTCTAGAGAAAAAAAATTCTCTCCCTGTGTATATAGATATACACACGGTGTAATATCATGAACATTTTTGCCCTGCTAGAATACTGATTATCCCAGAAGACAGAACGTAGAAAGGTGTAGAATTTAAAAAAAAAAAAAAAAAAAAAAAAAAAAAAAAGTTCCTGTAAAGTTTGTATTAATGTTCATTTAGAACATTCCCCACAACTCTATTCTTCCGGCCGCTTCATTCATCTGAGAATCTGCTATTTTATCTGCATCAGTATTTAAACTAGTAGGATATAATGTTCTAAGTTCAGTATTTGAAATTAAATTATTTGAATTCACGGATATTAATATTTTCCCTTCATCCTCCAGTTCTGAATCTTGTCATTAAAAATGATCCACCCTTTGTAGTCCGCAAGTGAATATTTTATAGACAGATACCGCTATGAAGACTTCTAACACAACGTCAACCAGTCAGACTTAGCTGTTGCAGGGATTACTTTGAGTAATTTATCAAAGGCAGGCTGCTAAATTTTGAGTGGTGAATATGAGGCCTTGGGGGAAAAGAAGCAGAAGAAGCAAAAGGGGAAAAAAAAATAAAAAGGAAAAAGACGAATTCCATCAGTCTACGAGATAAATTCTGGTTGGAGTTAATACAGCTTGTTTATTGAATTCTCGGAGACAGACCCAGATGCTATTGGTGCAACGGAGTTTGCAATTTAGTGTTCAAAAGCCTGGCTGGGAAATGACCGCCCCGTGCTGGAGCTGGAAGGGCGTTTCTGTTGGCCTGAAAAGCAGGTGAATTGGAAGGAGAGAGGAGGCAATTCAACCTCTCTGGCTAGGGAAAGCGGTCTCACATAGGTTAAAATAATAAAAAAAAAAAGTACCCAGCTTTCTCTGGCAAATCTAACGGCTGCTTTTTTTGTTTGTTTGTTTTGTCAATGCTCACGCCTGATGGAGACAAACAGATATCCCCGGGAAAAGCTCAGATAAATGGTGTCCCTGCTTCACCGGGCGACGTGATCCTCCCTCCTCTCTTTACAGCTTTCGGGGCACTTTTGGGCACGACTCTCTCCCCTCACTCTGAGAAGCGCTTTCTTAGAGGGCTCTCGGTCGCCACTGCCCCGCTCCGTCCCCGCGGTGCGGCGCGCTCCAGGCTGGGGATGGTGTTTGTCGCCAGAGAAGAGGCGAGCCCGAGAGCCGAGTCCCGCTGGGGCAGCGGGCAGCCCCTCTCCGGCCCCGGCCGCGCAGGGCGGCCCCGCACACGGACGCGGGGCTGGCGGTGGCCCAGGGGCGTTCTGCCAGCCCGCTGTCAAGGCGGCTTAGGGAACCGGGGCCCCGGCTGGGGGCGACTTCTGTGTCCCCCCCGCTCTCAGCCTCCCACGTGGGGGTCGGCTCAGTCCCGGCGGGGCTGAGCGGGATTTGCAGGGAGCTCGCCTCGGGAGGAGAGGCGAGAACGGGCCGGGGGGGCTGGAAACTTTCTTTCGCTTGGCGAGGAAGAAGAGGAGCGAGGCGAGCAGGAAGGCTGGGCCATTGTCCACAGAGGGTGCATTTTTGTCAGGCTGGCGTTGGTTGCTATAGTGAGGAGGGAAGGGGAGAGAGAGAGGAGGGAGAGGGAAAGAAAAAAAATACCCGACCCTAAACCAAACAGAGGAGCACAATTCGCCTCCCTTCGCTCACCCGGCTCCAGCCGGCAGCGCTCCCCGCTCCCAACCAAAATAAGAGCGGGCCGCGGGCCGACCCGGGCTCCCCGTGGGGTGAGGAGCCTCCACGGCCCCGGCCTCGGTCCCGGGAGGCGGCCGCCCCACCGCGCCCCGAGCCCGCTCATCCTCCGCCGCCCGGCCGCGGGGAGCGGCGGGCCCGGCCCGGCGCGGTCCGAGCGCTGCGGGCTGCGGAGCAGCAACCTCCCAGCGCGGCGGGATGCCCCGAGCCGCACAGCCCAACAGCGCACCTGATCCAGAGCCTACTCACTTGGTCACAGATGCTTCGCACCCCGCAGAGCATCCGTGACACTGATCCTGACACGGACTGCGGGAGACTTTGTGGGGTGTCCTTTATTTATATATATATATTTGTGCCTAAATAATTCAAAGCAGGGGGAAAAAATTACTTCTTCCGATGCAAATGAACAGCTCTTTAAAATTAAAAGAGACTCTTATTTTGCAGCAGTGTTTTTTGTTGCCTTGCTATTGAACTTTGAAAATAGTGCGGCGGGGGAAGGCAATAATGAAGGGTCTCGAAGGCTTAAGATTTAGTTAAGTGAGTGACTCAAGATTGCACAAAGAAAGTTAGTTACTTAGTTAATTGAGAATTATTCACCTTCTGAGATCGGCGCAGCAGTTTGTTCAGATGACAGTGCGAAATTGGGGCGGGTGGAGGCAAGGAGGCCGACAGGGGAGGAGGCAGGTCTCACTGGAGAGGGTTTTTTTTTTTTTTTTTTTTTTTTTTATTCTTTCCCCTCTTTCTCTCCTCCCAGGACAAGTTAAATTGCAGCTGAAGGAGAGAGGTCAGTATCTTTTCAAATCAATCTCTCTGTCTGTCTGCCTCTGTTCCCATCTATTCCCTGTAAAGGGAAAAGCTCCAACTTTTTTCCTCCATCTGTTCTGTATCATGTGCAATCGACAGTTCTTTAGATTGCATGCACTTTTGCTCCCGATGAAGTGAAACTTTTAAGGTGTATAGCCACTTATCTGAAATAAGGAAAAAAGAGAACTCGTCTTTTCCAATCTCAGACGAAAATTGTTTTCTTTCCGTGCAACTGCAACTGTTAATTCTCACTCCCTTTTCTTCCTCTTCCTTTCTTTCTTTCTTTTTCTTTCTTTCTTTCTTTCTTTCTTTCTTTCTTTCTTTCTTTCTTTCTTTCTTTCTTTCTTTCTTTCTTTCTTTCTTTCTTTCTTTCTTTCTTTCTTTCTTTCTTTCTTTCCTTCTTTCCTTCTTTCCTTCTTTCCTTCTTTCCTTCTTTCCTTCTTTCCTTCTTTCCTTCTTCCTTTTCTTTCTCTCTCTTTCTCTTTCTTTCTCTTTCTCTCTCTCTTTCTTTTCTTTTCTCTTTTCTTTTCTTTTCTTTTCTTTTCTTTTCTTTTCTTTTCTTTTTCTTTTCTTTTTCTTTTCTTTTCTTTTCTTTTCTTTTCTTTTCTTTTCTTTTCTTTTCTTTTCTTTTCTTTTCTTTTCCTTTTCCTTTTCCTTTTCCTTTTCCTTTTTCTAATTTTCAAATTGTAGTTGACAAGTTTTATTTAAAAAAACACTTTAGAAGCCACCACTTAATGCATTATTGACATTTTTTAAAAATGCTTGAGAGAAATCACGTTAATGAAGAGAACATTTGTAGTAATTTGGTGATAATTATCAGAATCACCAAATATTCGCAAAGGCTTTAACATTACGTGTTGGAAGAAAAGCAAAACACATTACTTTAATAGTCTGATATGCAAACTATGGACCATTCAATTACATGGCTTAATAATGCATACATGATGTGATCTTGTTATTGGGATAGGAAGGGCTGCAGTAATTCACTCCAAAGACCAAGTGTGCTCTTACATTCAGTAAAATCCATTGCCATGGATCAGGGGGCCCTGCCAAACTACATTTAAGAGAATAAAAATTAATGACTGAGAATTTGAGCGTTAAATTAACATTAATTATATGACCTGCCTGCTGGAAAGATTAAATTTCTTACGCCCTAATTAGATAACGTCTCCTCATACATCAAACAATTTCCATTTCCAGATTTCAGGATTAAAATGCAGGCTGGGGAGACCGGACTTGTTCGGTCGCCGGCACCCGGAGAGAGCCCCCGGTCCCGTCCCGCTCCTCCCGAAGCCCGGGGGCTCACCGCGGGCCGGGATCGGGGAGCAGCTCTGGGTCAGCCCTTCTTTAACTTGAATTTCCCTCACCCCCGCCCCGGATGTGGCGGCGAGGCCGGGCGGGGCGGGGAGCGCCGGGGCTGCGGGGGGAGATGCGGGAGCGCCTCGCCCGCCGCCCGGGGATGCTCTGAGGAGCGGCCCGGGCACCCGCACTGCCCCAGGGGCTGCCGCCCCGAGGAGTAAGAGAGACGGGGTTGTCTTCCCACCTCATGAGTGCAACTAATTTGAGTTTATTGCTTCTCTCAAGAAAAAAAACCTCAGCGGTTCTTCAACCCTCCCCAGCGCAGGCACACGGGATCCTGCCTTTTCCTGCCCGTGAAAAACCCCCTCTCCTCTTCTCCTTCACCCCCGCAGCCCCGCGGTCACCGAGGCATAACCCAGGGCTCACGGTCACCCCAGGAGCAGCCTGCTGCTTGGGCTCGTCCGCGCCCCCTCCCCTCCGCACCCCGACGGCGTCCGGGCCACGGAGCGGACACGGGCGTGCGTGGCGGGGCCGTGCCACCGGCGGGGCCAAGCAGCTCGGTTTCAGGGCTTCGGGTTTCAGGGCTTTAACCTCGACTTCTGCAGGGGAAAAATAAATTGGGGAAAAAATATAGAAAGAGAGAGAGAGAGACGGGAGCTTGTGGCAGGGGAGGGATGCGTGGGTGCTCACCCGTGGGGCAGAGGATGCCGGGGGCAGGCGACCCTTTCGGCTCAGCCCTCCCAGCAGCATCTCCGGCCTGGTGGTGGGGATGCTGGTGATGCCTCCGTGGTTCTTCGTTGTGTCTGCTTTTGTGCTGAACATCCAGGAAAGATCCCGAAGAAAAGTCTGAAGTCAGACTAAGACAAATGTTACTACCCAGAGGCTGTTTTGGGAGAGCAACTGTGCAATGGGTAAATGCAAAAGTCATAGCAACCCCCTACCCACCTCGAAAAACTGTGAGAAAGAGGAATCATAACATCATAAAATATTTCCTTGTTCTCACTTCATTCTATAGTACCAGATAATTGCTTTTTCAACTCAATTGAAACTCCGTTTCTGTTATTGCAGTGTTACTGCTCCTCCATGAGCTTCAGCATTTGTCAAAAACATCCATTTCTTGTCTATTAATGTCTCTTGCTCACTTTCTGGACTGGATTGATAACCATTTATGTTTAATGCTATGTTAAGTAACAGCTTCGAGAAATGGAGTAGGTGAGGAGGCTGTGGAGGAGATAAGAGTAAATTGCCTTGTTCTTCGCCCTGATCTCCAGAAGCACCTCTCCTGAAGCCTAGGCCATGCAGACAGACCAATGCTAAAAGCAAGTAATTATACCCCAGGGAGTTAATCTTTCCAATAAATAACAAATACCTTTTATTTTAAAGCTGATGGCAAATAAAGTTGGATAGATGGGACCAGAGGCACTGAGGACAGTAAAAGTTATCTGGTAGTGCACAAGCAGTCTGCAAACTTGAACAGCATCTTCAGCAATATATCCACACTCTGGTAAAAAGAACCTCTGCCAGAAACAGTCGAAAAACACATGTAACAGAAGCAGGTCCAGAAACCACGTGAAAGAATATTGTGGCAAGCAGCTAAAAAAGTAGCAGCCTGCAGAGATCCCACTGTTTGCCACTCTTTCCAGCTTTAGAGCAACTGATTCTGTAGGAACTTTCTGCCTCTGGTCAAGCTGATGTGTGTTCTTCCATATCCTCCTGTCAGCTTCAGCGACAGAGCTGAAAAAGGTGTCGAAGAGGGCAGAAGTGACTGGGTGGTAGTGGCCTTCAACTAAAACACACTGGCACTCCTCTGGTTACCAAGTTATCACAGTGGGAGTACAATAGCCTATTCGTTATAACAATCTAATAATTAGTCTACAAGTTTCATATTGAGAGGAGGCTACAGCTGACATAACTAATTCTCCCCTGAAAATACAGATGTGCATGTGGTGGGATTCTCCTTTCTCTCTGCTGTGGTAAGTGACAGTTCAAAAATTAATTTTAAGTATTTGCAGTCCAACTTATTTTCTCCCATTTGTGGAAATCCAGTGGTTAGAAATACGCTAAATCACTCCCTTGCTTTGAGTGCAGGGTGGGCAGGGACCATGACTCAGGCACTGCTACAGGTGACGTGACAGTTGCACTTCTGAAGCTATGCTTGACTGTCTGGGGGTGCCAACACCACTTGGAACAGCAGGGAGTTCTCTGCTGCTCCCACACACAGCCCATGAAAGGCAATCAGTCTTCATAGGGAACAGCTCAAATAATTCATGTAGCATAATAATTGTATATTCCCACTGAAGTGACACCGAACAGTCGATCCTTCAACAAAAAAGATTTGCCCATCACCCTAGATGATTGCTAAAGTGCTACATTTCTAAAAAAACCCCCTAAACCTCCATGATGATATGCAAGTGCAAAAAATTAGTGATGATAAGTGAGCCTAGAGCTCTGTGGCTGAAATGGGAGTCTCTATGCACGTGAGCTGGGTGGCAGAAATGAGCCTGGATCCCTTCCCCTTGCCTTCTAGACCCTTCATGCTGTGAAGGCTGGGTCATACATGTCCCACACTCCACTTTCTGCTGTGCAAACATACGGTTGGTGTTTCCTCAGTGGGGAGCCCCCAGCTGAGAGCACACCTGTGGTATAGTCAACAGTAAACAGGACTAAAGAGTTAACCTACTTATGCTCTCTGAGAGAGGTGAATTTATCCACTTTTATTTACTGCTACACTACTGGACTGCGCTTCAGCATAAATTGGTTCAAGGTGCCTTGTTTCAGCAGTCGTACAGAGAACTGGCTTCTTAGTTATTCTGTAACTCAAAGGTGTGCAAAATCACTGCCTAACTGGGAATAAAATTATCATAAGCACAATTATGCCTGTGCTGAAAGGACAAGGTCAGAAGAGAGAATCCAGAATGTCAACAAGACTAGTTCATGATGGATTGTCCCAGACAAAGCTGTCCGATGTTATATATCACAAAAAGTTAAAAGATGATGTAATTTATATGTTAGACTCATTGTCAATTCACACCCAAACCCGAGGAGTGGCAAAATCCATTGTCGTACTTTCGGCCATATGGCATGTTTTGGGATGTGTGGTAAGGGTGGTTGGCAATACAGAGTTTTTATTTTTGGCATGTCAGTAAAGCATTTTGTGAGCTGACAGTAGCTTCTGTGTTTGGCACCAGTAATCCTGGGGGACCCTGTGTCAGTGTGTTTTCCCTGCCATGGCTTCACGACAACTTGCTCTCTGCTCAAAATAAAAGATCTTCATGCAGCCAAAAGGGTCGCTGATTTAGTCCCTTTGCTCCAGAGTTTTGGCATTGCTGGTTCAAACCTTTTGGGATGATGAAACATGGTGAGGCTGGACTACTCAAGGGCAATTTGGTGGTTGTAGTGGCTTCTACCAGCTCTCCCAAATTTCTTGCAAGGCTTCTTGTACTCCTCCCCCATTATTTCCTTTCTTCATTTTTCTTGTTGTCATTTTTTATACTATGCCAATGTATTTATCCAGTAATTATCCAGAAAAGCTTGGTCAACATCCAGTGCTCATACATTATTTTGAAAGAGGTCCATACTCACGGCTGCTGACAAAAAATAAAAGCATTCATTAAAAAATCTGCCTGTTTTGGTTTTAAGGGTAGGAGATGAAGATCTCACGCCTTTCTTTGCCTCCTATTTGAATGCGTATTGGTCAGTACAGGTGGGAATGGGAGAGCTGGCCCTTGTTACAGCTGTGTGATTCTTCCAGTTAAAAATTTTTGGTTATACTATGCTAGATTGCATCAACAGGGCCCAGATTTTCTGTAGTCACACAACACTTTGGGAATGAGGACAAAAATTTTCATCCTGTAGATTTTAATCTACAGTGGGGCAGAGAAAACAGTCTAGGGAGTGAGGAACAGATTGAAAGGACTTCAGATGCAGTACATGGAATAACAGAGCTCTTCCAGACATGGCTGAGATCATCCAGCTTGATGCTGTATGTTCTGTAGGCATGCTGAAGGTGGAAACTGGGGCCATTTGGAAATCCCATGCCTTCACATTCTAAGTGCATGGATGACACAATGAGGATGAATGGTTGCTCCTCTTTTCTAGGAGTGTACAGTCCTGGACCTTTCACTGGACTGTATTTATCATCTTAGGTTGGTCTGCAAAAGACAAGACCATAAACACTGCTTCTTGATTTGAGTGTAATTTGTAGATAATGCATTATATCCATAAAGAAAAAGGCATATCCTACATATAGGTCCAGTGTGGTGTGGTAAAAGCAAAAGTTAAACAGCTTAAGACACCCACAAGCCCTCTTCCCTCCCTTGTGTTTGCTGAAGGTAAAGAAAAAAGTCTAGCAATGCACTTCAGGCTGGGTACCTAGAGGGAGACTGAAACTCAGGGTTGCAATACCTAATTTTTAGATACCTGCCTTTCTGAGAGAATTCACAGCCTGGAAGTGCACTCCAAGTTATCACAATTACAATCCTGATAAGCGGGCACCTTGAAAAGGGCGTGCTGGCTGGCCTGAGCCCGCTGAAAGGAAATGGTAAGCACAGACAGACTCTCGTCTCTCACCAGGAATCGCTCTCCTCCCTTCCCTGGGTGGTTCTGGAGAGAAGGATGCAGGCAGCGAGGGTGATGATAACATTGCCTAACTTCAGACGTCTGCAGTGCAGGGGCCATCGGCAGCCAAGGGGAGGCACAGCTCCTCTGCTGTGCCTCTGTGTCTGCTCTTGGGAGGAAGTGCAATGCCTAGGGGAGCCCACGCAGATAGAGCTGACTATGCCACGGATGCTAAGGTTAAGCAAAATTACTGTGACACCCTAGCTAAAAAGCTAGGCATTTCCAGCGATAAATAACAAGCTTTGAGGATGTAAATTTGGAGCATGTTTGTCTCCAGGGATGAATCAGTGCCCAGCCATGTGTATCTAGAAAGCTGAGCCAGTGTAGTTTTCCTTCGTATCTGGTGCTGATGATGTAAAAGATAAGAGATCCTATTTGTGTTTTTATTGTGTTTCTGCATTTGAGTCAGGGTTGGTAGCAACCCTTTCAAAAAGCTTGAATCAGAAAGTGTTTCCAGGTTTTTTCGAGTAATGTTTTTGAATTCAAGCACCAGAGCAAAGTGGCAGTTTTCTAGGGATTCATCTTCAGTGAGGCAAGAGGAAACTACTTCTCTTGCTGTTAACTGGTTTGAATGGGATCTTGCAAAGTATCTATTGAAAGACAGTGCTCACATGATTGGGATAGCTAGAAGGGATTTTGATGAGTGGTAAATGAAGGAATATTTATGCATATACACAGGAATATATGTCTCCCACAACTGAGATATTTTTCTCTATTAGATATGGGTGATATGTCTTTTCTGCTTGACATTGCTGTCACTTCAGAACATTTTTGGGCAATGGCTCTGTGAGGCATACAGATAAAAAAAACAACCCCAAAACCTTTTACAGCTAAATTAAGTGCGGGCATCTCTCTCAGGACTTTATTGAATTTTTTTTCCTTCTTAAATCTCCTACTCTTGGATTTATGTAATTAAATGACAATCTCAGCCCTTGTGAAAAATAATAAATATGGTTTCTATATATCATGATTCTAGAGGGATGTTTTAAAAAGTGATTTGAAAGTACCCTGAATGCGGAGCAACCAACAGAGAAATAGAATGAAAACCACATTTATTATTAGGAAAAATCTTGAAACTTTTAACCATACTTGTCATTTTTAAAGTTGACTTATGATTTAGATTAGACATTAAGAACAGCTTTCTAACTTTCAGTTGGAAAGCACAAGAATAGATTGCCTAGAGTGACAGTGGGAGGATTTTGAAAATAGATTGGACAAATGTCTGCTGGGAATGGTTTAGCTACAGTCGATCCAGCCCAGTGCCAAAGGATGCACAAGTGACCTCTAACTCTTCCAAGCTGCAGCACTTTACGGTCCCTCTGTGCTGGCAGTGGCCCCTCTGGAGGGGCTGGGTTATGCCAAGGTGCTGTGGTTGGCAGGTGCACATGGACAGACCCCTGTCCTTCGCAGGACATGTGTGGAGCTGGGCAGTGCCAGTGCTCACGGGAGGGCTGTCACGGCTGGGATTCACCTCTCACCCCGCCTGACCTTTCTGCTTGACTTCTCTGAGCATTTTTCTGGTTATAAGCAGCTCCTCTGGGCAGCCAGGAGAGAGGTAGGGAGTCACCTTCTCTGCAAATGTTATACATGAATAAACACCTTCCTAGGCTTACTTAACCCCAGTCCACTGTGTGTCTGGTTCCCTGCTGACACACCATTAGCATCTGAAGCATCTATATTTCCTGAATCGAAACAGAGATAACTTATCATTCTCCGGCTGCTTATCTCAGACCTGCCCTGTGGATCTGGTGGAAAGATTTCCCCATTAGCACATAACAACAGGTGTCTGATACTTACTTTGAAATGTTCCCCTTTTTAAAAATAAGAATGTCTGGGATTCTTGCCTTCTACATTTTGCATCTTTTTTTTTTTTTTTTTTTTTTTTAATCTCTATGCCCACAGAGCCCAGTTTAATACTGGACCATTGTCCCATATCTTGCTGGCAGTGCTATCAATTCCACACAAATATGGCCCAGGAAGTTCTGGATATGTTAGCATCATCGTTACATTGCAGTGGCCAAAGTCAGTGTGTCATTTTAAAAGTGGTTAGGTACATTTTGAGGAAACCCTTCTGAAAGCTACAGGAATTTAGAAGTACAGGAACAAGTATCCACTTACTTGCCTTTTTCATATCTGTTTTTCCTCTCATCAAATCCCTGGGGTATCAAGTCAGCACATATAGTGCTATGTAAAGGTTTACTTTCTGGGAAGAGGGTCAGCAGAGGCAGAAGTGTCCACAGTAGTCAATGTGATGGAGGGTGGGACTGCAGAGAGGCACACCCAGGAGACATCCCTTCTTTCTTCTTCTGCAGTGCCCCTCTTCCATGGAGTTTCACTCTGCTTCCCAGGGCAGCCAAACATGGCATCTCTGGAAGCAGCTTTTCCATCAAGCTCTTCAGCATCATTTCTTGTCAACATAGTAGACAGGGGTGTGTTTCTTCTCCCTACTGCAGCCTGGGGTGCCAGGGAGCTCCTGGAGTGCCTGGGGCTGCATATGGGTGTGCTCACTGATGCACACTTCTCTGTGGAGCCTGGCCCCAAAAGAGTCTGACCCCTCTCAGGCATTGCTCATGTAAGCTGCTGCCTCAGCCATGGTCCTCTGTACTTTACTGGGGCTCGTTAGGGTTGCTGCTGGTTTAGAAATGTTACAGCTCTTTTTTTATCATGGCTTTAGGTAGGAAAATAGATTCAAATGCAAGGAAAGAAGAAGATAAGGGCAAGAAGCTGAACTCTCTTCTTACTGTAGTGAGTACTGCTACCCCTAATTCCTAATTCACTTTTTTTTTTTTTTTCTTTTTTCTTTTCTCTCTCTCTCATTTTTTTTTTTTTTATTCCCCTTGGTCATGCGGTGAAATCTTATCCAAAGCACTGGAAAGGAGCACATAACTAACCACAGAGTTGAGATTCATTGGCTGGAATTTTATCGCAAGAGATATGAGGAGCTTGATAGACACACTGGTGCTATCACCTATAGATATGTTCCTTGATGCTTTTCATCATGAAATTCTGCTTCCTCTTGCTTATATAGTTGTGCCATCTGTCTTGATTTGAGTGTTTCAGTGCTTGCTGTTTTCATCCAGATCAAGATCCAGGAGACAAGTGAAAATATAAGCAGCCTATCTTTCATTTCAAAAGAAAAGCTTCTTGAGTGTGCAAAGTTGCAAAGTTTGGAGAGGAGCCTTGCAAATGCAATGCGAAAGCTAAAGCACCTCAATGGCAGGTGTCTGCTTTTACTGGTATTTAAAAAAAAACCAAACAAACAACTCATTTTTACAGCTAATCTGTGAGGCTTTTTGTTCATGGCCTGATTTGTACTTTCCTAATGCTCAGGACTGGCAGTATTGTTTATAGCTCTGTCAAACTTATAAAAATTAAAGAGCTTTTTCTGGCTAGTCTCTGACTCAAGGCAAACTATCCTGGAAGTAGCCAGTTTCATGGTTCCACGGTTTTGGAGAATGAAATTAAGGGAAGCTGATACACTTGAACATCCTAAAAAAATTATCATTATTATTTCATTGTGAAAGTCTAGCATATCAAGATTTGGTACAGAAGTGCAGAATTTTGCTTTTAACCAAACTCTGATATTTCTAAAAGTGTGAGTTTACAGCTTATTGTTTATCTTGGGCCAGACACAGTCCTTGCAGGCTCTAGGTACCTTTAACAGACTTCAGCTTCTCCCCTCACCTGGTCATGACCAGGCTCTGGATGGAGAAAAAGCACCCAGGTGAGTGGGTTGGGGAAGACCTTCCCTGCAACCCCTGTTTGTAGTGATTTTATATTTCTGCGTTTCTGGGTAGGGAAATAGCCAGTAAGGGTTGCTCTCTTGTGATCTTATGTGTTTCATCTTATGGGAGGAGGCAGGAGTACTGGGAGGAGGAGAACTGCCAGAAGTGTGGAAAGATGGTGGGAGAATGGAGGTTCACACAAGGGAAAAGAGGAGGAAGGTGGAAGATCAGGATGAAATTATGAGGCTGAGCGAAACATCAGGGCCCAAAATAGGACAGAATATGATGCTGAAGGGGGATTGAGGGAATGAGGCTGAAGGGTGTGTAGCTCCCTAAGGGATCCACAGCAGGATCCAAGAGTGCCATCTCTCTGCATTTGTGTTCTGACTTGCAAGTAGCAGTGGACGCAGTAGTCTTGAACATGCTCCCATACACCCATGCTCTTATACACCTCTGGTGAGCAGCACTTCAAAGATAACAGCCTGTTACTGCCATTATTTCAAGTAACAAATGATGTCACGGACTTAATTGTGAGTGGAGGACTTAATTCTCCTACCCAGCAATACATTTATTTTAAAACAAGTCATAAAGATTTCCTCCTCCTGAACTCCATCTGTTTGAGGGGTATGAAGGTTGAATAATTGAGCCTTCAAAAGTTACAGAATGTAAAAATTAAGTTTCTTCTCTTGTGTATATAAATTAAAGCACACTTGTGTAATTACATGTATGATCCCAGTTGATTAAGACTGGTCATCCAAAGTGGAGTGACATCTTGGGAGGAATTGATAAAATGACCAAATTACTTTTATGTTTTAATTCTATATGGCAATGATAATAGGATAGATAATAACTAGACATTGCATGTGTATTATTTTTATTCCAGGGCCTCCTTTACAATGTGGGTTGAACACTACCAGCCCTCATCAGGATAGGAAATCTGACCTGTTATTTGCTGGAACACAAGCTCATTATACTCAGTCTTCTGGCTGGAAGTGAAAGAAAGCATCACCTTTTTTAATTTATTGGGGAGAATAGAGAACAGCGTTGTGAAATGAGTTATCCTCATCAGGTATCCCAAACTTCTATGGTTTCTTCTATAGTTCTGTAGGTGAGCCATAGACACTGGTTAGTACAATATTGCTCCCTGTCATGATGGCTGGTGCTCTGGCCTTCCTGGTCCTCCAAGACTTGAGGTTGCTGGAATAAGATGGAGAAGTTTCTGATAGTCCAACTTGACCATGAGAACAGGCAAGGACCAGCTGCAGGAGCCTCATAGCTAGGGCCCTGCTTTGATGGCTGTTTGTCTCCTTTTTCTTAATCACTTGTAAATCAAGCTCCAAAATGACAATTTGAGGTGGGCAGAGTGAACATAACCCATGGGAACAGAGGTTTAGTATTTTTCTGGGCTTACAAGCTTAATAATTTCCAGTGAGGGCACAGAAAGACTGAAGTCTTGTTTGCACACTGAATATTCAACTCTGCATCTACTAATTTTTAAGTAGAGATGAGCCATTGCTGGGCAAAGGAAAATTAGGTTAGTTCATTCACACTTTAAAAAAACAATCTTATAAATCTGAATTCTCTCCATCCTACCCATACCTCCTCTATCTCAAATTTTGCACAGCATAAGCCCCAGGTTACCTGGGTGCCTGCAGTAAGTGCAGAACACGTGGTGATCTGTTCAGTTTTAATGAAGAGCATTTCCAAAATTAATTACCTAGAAACAAATATTAAATGACTATTCTTTAGAATATAGGCAGAAGAATGATTGCAGAGGAGTGAATGAAGGCTGTTATGAATGTTGCTGTTGTGCTCTGGAGTGCAGCCTCCCCGTACCCTCCCCAGCTCCCCTGAATGGAAATGTAATAGCAACAAGAGCTGATCTGCTCTCAAGGTTTAGACGTGGGCCTGATTTCGGGCAGGTGGGTGATGCTGGTCATCTGATGTGCCCTGAATTAACCACATCTTTGAAGTGGTGGTTTTTTTTTTTTTTTTTTTTTTTTTTTTTTTTTTTTTTTTCCCCTTATTTCTTCAGTTCTGTTGTACTGAGGCTGGCAGTGACTTCAATTAAGTCTGGATGTGGCTGCAGGACCTGGACCTTCCCAGCTCTCTGGCCCCACACTTCCTCTCAGGCTTTGCCAAACTGCTGCAAACAAGTTTATTATCTTTTACCCTGATGTTTTATATGTCAGTTAGGGTGTGGATTCTATATACTAGCCTAAAAAAAAAAAAAAAAAAAAAAAAAAAAAAAGAAAGAAAAAAAAAAGGAAAAGAAAAGAAAGAAATTACAAGAAAAATTGAAAGCTGTATGCTGACAGGTGTAGGTGGGCTTAGGTAACAAGGATTATATTGCAAAATCTCATATGAAGATGGGTTATATCTAGCCCTTGCCAAAATTAAAAAAAGGAAATCTGATCAGCATGGTTGGCAACTCAGTTTGACCCAAAGACTTACGGAATAAAGTGTCATTTGTGCCCCTCTTCTGCAGTCTCAAAGAGGTAATAAATAGTGCAATAGAAAAGAAGTGACAGTGGAATGCCTTACTTTAAAACTTTTTATATTAGTCTCTTTTCAAAAGGCATAAAATAGGAAACTGAAGTTTCTTATTAACAGTTAAACAGTCCTTTTTAATATATAAAAAACATATAGAATGAGCTATAAGATTTGTGGTTTATGTTTATATGTTTATACTTCTTTGATGACAGAAAAAAACCATGATAATGAAGAAGGGACCTTCAATCTTTTTCCTACTGTGCATTTCACATGCATCTTTTTTTCCTAAGGTGTCTTGGAGTCAGAAATCCCTTGCAATGTACACAATACAGGGATTTAATGCAATACACAGTTTTACCAAATAACAGAGTATTTAGGAGACTGCGTGTGCAGTAGATGCAACCTAAGTATTGTATTATGTAATAGAAGTTAAAAATAAGGCTGTCTGTCTCCTTCTGGCTGTGGTGTTTGCCTTGCCAGCAAAATGCCTGGCTAACTTTGTGCCTACCACACTGACCTCAGGGAGCAGTGGCTGTCTGGACTGGCTGTGCTGTGCTGTCTCCCCCTTCCCTGGCTCTGGGGTTTAGGAGGGTTTGGCCAATGTCTTGGGACCAGTGTTTTAAAAGAATTTGATTTTAATGTACATATCTCACTCAGGGCTTGGATTTTCAGAAGAGCTTTGCTACTGTATTCTGGGCTGCTTGGAAAAGCAGGTGTTTCTTTTGGGTGTCTGTACTGGAGCAGACAGAGGCAGGCCTATGGAGAGCTGCAGTCCCTGAAGTGATCTCTGATCTGTGGCCCATAGAGTGCTCTCTCCAAGGGAACACTTCCAAAACAGCAGTCCCAGCCAGGATTGTAGACACACATGAATTGTGTGTCCTGCTGGCTGAGCCTCCTTTGGGCACCCCTCAGAAATGCCAGAGGCTGTTAGAAAGAAGCAGAGCACTCAAAATACATTTAGGGTGGGAGACCCATCCTGAGCGAAAGTCACATGCCTTTTGCTGCTTATTGAAGGAAGGTGAGGCTTCTTCTGATGAAGACTCAACACTCATTACTGAAAGCTTTGAATAAATCTTTGAATGAAGTGTAGTATGTCTGCAGCTACAAGCTAATTCATCTGTCTACCATACCATACCATACCATACCATACCATACCATACCATACCATACCATACCTGTGCTCATATGCAAAATGATGAAAAAAGTGTGCTCCTAAGGACACTCGTAGGTTGTACAATGCTGTGCTGAAGCTTTTATTACATTGATTCAAACAATTTCTGCAGTTTATGTAAAGCAATCTTTCTGTATCTCATGGAATTTTCATCCTGGGAGTGATTGATACCCTGAGTGGGATGAAGCTGACTTCCATTCCCTACCACACAGGTGTGTGATGAATCCTGGTTTGAGGTGTGCTATTATTTACTGCCAAGGTTATTTCATAAATTCAGTTTCACACTTCTAATTCAGACTTGCATGCTTTCTGTGAGGAGGGCTCTTATTAAGTCATCATTTCCTGAGCAAACTAAACCAAACTAAAAGGCACTTGTAACACACTGGTTTTATTCCCCTCGATAAATATGTGAAATACTGTTTTTTTATGCATTAAAGGTGTGATCAGGTGAGATGGCATCTTTGGGCAATGGACAAGTGTCACTTTCCATTACTAACTTTAAACTGTGTGTGGATCACTTTTAGTTTTCTAGATGATTTGTTAATGGGATTGCAAAACTAACACACAAACTGGAAAGTGGAAAACCAAATATGTAAAACTGCCACAGAGATTAGTATTAATTTTCAAACTATCTGAATATTGATGTATGTATATCACTTGCTGTTAAAAAGCCAACACTCTCATGAAGTAATTATTTTCCACTTTAGGAACAGGGAAAGAGCAAAGCTTCTTGGAGAAGAATGCACTCATACACTGTTCCTGCTGGCTATTCAACCACAACCACTGGATCTCCAGTATTTGCTTTACCACCAAAAAGTATTTGTGGTTGGCCAGGTAGTTACAGGATTCAGCCTTTATAACCTCTTCCAAGAACAAAAACAGGGCAGAACTTTCAGAAACAGGAAGGATGTCTGGTCTTTTTTTAGTCTAGAAGCAGGTTATAGAAGATGAGAACACACTTATGGGGTAGGCTCAGTCATGAAACAACTCTTTTTGCACATTACCCTTCAAGCTCAGCTTGGAAAAGCCTGCCTACTTGATTTATTTGGAGTCTTTCGGTCAACTAAAGAACAGAATCATCCCCTCCTTTTTGTTCTCTGAGGTATAAATTATAAAGTATAGTATTTTTTTTTCTTTTAGACCTTTATTTAGAGCACCCAGAGTGATTTTTCTCTGAATCTGTGATCTGCAACAATTTCATTCCTGTATTCTTGTTCCTAATGTGTCTGTCTCTATGTGTCTGTCTACATGTGAGGGAGAAGGGCAACTACATGGCTTCAGCTGTGCCGTGTGAGCTGAGCAGGCACTGTATAGGCTGGATGCTTAACACAGGAGTAGACATGAACTTTATAGGTGCTTTTGTCCTTCTGCTAAGTCTGGCCTCATGCAGTGCTGTTTATACCTTGCTGAGTTGTTCTGGGTACAGTGCCTTTAGGTATATCCTCCACGAAGTTTATTTGGATGCTCCTTAAGTCCTTGGCTGAAAATTTTCCATGAAAAAAAATTAGTCCACTATTTTAAAAGATGAGGTAAATTAAAATTTCAGTTGATCTTCCCTCTTTCCTCTTTTCCTGAATACCGCTTCAAGCATGCATCCTTTTAAAAGCATCTCACCTGCTTTCCGTACTACATTGCCACTGCTTCCTTTCTGCACAAAACCAGGAAAGGTGATTTCCAACAGCAGTGCCTCACTAGACATCTCTTCTTCATAGTTACTGCGTGAGTAACCTTTGTTATGAGTTTCTCTCTTGGTGGTGGGGGTAGAGCAGGCAAAGCAGGAGCTTGGCTGGTTCTGGGTGTGTAATGCACTGGCCCTTGCTGAACAGAATTGGTGGCAAGTTGTGAGAAACTAGGAAGCCACTGAGAAGGGAAGGCTCTGAGAAGGAACTAATCAGCTCACCTCTTCTGTCTTTTGCGTTGAGGATCAAAATGCAGTCATACAGTTACTGCTGGCTATCTAAAATTACTGTGTTGTGGTCCTCTAGACAGGTATAATTGCTCTCCAGCTGATGTGTGAACCATATTTTCTCCTCTCGGCTTTTACTTTTGTAGATTATTATCTGATGTGTGCACATCTTACTTTAGATTCCACCTTCTACAGAAGGCATCTACCAGTGTCTGACTGCCCATTTGTCCTGATGACAAGGGAATTTGGCACAGCTCTCTGAAATAATCTTTGCAGTACTGAAGCCTGAAGCTGGAACTGATTGTGGTGTGAGTCCAAACCAGCTTTTATTACAATAAATTATCATGTTCTGTGTAAGTATGAAGTAGTTGATTTTTCTTCTGGTTTGATGCAGACCTTCAACAGTTCTTTCACATCTGTCTTCAGAAGGGATAATTTGTATGGGCAGTGAAGTAAGAAGTGGGCTCAGACACAGGCATGAATGTTCTGTACAGGTAGTAGGAATCCACATGGAAAAATTATTGCAGAGATCACTCATTTAGAAGATGTGAACATAGCTAATTTGCTGTCTATTTTACCCCTTTTCAAGTGAGAATATGTGTGGCACTTGATTAGAATGAACGCTTGGCATTGCTGTCAGAGTAAATCCATATACTTCCTTTATATTAGATCACTGCTTTATTTCAAGAGTTACATGCATACAGGATGACAGCAAGCTGATTTTCCAAATTGCTCTGCTTTGTCACTGTTAACTCCTGGCATTAGGCCATCTAGGTACTCTGTTCCTGAGGTGTGCTCTGCCAGTTCCAGAGCTGTCCCTTCAACTCTATCGCCTTTCTGAAGGTCACTTGTGCTTCTATAGTAAGCGCTATGTTAAATCTTTTCTTCTTCATTTTTTTTCTTTTTCTTTTTCATAAATAATATTTTTGTAGCCCTAAATAACACCTTCTCTCACAAAATAACGATCTTTTGAGAAACAATAGAAAATAACTTAACCAGGCATGGGGCTTATCGTTGCCTCCAGTTGATTGACTCTTGTGAATATTGTCTACCACAAGGACCTTATTTAAAAAAAAAAAAAAAAAAAAAAGGAAAAAATAAAAGGCATTTTGAATAAAATACTTCTCCGAATTTTTTGGTTTTCAATCTGACCCAGGACCTGGCATACTAGGAATCACCTATCAGGGTAAATATTTTCCAAGCAACAGAGTGGAAGGATTGGAAGCGCTGAGGAGGCAGAAGTACTGAGGAGGGGAAGAAAATTTGCTTTGTTTTGTCGATAATTTCTTGGCTGCCAATTTCCACACAGAGCTGCAGATGTTACATGGCATGGGAGCGGAAACTTTCAGATAGTGTCACACAACTCTTGAGATTCACTGCCACCGAAAATATAATTAGAGATCTGGTTATCCAGCTAGAGGTCAGAAAACCAGAGTTAATTGCTAACCTGTTTATCCTACTCAAGGGACGAAGCACATAAATACAGTTAGAAGCTGCTTAAAGCCTAGGAGACCTCTGCTGAAATCCTGCTGCAGGCTCAAGGTAGCAGTTTTGAGTGGCTGAGGGAATGAAACATGCGGGATAGCGCTCCGGCTCCAGTCCCCACTCGGGACACGCAGCCCTGCAGCAGCCTGGGGAACCTGCTGAGCCCCCTGCCCCATCCACTGACAGCCTCCCTCAGCCCTCCTCCCCCACCAGCCCGGCCACTGTCCCCCCGTCATCCAACATGGAAAGGGTAGATATATCTGAAGTGACTTAAGAGGGGAAGGTCCTTTAGAAAACCAGCCTTAAGTTCTCCTGAAAAAAGGTGCCTCAGACTTTTGTTTAAGCAGCTGGGGTTTACAAGCCCAGTCCTCCAAAGCCTTACTTATGTGAATAGTCCTTATCCTTCAGCCCAGTGTGGCTGAAATTAATGCCTCTTCACATGCCCCTTTCATGCTTAAATGGCAGGAGCCACAAGTCACTTGTTTCCTGTCCTTTCACCGCCTGATTTCTTACATTAAAACTCTCTCATCTATCTATTCTGAGCAGGCAGTGAAATCCCTTATGCCTGTACAATGCAACCTACTTTCAAATGGAAGATGTTTTTGTTACCCCTCATTCCTATTAAAGTAATTCCTGTGCATATAAAGGCTTTGGTTATCAAGCCCACATAATGCAGCCAAAACTGAACAGGACATCCATGGGGCTGGAGAAAGTCCCTCTACCACTCACTAAGGACAGTGTTCTTTCCAAGATTCTTCTCTCTCCTTGGGAATACTTTTGGGCTGCAGCACTTGTAGGAAGCCAGAATAATTATTTTTATATCAGGGAAATGCCATTTTATTTTTATTCTACTTACACTGGAAAAAACCTACTTTAAAATAAAAAAAAAATCAGAAATATTTTTCTCTAGTGCATGTTGAGCATGATATTCCTCTCCCCTCTTTTTCACTATTGACAATCCAGCAGCCTGGTTCAAGACACTTGCCTGGGCTCCATCAGAAGCTATTGTGTATTTTTGGAGGGGAGTTCTCTCTCTCCTGGGAGAGGTGTTCAGGAGAAGGGACACAGGGAGCTCCCAGCACTCTGCTGCATGGCAGATAAAAGGGCAGCTGCTAAGGTGAGTCTCACACAAACCATGAGGATTAGGAGTAAACTGGGAAGGTTTTGCTGGCATCTGCTGGGGCGACATTTCTGCCCTTGTGTTCAGGATAATACTTAGGTGTACTACAAAATTTTAAGTACCTGGTCACTGAAAGCAAAGAAGATTCAGAACATGCTCTGGCTCTGCCCTCTTACTGACATGCTCACCCTAATACACACTAAGAGAGTATCATTGCCTGTTGCTTAATACAAACATGATGGAGCAGTTGATTCATATTATTCAATAAGAAGATGACGGTTCTGCATTGTCTGTTTGTGTCTTAGGAGCAGTAAAATGAATCCATTAACTTATTAACTTTTATTTTGAAATCTTTCATGGAACTGTCATGTTATTTTGATTTGAGTAAGTGATTCATCTTTTTTAACAACTATTTTTTTGGTCCAGGGAGACTCATGTACTTCTGTTAATAGGTCAGAATTATGAGACGTATCACTCATGTTCAGAATCTTTTTGTAGTGTATAGCTTATTAATAATAGATTTGAATATCAAAAATAATGATATGCTGTTTCAGCATTTAATTTTGGGGAAACATTCAGAAGATTTCCCCCTTGTGCTGGCACAGTCGGTGAAGAAGATAGAGGGAGACGAACTGTACTGTAGGTGGGAGCAGAGACACTGCAGCAGCTAATGTGAGGTTGAGCTTTAAATTTTTATGACAATTCATAAACTATTTTTCTAGTTGAGACTCTGGCTAATCGCAGCCTTTCCCTGACAATTTCCTTGTTCTGATTCTCATGGATTTAATGGTGTTCGTGGGGGGTGAGCTGGGTGAGATAGCTCGCTCTTGTAAGCTGCTTAGGCTTGTGTACATTTTTCTTCAGGAATGTCATGTCTTCAGCAGGCTGTTTGCAGGCGACTGATTTCTCTCCTCTTAATTCTTGTCTGTCTAATGGTTTTACTAGTAGAGGGTGGACATGTGAATTCCAAGTGATGGCTCAGAAGCCTTTATTCTTGGCAAAATTCTGCTGGGTTGTTATCTTTTACATCTGGTATCTCTCTGTGGCTCTTCTCTCATCTGCTTTCCAACCCCAGCCCCTTGGGGTCCTCTCTAATGCTCTCTTTATCTTCCTTTCTTCCTTTCCCATATCTCCTTTCCAGTTTTACTCTGTGGGCACTGCAAAAATCCTTCTCATCCCCCACCTTGATTAGTCTCCCACCTTGATTAATGTAATCTTTTCCTTTGTACATCCACACAGCAACTCTCAACACTCAGCATCTCCTCACCTTTCCCTCCATCTAACTCTCCCACCCCTCAGGGAGAAAAAGAAGACATCATAAATGTTATTTTTCTAGTCTGAGACTTTAATTTTCTCAGCTCTGATCTTGCCAGCAATAGCTCTTACACTGCAGGTGAGGACTCTTTTTTTAACCCTTTTCATTTGTGGGCAGCTACTGGCAGCCTCCTAAGTGACTGCTCTTCCCTTTGGAGGGCAGAAAGGCCTTGCTCCTCTGGATGACTCAAGGGCTTGTCCACTGTTAGACAGTTCCTTGGATCTTTTTCGGCTCAATTTCTCCAGTGCCAGCTCTGCATTATCCTGGCACTGGTGCCCTGCGTGATGGTGGTTTGGTGTTGTACTCACTGGGTTTGATGCTGTTTTCCATACTATGTTCCAGGAAGATGGACAAGATGGTGGAGAAGAACATGATTTTATAAGGAGTACAGATTTTCCCCCTTGTGTGCTGAGAGTGGTCTCTGCCTTTGGCTATGTATCCCAATTACCCCTGCTGGGATCATCATTCTAATGGGTCTTTCACACTGTGTTTCTTCCTCTCACCTCACACCTTGAATCTCTCTGCCAAAGCCCCACTCTCCCCATCACTGAATGCAGCTTTCCTGTCCACAGTAAGATAGAGCAGCTCCAATATCTTCCTGGTTGCTGCTGTGTCTTACTTTAGCGTTTCCTGATTGTCACTGTCACCAGTCTGATGGTCCAGCCTGTGTGCAGGGGCTGTTCTTTCTGAGCCAGCTAGTTCAGCCACTGCTACCTCACCTCCACAATTCTCAATGCCATTTCAGCTCAAAAGCCTGCAAATATTGCCACCTGCTTACAGCTAGGACCATTAAACACTTCAGAAATCTCTTAGTTTTGGACGTGCTTTTAAAAGATGTTTGGATATATCCCTGGCCAACTCTAGCCTCCAGAGGTGTCTCTCTAACCCCAGATCCTGCTGCTCTTCCCAATATCATTCTTCCTCCCATAATTCAGGCTGCTTAGTTGCACCTTTTAGCTGCAGCCTGCATGAAACAGGTCCTTTTTCTCTCCACATGCATCTCCTTCAATTACTTTTCTCCAGTGAGTATGGACAGTCTCTGGTGATTCACGGCTTGGCATGGGAATGGAGCTGTTCTTGCTGGCTCCTCCCAGTCACCTGCTCCTCAGAGACTGGGATGCACCTGCGCTTCAGCTCTGTCACAGGGGCATTCAATGGTAGGAGACAGACTCAGGCAAATCCCTCTTAAGGTGCTGCAGGCTGGCATTGCTGGGATGTGTCTGCCAGTCCTCCCACATTCCACAGTGACAGGGAGTGCAGCCTTGTGGAGGGAGAGCCCAGGACACTGGCACTGGCAGCCATGGACCTTGCACAGTCAGAAAAATTGTGTCCCCAGTGCACGCCTTGGACTCTAGTCTGCCCACTTTGTCTGAAGACATCTGAAAGTTAAAACATCTCCCAGCTGAAGCAAAGGGCTTTGGCATGGAGAAATGTTTAGCTAGAAGCAAAACACTTTAGTGCAGGGACTTTTAGTGAATTTATGCTTTTAGTAAATTTAAGCTCCCACCACGGAGCTTCAGGTTTGACTGCTGTGTCGACCACACAGCATAAAACACACAAGAATAAAAACTTGATGTATGTATAAGGCCCATATAATAAATGCTGCTGGCCCTGAGGTAACAAAGTGACATTAAAGGCAGAGCAGAACTTGTCCTTATGGCTTCTTCTCCACCTGCTGCCCCTTTTCTCCCACTGCTGTTCTACGCTGTGAAGGATCTGTGCCCAAATATTCTAAATGTTTTCCCTCCCCATGTTTTACATATACAACACATATGCCTTGCATTAGTGAGAAGCTTTAAAATTTTTGTGTGGCTTACCTCACCCTCTCAACCAGGAATTTCATAAATAAATCACTGTCTTTCAAACCTTTTTTGCAGATTGCATCTGTCTAAAGCGTGTGCGCTTCAATAAGTGTGCTTGACAGAGAAATTAAAAAGAAAAATCATCTCCTAAACAGAAACTACAAGAGGCATGTTGAGCTAAACACTCACTGCACATTATTACAAGGGGAATATGATTTGAGAAAGAGTGTTTAGAAAGTAAAGGTGACATTTTGTTTCTCTGAGCTCAGTGGGCCAGAACTTCACCTGGGGCAGACTGACACAAATTCATTGAAATCAGTAGCTGATTTGCACTCACTGGGGCCAGTTCTGCTGTATTTTAGCCTTTGGTTATTGAAGGGCTATTTTTTTCCTAAGGAACTAAATATTCTTTCCTAATATGTCTTGCTGTTGGTGTTTGTTCAGTTTTCTCTGAGTAATTCAAAAGGGATTGTTCACTGAGACTGTTTTTCACTAGAAATGTAGATTCCTAAGTAAAAAAAAAAAAAAAAAAAAGAATTTTAGAAGTAAAGCATAAGCTTTCCCTAGGAAACAAAACAAAACAAAACAAAAAAGCCAAGTAAATAGATGTCTTGAAAGAAAAAGGTGTTATTTTTTGTTTGATCTGGAAATGCTGTGCCAGTGCCTGATGGGAGGTGTAGTTCCCCCTGTACACTGTACACTTCCCCCTGTACACTGAATTTCCTCTTTTTTGCAGGGTCTGCACTCAGACCAGACAGGAGCCTGTGAAGCTCCTTGAGTGAGCAAGGCCAGCCTGGGAGGCACTGCCCTGCCCCTGAGGTTTGACCAATTTCCCTTCAGCTGAAGAGTCACTGACTTGAGAAACCCCAGAAAATTTGCCATGGTGTCCATGCCAGCCTCTGTGTAAGGAGCAGGGCTTTTTCTTACTTCAGAGTTGGCACCTGTGGTTCATACAGCTGAGCAGTGACCGTGAGCCAAAGTGTATTTTTGGCAAATAATAAGCCTTTATGCCATACCTGCTTTCATTTGGAAACACTGTGGATAATCCAAGTGATGCTTATTTTCCATAATACCACTTCACACCAGGACCTTAAAATGACAAATGCTAAATTTGCTTCCTCTTTAAGATTTTTGTTTATTGCCAGAAGGTGTTAAAGTCCCTTCTGTGGAAAGGAGTAGAGATTATTTATTCCAAAGGCAGTTTTACTTAAAACCTACAGGAAGGACATTTTTCTGTGTTTTCCCAGATTCTTGTTTGCATTATGCTCAGAAATACAGCCTTCTCTTTGTTTTCTGAGTAGACAGCATGGGGTGGACCTGACTGCTTCCTGCTGGACTCAACATCCCTCTCTGCCTCTCACCTTGCTTCAGCTGTGTGTGAAAAACTCTGCTGCTGTGGCCTCGGGATCACCAGAAAAGCAACATCGCTTACAGAAGGAATGTTCACACTTAGAGGGAGCTTTATTGCATTTTAATTACTAGATCCCTAAACCTATAAATATATCCTAGTGCTATAATCAAATTTGAACTTTTAAACTTGATTTTAAGGCTGCCTTTTCTTCCCTTTCCTTTGCTGAATTGTGAAAAAATACCCCAACAGAAAGTCTGCATAGTGATTGTGCGCTGTGAGTTGGTGTGCTCTTTTGCATAAAAGATTTTCCATATTACAGCAGGGGGCCTTCCCCTGGTATGTCAGGAAGAAGAAGAAAATTCATTTCCTACACCCGCCTGTCATTTGCCCTTTTATGATTGAACCATACACCGTCAGACAACCACAAAAGTGACAAAAGCTTTTGCAACTGAATACATCTGATAATTGCAGTGTTTGGCTAAATTTAGGACTACAGCAGTTGATACCGCAGTGTCCGAGAGAGAAAATAAAAAAAAAAAAAGAAGAAATGGTGTGTAATCCCATTTTACAGTCTGAGAGTGTAGTGATTGCCTTACATGATCCATCACCTTAAATAGTGTTTCTATTTTATTAATCTTCTAGACTTTAAGAAATCTTTATTTTATTTTAAGGAATTTTAATATTATTGGGTTTTTAATATGAACCAAGACTGTAAACACTTCAGAGAAGCAGGTACACATGAGATTACCTTTTTAATTTACGAGTTTTGAGGTAAAAATGATTCATATTTGCAGAGCCTCTGCACAATATGTCAAATCCTTGGGTTCATGCATTATTGGAGCATGAGGGCTAAGGGATCGTCCCAAGAAACAAATCTGTTGTAATGATACTGTAGGAAGTTTTGGAAAAGCCAGAGAGGTTTGGCAAACAGAAGCCCCACACAGCATTTTTCTTTTATATAAGGACAACAATGATTATGTGCTGTCTTTGGAAGTGTCCTGTGCAAGCATGTTCCAGGTGCTCGTACTAACCAAGAATATTGTATTTATTCACATAAAGAATATAAGAATGGTGCGAGAAATGAAATTGTAGAATAGTTCAAGGAAACATGCCGGAGATTTTGATGTATTAATAAAATTATTTCAACAACTCAAGACAATTTAATCTATAGTAATTATTACATGACTTGATTAAACATAATCCAGCAATATATACACCACTTGGGGGACCCTGCTCTGCACCTTGCCCAGGTCAAAGATCCTGTGAGGGGTTTTCATAAACTGTGTAATTCTAAAGCTTTGAAAACTCCACCAGTCTATAGTCTAACATAAATCAATATAACTAATAGTATTAGACTGATATTACAAACAAATAATTTTCTTCCAGAGCAGAAAAATCTTTCCATCAGACCATGAGAGGGTACTGAAGTGAGAAACGATTTTATATGAAGCTCTTTCCAATGCTTATCATTCTTATATGTAGCTATTTAGTGTTTTCTGAAAGTAGTTTGAAGTTCTTGTTATTGATTTGATGTATTTCAATGTATTTTCATGACCTTTCAGAACACATTGTAAGAAAATTTTATATTTACTTTGTTGCTGTGTAAAGACATGGATATAATGAATATTTAGCCCATGCACCACCAGTATGAATCCTGTCTTCCTCTTTCCCATCATATTCATAGCAGTCAGGAACACTGTCCCTTCCCACTCCTCCTGAATTGGAGAGAAACACCAAGATCCAAGAGGGGTGAAATAAACACGGAAAGGGGGGACAGAAGTGGCAAGCACCAATCATGTTGGAGGAGGATGCTTAAAAAATCTTTTTCAAGTTTCAGATGTAAGTTTCATGGCTATTAATTCATCAGGAGACTTGGAGGACAGTGAAAACATGTTTGTATTAGTGTAGGATGGGAGAGAAAAAAATGCTGTGTGGCTGAGTTATGGGGTTTGTCAGGCCTGTATCAGTGACACCAAGAAGGGACCAGAAGCAGCTTCACGGTATTTGTGTTGATGGGACCTGATGGGATAATTGAGGCTTTCACCCCTCCTCTAGAACTTGCAGCTTTTGGTTCCTTATGAAAAGAAATTATAAAGTGGACCAAGAAGAAGAAAATAGAGGTTCTGGGTGCATTTTTCAGGATAAAGTTATTAACAGGGCTGTAGCAGTGGTGTAAACCCAAGTCTTTGGCTTTAATAATGGTTGATGATAATATCATTAATATGGATGTTTCACACTCCATTTTTATTTCAGATTGTATCTTTAAATATTTAAAACGGCCCTTAAAATATGGCTGTTATTAGGACTTACCTGATGTTACTCTGGATTGTCATGTCCTTTGGATATAGTACATACATACAGGAGCTATGGCACACACTCCATCAAATATCCTCCCTGGAATTCAATATGAAAATTATGGGACACTAAAATTTGAAGTATTATGTTTTTAATGTGTAATATGTAAAAATTATTGTTTGGGCTGCTATGCAGCTTTAATGAAGGATGGACAATATTTACTATTCCTGTGTTAAGATTTTGCTGTCTCGGTTCTGGGAAGTCTGAGGTGCCTCTGGTTTCTGATGGGGCTTAGTCATCCTCTGCATGCTCAGAGCTCTCCTACACAAAGTGATGCAGCACAGGATGAGTCCCCGTGGCCAAATGCACAAGAGCTTTGCTGAACTGAATTTTTAACCTTGCCAGAGGTGACGTTCAATGCAGAGGGGATTGATTCGCTCCCTTGGCCGTGGTTGAGTGATAGCATTTGTATAAAGGAGCTATAGGTGAAAAGTGAGTGTGCAGTCCCAGCAGATGTGGGGCTGTGGGGAGAGCCTGTGGGGCTGCAGCAGGGGACAATGGGCTATGGAGCTGAGGGAAGAGGAGCAACAGGGCCCAGGGGATCCCAGCTCACCCTAGCAGTCATACTATACATATTTTTACACTCCTTGTGCTCCTGGGCTTGGGAAGCTGTTAGGAGCCTTACAGCCAGTTTGAATCTGTGGGCTGAGAAGACCCAGCTTCTATGAGCTGGCTGAAATGGGCCTTAATGTAGCTTGTCAGGATCAAAGGGGTGACCAGCTGCTGTGGCTCTGACAAGCTAAACTCAAACTCAGCATCTCTGCACTAGAGTCTCCTCTGCTTGTCTTGCCAGCCTGAGCCGGGCAGATGGAGGGCACGTGTCTTGCCAGAGGTCAGACAGTAAGTCAATAACTTTACCAAGCTGAGATACCAGGACCTTTCATTTTCTCAAAACCATATGCTCCTCTCTTTTACATCTTCTGGGGGTGGCAGATGGGTAGAAGCCACCTCCTTTCAGAGCTAAAGGGGCTGGCGACAGCGTAAATGCCACTACACCCTCTGAGAGGGTGCTGTGTTTTCTGTGCCACTTACAGAGTAGAGAGGGGTTTGTGGAGGATGGGAATAATTTTTAGCATCAATTTAGCTCCTCTTCTAACCTTGTTAGCACTGTCTAGCCGAGGAATGCCATCTCCTGATTTTTACACAACAAGGTTTTCTAGAGAGTTGGTTGAAATACACAGCTCAGTAAAACTTGTGGACATTAGCTACTCCTCTGGAAATCCTGTTGGGTATTCATGGAGCAAAATCAGAAGGTTTTATACTGTCAGATCAACAATGTCTGAATGGACACAGTATCTGCACTTCTCTGGCTGTCAGTTAGTCCCCTTCCTGCAGCCATGTGATGAGGCAGTACTGGAAGATGTTGCCGGACTGGGAAGAGGAGTTTTCTCTTCGAGCCAAAATTCTTTGCCTTACTTGGCTCAGCTTCTCCACCCTACAAATTCCTTCAGGATCTTGGGGGCTGCTATGTCCCTCTCTCTTCCCCAAGCATTGGCTCTGTTGCCACCACCCTTCTGCCCTCTGCAGCCTCTTCAGGGCTGCCACCACCTCTAGGCTTGCCAAGCCACTAGAGCCCTGGGGGCTGGCAGAGTTGCTCTAGTGACTGTCTCCAACACAGTGTTTTAGAGACACCCAAGGCAGCTGAACTGGCACAAATCATTTGCAGAGGGACCAGCAAGGGGGGCTGTGTGATGTGGCATAACGGGGTGTCACACCTCTGAAGAGGCAGGAGCCCTCCTGCCTCCTGAAAACTAACAGCAGCTTTCCCTGGGAGGTTCGTATTTTACAGGAGGCATGTAAAGCTGCTGTCCTGATTATACAGCTGCTAGCCTAGTTCTGGGAAATGAGTGCACGAAAATGTGTGCAGAAAATGAGCCTTCTAATAAGGCTCAAAGACTTTGAACTTCCCCTATTGTCACCGTAGGTCTTCCCCTACTTGCTTAGCAGAGGGAGAACTATTCAGCTACAATCAAATAATGCAAATGACCTGAAGGAAATTCATCCTAGAGACACTTGCTGGATAAACTGCTAATATGGTTTCCTCTCTTTCACTATTCAACCGGAATCCAGGATGACCTTTCCAATGAAACATAAAACCTACAATGTGCACCCTTACTAATGTATTCTAATGCAATTAGTTCATACAAAAGGCTTGTTAAATTTGCAGTATCTGCTTTCACCTTTACAATAATTGCTAGTGATCCCAAACCATAAGTGTGTGTCATTCTGCAAGGCTCCTGAACTGTAAATAAAATGGAAAGTTTATTTGATAACTCTCCTATCTCCTAAATGGTCCTGCTTTTCTTACAGAGGTGTCTGCATGAAGTCTACTAGAGGCTTAAATCTGGCTCAAGAGAGAGGGTCAAAAGAAAAGGCATATACTGTAGTGAGGCATTAGGGCAGGAGAGATACTGTCAGTCTACATAATTGTGCTTTTTGAGGGGCAAGAAAGGAAATGCTAAGGTTAATGAGAAATAAGGAGGCTTAGAATGATGCTGGGTGGTGACTCCATTTTGCTGGGGAATTAAAGGAGGGCACTCCTCCCTCAATTGTGTTCATCAGATTGCAATCCCTTCTAAATAGTTTTGTCACAGAGAAAAACCTGTGAATAATTACCTCCTTATAGCTCTTGAATTGTGCAGGAAAGCTGCCACCCCAAATGAATGTTCACTCTTCCATTTAGCTGCTGTGTGACTGATTTCTAAGAGCTTCTGGAGGAATGTGACACTCAGGTGGGTGGGATGGTGCCATAAGCATGCCTGGTCCATTAACCAAAGCCAACTCATCAAGCTCACCAGGCTGATGCCAACATCACTGACAGAGACAAACCTCTCTGGCTTCTCCCTGGTGGTAGAAAACCCACCTAGAGTGGGATGACACTACTGCAAAGTACCCCAAGCATCTGGGTGCTTCAGAAGGATTTGAGACAATAATTTTGGCCCATAAAATGAATGAAAGGAATGTTAGTTCAGTAATCCTATCACAATGTCTCCTGTTAGTGAAGGTTGCCCAAAGTGTCAGAGCCAGAAACAGGTATGATCTTACACTTTTGCTCTAAATTGTTACTGTTATATGAATTGCTGCTGTTATTTTGGTAAACCTTTCTTAGCCTGAAGGTTTCAGAGAAACAGTTACGGTCAAGGAAAAACTTCTTTTTTTCAATCCAATAGCTCTATATGTTTAGCTACAATGGAACCAGGGTTTCCCCTCGCTCTCCTGTGAGATTGATCTAGAGCTGGCTGAGGAATTCTTTGGTAATTTTTGGAGGTAGGAAGCTGCAGATGGGGTACCTAAGTTCGGGAGAGGACTCCCACAAAAGACATTTGGCCATACAAAGATGGTTCTCTGTGTCTGATTTTCTTCCCCTACCTAGAATACTTCTTAAGGAGGGCTTTGGAGCATGTGCATATTTGCCCAGGATTTCCAGCCATCTGGCTGCCCTGCCCCTGCTATGGCTGCAAGCAGGCTGTGGGCACATACAGGTGAACACAAGCATCCTCTGTGGCACATGCTCAGGGAGTCCACTCCAGACTGAGTGATGGCCCAAGTCCTGCCTTGTGCACTGGAGATAGGCTTAGATACTTCTTGCTCAATTGTTTTTTTTTTTTTTTTTTTTTTTTTTTTTTTTTTTTTCTTCAGATTCTGAAACTACCTTGTGCTCTGCAGCCAAAGATCCACACTTCCCACGCAGCAGGATGGCCAGGAATTTTGATGATGCAGGGCTTGAAAATGCTGCTAGTGTAGCCATAAAGGGGTTTACCTATAGTGAGTCACAGTCTCAAGTGAACTCTGGGGATGAGCAAAGAGCTGGGCTGAAATACTGCTAGAGCTGGGCAAGTGGTTTTGTCAGTCCTACCTAGGCTTGTCCTGCTGCAGCTATAGGAGCTGAGGAGCAGTTTTGAGACAAGAGCTGACTCAGTGTGCACCTTGTGTAAACCTTGCCCCTTTCTTTTGTGTTCCAGTAGGTTTGACTGAAGAACTGGCAGATTACAGTTGATATCAAGGTATATGTTGTCTTTTTATCCTATTTGTTTGCATAGATTCTCAGTTACAGAGAAATGAATGCTGTAGGCACACAATGAAGAGTTTATCTTTCTTTGTTATGAGCTCTTTACTACTCACATTCTCACGTGTCCTGTGTTTTTTGATGCAAAACCTTCTTACTGTCTAAACAGGGAAGTGCTGGGATTTATTTATTTTTAACATCAATATTTAATTGTGGGCAGTTCCTAATTATCTAGTGCTAATTTAAAATGGGAAGACGAAGTCCTTGAATTGATAAACTGCCTTCTGAAGCTAAGAGAAATGTTGTTATGCAATAAATCTGAACTGCACGTGCTAAGAAATAGGTTTTATTTGCATTTCTCTTAAGTGTAGTATCTGGAATGGCTGACTTGAAAATCCCTCCTCGAATATATTGTCAAACCACAGTAACACAAAAGTATTTGACCAGGTTTTCTTTGGTTGTTGTTACAAGAAGAGAGGGAGGAGCAGGTTTTCGGCAGGTATAAATGGATGAAATCAGGGCAGGAATACAGCTGGGGATCTGGTCTTTTGCCGTCTTTTGCCGGGGAAGAAACGAACTCTTTACATTTTACCCCTGAGGCAGGTCAAGCGCTGCCTGTGGCTACAAGCTAGATTGCTTTGGCAAGTTGTGCTGTCAGTCCAGGCACTGCTTTCCCAAACCTGCGTGTGCCCGTGCTGCTGCTGGGAGCTGCAGGCGAGCCATGCCCAGCCCCGTGCCTGAATTTCCCTGCCTGCCACTTCCATCAGCTCATCCGAAACCAGAGCTGAGGCGTCAGGTGGCAACACGGCGATCTGAGCTCGAATAAAAGTCAGAGCTTGCAGGACCACATTGGTTGCGAAAGCATCTTTATTCTTGATCTGCAGGAAAGCTTTTCCTCGCGCTGTTTTCTGCGCAGAACAGATGGGATGGGGATGGCTGTGTGTCAGGTGACACGGGAGGCCGGCAGCCCGCAGAAGGTGTGTGATCAGAGGGGACCCAAGGGCGAGGCGGTGCCCAAGGGGGTTTGGAAGGGAGCGCGCACTGCTGAAGCGGCACACACTGCTGGGAAGTCAGGGCTGGCATCACTGCAGACACTCCCCACCAGTGGATGTTGCTGCAGGCACATCAGAATTTCTTAATGTAGTGAAGAAGAAAGGGGAAAGAGGACAGCAGGGAAGAGAAATCAGGGGAAAAAATGTATAAAAAATTCACTACATAAATTAGCTGCGCTTCTTGCAGCAAAACTAACAGTTTCTTTTGAATGTGAATTCTGTTGCTTCTCTTAACTAAATGCCTAAAGGAATTGTATCACATAATATACAAGGGTAATTATTAAAAATGCATAAATAGTCTTGTAGGTACAAAAAAGTTGCAACTTGTCTCCTGCAAAACATTAAAAGGTTTGCATATGTCAATGAATTACAGGCTGTTTGCTTTTAATCGCTGCTATTTTGGGAGTTCCTGTAAGGATGTTTTTAGAAGAAACACATTTGGTAATTGGAGGAGGCTGCCCCATTGTAATGGGCAGTTGAGACCCAAAGGAGGCCTAGCGGGGATTATTCAGGGTGTCTAACGGTTCTGGCTCTGCCTTTGGGTGTTAAGTATCGGCTAACATGTTTATGCCTGGCCTTCAGATGTCCAAACACAAAGGCTCCTTTCTTCTGCTCCTGGCAAGAATCCAGGCCAATCTTAGAATATTTGCCCATCCTCCTCTTCTGTATCCGACCCATCATTGAGGACAGTGTTTCTCTTGGAGTTTCATCTGAAAAACACTACAGCAAAGGAATGTTCACTGACCCAGAAGCCCAGTGACAAGAAGAGGGAATTATATGTGTATGAATGTCTGTCTTTGGGAAAAAAAAAAGCACACGGAAAGAGAACTACAACAAATCCAAAGTTTCTTTCCAAACTGACCCACCTGGATTTTTTCCTTTCAAAAGTCAGTTCTGGTGGGATACACTTGTATTTTTTTTTTTAAGCAAAATATTCTTTTAAGACAGCCTGCTTAGCATTGCAGGTCTGAGATGGAAGAAATGGAAAATGTATATTTGTGTTCAAGAGCACAGACATCAGTTCAGATTGATACTTGGAGATTATCTTGAACTAGAATAATGTATTTATGACTAGGGTCAAAGGGATTACCTACATGAATAAGACCTAGCTGGATCAGGCTCTGCTGCTTACAGCCAGCCAGGAATGGATAATGTGATATGAAAACAGACCTTTCTAGATGGCTTTTTACAAACTTACACATGTTTTTATCTCTGTGTTTGAAGCTATTAAAAGCATTGGATGCAGTCCTTAAATCTGATCAATATTTTCTTTTAATTGCGTATTTTTGACCCCAGTCCTGTAGTTCCAGGTGACAGAAAAAATGTGAGTGCTTCTTGCAAGCCGCTAGAAGCCAGTTTCTAAGCACTTCTGTTATTTGTACGAGAAAGGATCGCCAGCATGAATATTGTGAGATCAGTCCCTGGGTTTGTTGTATGAGTGCTCCAACGTTTCTATTAGCAAAGATCAGGCAGAGAAAACCTGCATTCAGCTAGGTCCTCGTGTTTCCCAGTTATGCAGCTATGCACAGTATCTGTAATGTATCTTCTTGGTTTAAAGTCCGATGTGCTACAATGAATGGCAATGATAGGATACAATAAATGCATTTTACTGGCTAACAAGATGGGAAAGAAAATGAAAAGCATTCTTAAGTCTTAGTCACTGGCTTCTGTATTCAGGCTTTGTTTCAATAAGCACAATTCATCAGCTGCTTACAAGAAGTGTTTAGTTATTGAGAGTATTTGCATGCTGTGTACATGTCCTTCTAATGTACTTAATGAGTTTGTTTTTATTACAGAAGAACCCTGAATCTTTTGATGTTCATACAACTCTGTCTCTGCTGAAAGGGGCCTCTCCTTTCCTTAATCCAGATTACCAGTCAATGCATGAATTTCAGAATTTTAGCAAGAAAGAGGAATGGAAGAGAAGTTACCTGACAGAGAAAAAGCTGGGAGGCAGGTTGCTCTAATTACAAAGGCAGTGTTTCCACCACTGCTGAGTCTGCCTTTTCCCATTAAACAGTGATTAGGATGGAGAGACTGAAGGGCCAGCCATCATTAACGCCCTTACAAAAGTTGCTCCTTCCCTCTATGCTGCTGAAGCAAAGGCAAAAACTCCAATTGATTTCAAGAGGAGCAGGATTGGGCCCTTAGGCTGTACATAAATGTGTGTGTTGGAAAGAGAATGTACAGTGTTGGGTGCTTCTTATAATATAAGATTAGATCAAATCCTTTCAGTGCCCTGAAGCACTTAATGCTGGGCTACCTGTGGCAGATAGTGAGTGAATGCCTGTCAGCATGGATCATCCTCTCTGTGTTCTCTAAAAATGTACAATTCTCATTTTGCAGCATTGGAGATCTTTTAAAAAGTAGAGTCTAAGGAGAATAGAATGTAACATCAAGACACAGAATTTCACAGAATCACTAGGTTGGAAGAGATCTTCAAGACCATTGAGTCCAACCCAGCCCTAAAACCTCAACTAAACCCTGGCCCCGAGTGCCACATCCAGTCTTTTTTTAAACACATCCAGAGATGGTGACTCCACCACCACCCTGGGCAGACTATTCCAGTACTTTATCATCCTTTCGGTAAGAAACTTTCCTAACATCCAACCTATATTTCCCTTGGTGCAGCTTAAGACTGTGTCCTCTCGTTCTGTCAGCTGCTGCCTGGAGGAAGAGACAAACCCTCACCTGACCAGAGCCACCCATCAGGGAGTTGTAGAGAGTGATAAGGTCACCTCTGAGTCTCCTTTTCTCCAGGCTAAACAACCCCAGCTCCCTCAGCCGTTCCTCACAGGGTTTGTGTTCCAAGCCCTTCACCAGCCTCGTTGCCTCCTCTGGACACGCTCCAGCATCTCAAAATCCTTCCTAAACTGAGGAGCCAGAACTGGACACAGCACTCGAGGTGTGGCCTCACCAGTGCTGAGTACAGGGGAAGAATGACCTCCCTGCTCCTCCTGGCCACACCATTCCTGATCCACGCCACGATGCCATTGGTCTTCTTGGCCACCAGGACACACTGCTGGCTCATGTTCAGCTGCTGTCACCAGAACCCCCAGGTCCCTTTCTGCCTGGGCACTGTCCTGTCATGCTACCCCCAGCCCATAACATTGCAGAGGGCTATTGTGGCCAAAGTGCAGGACTTGACACATGGACTCATTAAATTTCATCTTTTTAGACTCTGCCCATCCAACCATTCCAGATCTTCCTGCAGAGCCCTCCTACCTTCCAACAGATCGACACACTCCCAGCTTAGTGTCATCCACAAACTTACTTATGAAAGATTCAATACCCTCATCCATGTCATCAATGAAAATATTGAACCAAACTGGTCCCAGCACAGGCCCCTTGAGGAACACCACTGGTGCCGGGCTGCCAGCTGGATGCAGCACCATTCACCACCACTCCCTGGGCCCAGCCATCCAGCCGGTTCTTAACCCAGCAAAGAGTCCTCCTGTCCAAGCCCCGGGCTGACAGCTTATCCAGGAGTGTTCTGTGAGAGACAGTGTCAAAGGCCTTGCTGAAGTCCAAATAGACAACAAGATAAAAAGACAAGTAGCTTCAATTTTTACCTGATCATTGGCATAGTCAAAGAGTTTTAGATACGGAGATGCCTGACAATCAGTCAATGGGTAGTCAGAAAACCAGTTATTTGATAGTCTTTCTGTTGAGGTGTATGAAAATTGTATGTAGCTAATATGAGTGAATGGTTCACTGGGCAAATAAATGGGTGCTTTCAGCAAAAGCCAAAAATCTGCTGATCAGGTGAAAGGAATTTCCCTTGTGCCATCTCTAATCTGCTTGTGAAGCAAACTTCTGATCTCACTAGCATTCAATGGCCACAGTTCCAAAACCTGTCCCCTTGCCATCAGTCTTCAGGCTGTGTGACAAACTCTGTACACCTGAGCTCCTGGGCAGGATGAAGTCGGCCATCCCAACTTCATGGACCGCACAGCCAGAGTAGGAAACTGAGAAATACAGTGATTCATCTGATTAGAAGAAAATAGAGCATAGAAAAATAACTACACACTAGCATGTGTTGTGGGAACCTTCCTGGAGTGTTTGATGTCCAAATCCTATTGGCTTTGGACAGCTGGCAGGAGCTTCCCCTGGTGCATTTCTGGGTGAAGACAGTGCTTTGCCTTTAGTTTCACACCCCGTCTTCCCCTCATGGCCACGTTGTAGGGACCAGAGACTCTCCAGAAAGCAGGCACACCTTCATACCAAGCCACAGGCCAAAGCCTGTTGAGTGCAATGGGCTGGGACACGAGGCACAGGGTAGCTTAAGGGAGATGCACTTTATTCTCCGCAAATCCAGCGTGCTTTCAGCTGTCTTCCCTTCATATCCCAGGCTGTCCCCAGGCACTGGGTGGAGAGTGTGCTGCTACCTGCAGACCTGGATATTTTGTGCTTTGGCCCTGCCTAATTTGCAGGTGTAGCCACTTCACAGAATGATGCTCAGATGCCCTCACCAACCCTTCAGCCTGTGACAGAGGAGAAATCTGTGCAAGGCTGATGGCTCCCAGGCTGAGGTTACAGAGGTGAACCCTGAAGACCCCCACCCTGCATTTTATGTCGGAACAGGACAGAGTTGAAATGAGACTAAGTGTTTTCCACCCCACACTGTCATGACTGGAATTTTGAGCCATTAATTTTTTTGGAATTAAAAGCTGCTTTTTACATAAGTAATATACAATAAGTCAGTGAATATCAATTAAAAGCATATTTCACAAAATTAGACTTTCAGTTGCCTGTTCTATTGAATATCAGTAGGTAATAAGCTTTCCTCATTTCCCTGAGCATGTAATTTTTCCCTTGAATTCTTGAGTCACTGCTTTGATCACTTCTTGATTGCTTAAAGGCTCTGAGTCAGTAATATTTCCCAGTTTCGTTGTCACATCAAAGATCTTTGAGGGGCTTTCTCCATTAGAAGGCAGCCAAGGTTCCTGGTTGACATAGTTCATCACCATGCCAAAGCCATGCTGCACAAATGAAAATAGGGAATAATGCAACACTTTTAGCCATTTGTGTAATCACTTGAATAATATGTATCACCTCCTTAAATGGGCCAGTTGCTATACAGCAATTTTTTGCTTGAATTTCTACACTTGAAAATATGGAAGACAAACACTAAGCAGGAAAGGTGATTTTTATCCACATATGCAAAGGTAGTTGCTTTCCTCCATTTAGAGATTTTGCTGTTGCTTTTGCTGCTGCTTTATTCAGGCATTTATTCAGACCTGAACAATTCTGGTATTGAAAAGCCTCACATTTTTACAGAAATATCATTTAATGTGATAATATGCAGAATAAACAATTTGCACAGTATTCTGACTTTTAGTTTGGTACAGGAATTCACATCCTACAGTGGCAGTTTTGATCAGCTGAAGTCATTAATGTGGCTTCCCAGAGCATGCCAGATCCTGACATCCTTGCTCCACTTTGTCATGGGTTCCTCTTGGGCAAAACTCAACAGATTTCCAAAAAAGTTGGGTCTCAGAAAAATGAGGGCCAAATTACCATCGAGATTCATCAGAGTTTTCCTTGGCTTGAGGGAAAGGGAAAGTCTTTTTCCCCACCAGCTACTCTGTCCTGTGAAGGCTGTGACACCAAAGCCTCTGGACTTTCATCTCTGGATGTGAAGTCCCGCCCAGCCCCACCTGAGATGTCTGAATTTTCTTTTTCCTCCCTTGGAGGGAGAGTCAGGGCATGCACAAGCACCCTGTTGGGATGTGCTGGGGTCCCATCTCCCACAGAGGGAGAACTGTGTAGGGGAAGAGACTTGCTTTGGGATGACCTAAAAGCAAAAGCTCTCTCTGAGGAAGGGTGTGAAACCTGTGGCAGATTTAACTTCTTCAGGAGCTGCAAGTATTTCCAGTGTGAACTTCACCGCTGTCATCCCGAAGCAAATAAATTACAATGGTAAAGCATTTAAAGGGACATTGTCACCTTACAGCTCCTATGTTGAAAACAAACAAATGCCTTTACCTGTGTTACAAATCCCACCTTAACATTATTAAAAGTGAAAGAATTTTAAAAAATCCAATTTACTTGTCACTCTTTCTGCTTTGTTTACTGGTTGTGTTTTCTCACCGTGGACAATAGAAATCAATGAAGTCAGGTTTGCCTGTGTTTGAGTCACTTTCAGTTTTAGGTTTTCAGGCTTAGGGTGGAAAGTTCAGGGGAATGGTTATTTCATCAAATGCGACCGTTTTCATTTGCAATTAAAAAAATCAATGGCAACGTTTCTATTCAGACATATGTTTGTAAAAGTCTGCTTCTGTGAGATTTAAACTTTGGACCAACCTTGGCAGTGTTCTTTGAAAGATATAGCTAAGTAAAACATAGTAGCAATTAAAGAATTCTTTCCATTATCATGGCAGGTTGGAGACCAGTTATGCAGCAGGACCCCATTTTTATAGGTATCACAAAAGAGAGGCATAAAATATGGTCACAGCTTCTGAAACAAGGGGCAGATACAACCCTAACAAGAAAAAAGATAATGAGATTCTAATATTCAGCGCTATGAGCCACAATTCCAGCAGCCCAAGAAACCACAGTTACTGCGGATAACATTGCAAAGGTTTCTCTGGAAGGAAATGTGAAAGCAGATAAAGGAGAAACTTTGCAGATATTTACATGAGATTCTCATAAGCACGAGGGGCAGCTTTTGATCAAAGGATATAAATCTGGGTGAATCTAAATGTGGTTTTTTTTCTCCTATGCTGGAGTTCCCTGTTCTGTGCTACTTCAGGAGGGCTCAATTTAAGTCCTTATAATAGTATGCAAAACTTGCAAAGTGTATCCCAGCTGGGGCATGCTCTCTAGCTAAGGCTTCCTTCTTGCTCCAGCAGGACTTCATTTCAGGGAGGTATTGGAAGAGTGAAACAGAATAGCAAGTGCTGTCTGCATTCTGAGAAGTAGCCCCAGCCTTCTGCTGCCACTCATGCCAGAAAGGATTTCAGCACTGGACCTAAGGCGTCTGGCCCTGAATCTAAATTTCATTAAGTGTACATGATTTGAATAATTAAGAATTGGTCTATTTATTAAGAAATGTAGAGTCAAAACAAAGAATTTGCAATCGAAAGTACTTTTTTTTATTAATTGCATTTAAGTGGAAGTGACATTATTCCAGTGAATAGGTTTTGTGGTTCCATATTGGCTGGAGTGTACCCCAGGTGTGGCAGAGAGCCCCTGGGCACCTGAAAGAATCACCCTTCTTGCTGAAGTGAGAAGTGGTTGGACACAAAAGTCTCTACCCAGCATGACGAGGCACTGCTGGTCGGCTGGCCAGTAATTCACAGGTATGGGCTGCTCATTTGTGCTGTGTTTGGCATACACTGCATAATTCTGCAAAAGGCAAATAGCAGAGGTGGTTGTTAAAGGACAGATTCTTCTTTTACTTAGAGAAGTAATGAAACTCCTAAATTGAGGCTGAGAACAATAAAAAAATGGTAGCTCTAAGTTTCAACTACAAAGCATTGGGAGATGCCTGTGCCAGAGTCCTTTATTGTCCCCCTTCTGGACCAAGTGCTAAAGGTCTCACCCAAAAGGAGCTGCTTTTTGTTTAAAAATGCTGAGAGTACAGATTTCATCGAGTGAACACCACTTCATCAAGGAGCTGTCTGCATGCCTTTCAGTCACTGCTCCTCCTGACAAGCTCATGTTCTTATAGGCAGCATCTAATTGCTATAAATACCTGCAAGGTATCATTCACTTCTCCTCCTTAACATAAAACTTTGGCTTTAGAAGAAAATTGAATCTGTTATTTGTGATGTTTCTTAGCCTCTTGCTGTTGCTAGATGATACCAGGCAGGGTGGCATGAGGAGGAGATCAGGTTGCTTCCAGGTAAACTGGCAAATGCTTCTGCAGACCCGGCAGGGGCCACCAGGTCCCCTCTAAGGCTATAGGTATCATGGGCAGGGAATTCCCAGACAGTGAACCCTCTTGTACTGGCAGACTGGGAGTTGTTTTTAGAGGGGGGAGAAATGGGGGATAAGAAAAGAAGACCTTGTAGAAAATTCCAGTCTCTATTCATAAGGCTTGTGCTAAAAATGACCTCATGTGTTTCATAGTGCAGCAAACAGAGTTGAAGAATGCAGTCTTGTGGCCAAGAGCGGGGTGTTTCAGTGACCACTTAGGAATATTTGAATCACACAGTGGCTTATTTTGCTGTTCTTTCTTATTCCTGACAGCACAGTGTTTAGAGAGGCTCTTGGAGCGGGATGAAGACACTAAGGTTTTAGTATGGATAATTCAGCTGCACTTTTCCAGTTGTACACAGCTTTGCAGAAGGAGGGACCAGATTTTTGGCCTTCTATGACATCTCATAATCTATCTGTGTCTTTCTGTCACAGATTCAATACTTTGAGCTATGATCCTAAAAGCCCTCAGGGGCCAAACTTCTTGGGGAATGAAGGACTTAACACAGGGCCTTCTACAATCAATACTTCAATGCAAGAAATGCTTTTTAAAATACTTCCATTTCCTTAAAAAAGAAAAGAACCAGTAGAGATGAAACCTACTCACCCCTTACATTATTGCTATTGTGAGCAGTGTCTACAAAGCTTAGAGTGACCAGTGACATTTCTCTTTGGGTGACATGTGCAGAAACTTCACTGTTCTTTCATTTTCACCACACGGCACCAGTTACTTTGTCTTTCCAAAGCAAATGAGCACCAGCTGGATTGTTCAGTTTCTCAGCCCAGCTCACATCCAAAACTCTCCAAGGCAAAAAGGTCTCTTGGTTCTTACAGCCAGTTTCAGACTCTGAGACATGGGATGACCATATGCTGGGCTTATAAATCCAGAGATCCCAAACTTGTGTCAACAGTGGTATGCTGAGGACATGACAAATGTAGCTTTTGACCATGACATGTCATTAGCTGCTCAGTCCTTTTAGGAATGTCTCCAACTGCAGTATTTTTGACTTTTTCCTTGCTTGCAGCTTTGCAGAGATCTGCGCTGGGATGGAGGTTGGCGGGAACTGCAAACTCCATCTCCTGTAACGAAACCTCTAGCAATTGCCTGCTCCTGGCTCTTTGTCTGCTTTTTGGAGAGGCCCTACTCTCCTGTGTAGACACAAGAGATTTCAGCTGAAACACAGGTCTCCCCTTTGCTGTCTGCCCCCTCTTCCCGAGACTTAAGAGGAAATCGAATGCTGCAATATAAGCACGCAGGTTACACTTGTATTTAGTTCAATGGCCTCTTCTTTCTAACAGTTTACTTTGTCTCTTCTAATTCAAGCATGTCAGTAGCAAGTATCATATCTGTGACATCGATAATAAAAATCCCATTGTAAATGCCGGGGTGTCATTTTCCATTCTGCCTAAACAATCCCGAGCTTTGTACCTTCTGGAGTGGCCCCTGTCTTTCACAGGTGACATTTGCAGATGGGGACCCGCATGTGTGAGGCACGCAGCTAAGCATCTCATTTCCATATGGACAGGCTGGCATAAGTGCACTTTGTGTCAACCAAGAGGCCAGTCTGCAGCAGGTGGAAATTTGACCATCCTGGATTTACCGTGAGGGAACAGGGCCTTCTCCCTCCTTGGGAGTGCCAGCCTGGTGGAGGCAGTGAAGGAGCACTGTGCAGTACCCGGCATTTTCACATGCAACTCCATGCTCTTTGTTTAGAGGGGAAAATCAGGAAAACTACCCACACGCTTGTGTGCTTTGACTCTGAAATGCTTTCAATTGACATGCTTTTGCCCAAGGGTGCCTAGAGAAGTTGACACCTGACTTGTGTGGAAAGCAGCCAGCGGTGTCACTTCCAGAACTCTAGAGCAGCTGGATCATTCTACAGAGTCTCAGAGATGTGGAAAATGCAGCTCCCAGCTGGACAGGGCTCCTTTGGAAAGAACCAACACCTTTTCTGCATCACCACCATGGCTGCTTCTGTGGCTCTGCCAGTGTTGCAGTGGGAATGTGGAAAGGACTGTGCTCCCTTCTCAAAAGAAAAAAAGTGAATAATTTTCAGAAAATGTGAGCCTTGGGAAGGCTTAGTTTACAGAGTAGGGTGACAAAAATGTGGGTGTTTTTGTGATCTTATCCTTCTTGGAATTACGTCATCATTTATATACTCTCTTAAATCACACCAATTACTCTAAATATGTACAGACATATACCAAAGTAGCTAAAAAAGAACAATTATGATACTATTTGGCATGGTTACAGCATCTGTGAAAAAGACATCTTTTATGTGTAACACAATTTGTCCAGAATTAATGAAAATATCCAGGGCTGTTTTTATGAAGTAATTTGTCACATTAAACTAAAAAAACCTAAGGTTATGTTGGACATGAAAAGAAACTCCCTGAAGGTCAAAGCAATTAAACATTGAAACAACCCATCAACCCAGGGGTCACCGAGGCCTCATCTAATGAGAACGTTCAAACGAGAGGAAATCCTGCAATCGTCTCTACTCATTTCTTCGCCAGGTTAAATACCCATTTGAAGTCTTGGCACAGCACAGCCAATGGAAAAATTCCCATGGGCTTGATTGGGACTGTATTGGATTTTTTTTTCCCTTGGATTTTAATAAAACCTTTGTATTTCAATCAGATCTGGAATAGCTTGCATCTTCTATGAATTCCTGTAAAGCAAAAGGCCTGCAAGGAATTTAGTAGTAGCATCTTCAATAGTTTTTTCTTTCTTCTTCTGTATAAATATTAACAGCTAACATTTGGATGTTGCAAATACATTCAGACTTGGTTGATTCTGAGGGAATCTGTGTGTGTGTATTCACAACCAAAAAAGAACTACTGCAGAAAGCTTCTTTAGAAGGGAACAGTCCAACAGGAGAAGAGCATTTATACAGATCTGGCAAGATTATAGTGTGACTTTAGCATTCAGTCAAATATTTTCCTAGTTTGGTAATCTTGATAATAAACAGGACTCATCAATAACAAACTGAGAATTTGTGTGCCCTAACCTTCTGGAATTAGATTTAAGAAGACTTATAAATATCTCTCCTTTAAAACTGGTTTCAAAAAATGCCAGGTAAGCTCATACAGATTTGTGGAAAAAACTATGTGGGTCAAGTGCTACCGATTTCTTTGTGAACCTCACATTGAGAAACTGTTTTATATCAGGTAATGACAGCACAGCACAGAGCAATTTCTCGATGCTTCTTCCCTTTTGTGCTTTACTGCTTTGGTGTTGTCATTAACACTGGTCCCTCTTGTTTTCCACTCTTCCTTCCTGTTCTTTTTGGTGTATGAATATACGAGAAAGTTGGTTATTAGTATTATGTTCTATAAGCTATAATTTCAATAGGCAATTCCCTGCTTTGGAGCAGGTTCTTTTACTTTAAATTCACAAAGCCAAGGAAAAAGGAACCAACGTTTTTGTGAAATGTTTGTGCTTTCAACATATTTTTATACTAGACATAAGGATAAAAGACAAAGTAAGTGCTTTGGACTTTGTACCATAATCTGTCCATGTACAGAGGTCTAGTGCAGAGACTGGGAGTAAAACCAGTGTAAGTTTGGAGTTCATTAAGTGTGATTAAACATGTGATAGTTTTTCATTTGTAGCAGCTGAAGTCATGATCCAGTTAGATTAGGAACATGCATTGTTTATGAGAGAAAATTTGGTATTTTGTGGTTTTCGGATAAGTGGGATATAATGCATTCCTCTCTTCTGCACTTGAATAGTCATCAACTTTTAGTTCAGATGGAACAGAAATGGTATTTTGTAGTGTGAAAATGGTGTTACAAGTGGAGACTCCAGCAATCACTGATGGTAATGTTTTATAAGTGATCACCATATACAAATGGGAAATGGCACAAAACACACTTCATAATGATTTATCCAAAACTTCACTATTTCTCCACTGTTAAATAGTGGTATCAGTGCTCTAACCATGTCAGACATCATTTGTGTCTTGGTTTCCTTCCACAATTGTTAAGTTTGAGGGTTCATTTAATGCGCTTTCTGGTTCTGCTGGCAGAACAGAAGGCACACGGAGCTGACAGTGATGAAATGTAGCGGCACAAGGACATGGAAGTACCTTTAGGAAACGAAAAATTCAAAAGTCTACTTCCCCACTGTCAGAAGCTCCACAGATAATCAGTTTGAGACACCGATTTTCTTAAAGGAATTAGGATTTAGACATGCCCCAATCATTAATATTTTCAATGCATAAAACAGCTCAGCAGTGTTTTTTGTCTGAGGGTTTTTTTTAATGTCCTGTCACTGCCTTTACATGATGCAGGTACACAGCTCAGCCAGGTCTCAGGCACCGTCTGCAGGGAAAGGAAGAAGCTGAGGTGTTACTGAAGGACTGCTCACCTTCAAAAGGAATGTTTTTAGGGCTAAGTGTGTGTCCTTCAAAAAAGAATAAATCAGAAGGTTCCACCAGATTAAGAACCCAGCATTTTGAACATTGCTGAAAAAAATATTATAGAAGATGTTAACCAAAAGTTTGCACAAAACAGGTGAAGTCTGAACTCGTGTTCACTCTGCCAGGCAAGTTCACAGCCCTGTGGAGCAGGGGATAGCCAATGCATGGCAGGAAGCACACTGTACTGTGGGAACAGGAGCATTGCACTGGCAAAAGAGGTTCTGCACAACAACAAGAAAAGACAATCAGGGAATGTTTGTTTCCCCCAAGAATTGTTCTCTGCCCCAGATACTCCTTCTTCAAAGCCTGCATTCAGAGCTTGCAGCAGCACCTTCCTGTCATCTATCCCTTCAGTGTCTGCAAAGGAATGCATTTTCCTCTGAGATGGCACTTATTGTCTGCTTCTCCTGGCAGAAAATACATGCACCTTTAGGGCATGATTCCTCTTATCTACTACTGCTTGAGGAGAAGGATTACTTTTTGGTTAGATAAGTCACATCCCAAAGGCTTTGTGGAGATCTATGTTTTCTGGGGCTTATATTGACTCATAAGGTTTTTCTCCTTTTTCTCCTTCCAACATTTTCCTTCTTCTTTTATTAGGCTGTAAAGCCATAAAATCTGAAAGGACAAGTTTTAGATTTAATTTTTTGTCTTTTGTCTTCTCCAGCTTAAATGATTCCATGATTATAAATGAACAGTGGCTGACTGACACCTGGTCCAGGTTCTGTGACCAGGTGCTGGTTCTGCATGAATCAGAGGTGAGGAGATGCTTCATGAGCTCAGACTCACCCACACAGTCCCAGAGGGAAACTTCATGTTCTAGCTTCCATTTTCAGTGGTTGGCTATGGAAATAGAAGTGGTTTTTCACAACTTGCTCTACCCCACTGGCACAGCCCAGTTTCTTCGTGCTCCTGCCTTTTTTACACTTGGTTGATAAAATTGTAAAGCGCAAAGCATATTGAATTTTAACATTTTACAAATGGTATTTATAGATGGAGCTAATAACAATTTCGGAACCAGGCAAAACAGAAGTGCAACCCATGCAGATAACAACAGACAACAGGGAGTAGTGGGCACTGATCTCCCAGGGGTTTCCAGGAGTAACTGGGGAATCTGCCTCATTTTGAAAACTCTCCCTCCTCCAGTCACTACATGGAGGAAAGATAATGAGCTTTTGTAATAGGCATGGGACTGCTAATAAAAGCTTGTCTTGCTGACATCCTTTTATTGAAATTATTACGTGTTCCTTTTCATGTTGAAGCAAGATTAAAACAACCCTAGGATATTACTGTTTTATTGGAGCCAGAAATCTACACAGCGCCAGAAGAGACAAAAATCTAACCCAAATTTATACCTACATGTTGGAGGTGAGGATTTAATCATCTTTTTCAACAGACACCATTAGACAAAGTGATCTTTTAAGAAGAGGCTGACTTTTTGTTGACAGAGATGGACAGAGACATTGAATGATCTCAGTGCCAAATCTAAAAGAATAATGTAGCTGGATCAGCAAAATGTCATGGTTAATAGTATCAAAAGCAACCAAAATAATTAAAAAGCAATAGGTCAGTCACATTGCCACACTCTGAAGACTGTATAAATAATTAAAAATTCAAACCAACCCAGCCTCAGTACTATGGAAATCATACTGGACTTCAAGGAATTTTATTTTGTGACTAGATGGTCAGACATGGGTCCATCTTTCCCTTCAACCTACAACCCAGTTCTTTTAGAAGGTCTTAAACAAGGGAGGTTAAAGAGAAGGTGATGATCCAAGATGATTAGGAGACAATGGCTACTTACTTATGATAACTGAATAATAACAAGACGATTCTAAACAGATAAAACAGAATCACAAACAAGATGTAGGATTACCCATGTTGAAATAAAAGGATCAAACACTCACAGAGGCATTGATTGCACTTGGGGGTATTTTGAATCTGGATCATGTAAAGCTTTTGCACGAACTTAATTTATTCCCATTAGCTTGGAGAATGTCAATGGAGAAACTCCAGTACATCCAATTATACATCAGCCTAGATGGTTGTGGCATCAGACTGTAGGGTGAATATGACCAACACAAGTTGAAATAATGAGCTAACAGCTAGTCAGAGAAGAGAGATGGGATGTGTAAATAGTTAAAAGGCAACAGGAAAAAGCAGCAGAAATTTCTGCAGAAGTTTCAAAAAGGAGTTTTGCTTTGTAACAAAAAGAGATCTTGATCAACTTGAAATAACTTAGTAGGGCTGGAAGGCTACTTAGGCTTCTGCTTTCTAAAGGTGACACTGTCAAACATTTGAGTGCATTGTCATCCAATTATATTTTATAAAACAAAATTGAAATTAGGTTTTGATATACTTTTCCCTCATTCTGTTCCAGAGATGTAGAAATACAAGTATCCCATGAAGATGTAATATTGAGTCACTGAGATTACTGACTTGACTTCCCAGCCACTTGGCCCTGCAGGCAGCAGGAGGAGCTGCATTTGTCCTATGGGTTGGAGCCATTGTTGGGGCCATTTGTGCTGCCTCAGCAATGTGCCCTGCCTCCTGTGGCCCTCCAAGCCAGGTGGGCCTCTCTGGCCACTTTGCTGTCCACAGTTAATTTTACATGATTAGGTGAAACAGCAAATCAAAATTCAGAAAAAAACCATTCTGCAAGTCTTTACTCATGTAAGGAGATTGTACCTTACAGTCAGTCAACAAAGCTGGTGTGAAAGAAAGCAAAAGATGCGTTTTGACATCTACCTGAGCTTCTCCCACTAAGACTGTCAAAGGAAAAGAAAGTATATCAAAATCCCTTCTGATCCAGTTGGCTCATTAATCAGTTCATTTCTTGACAAATTCACCATTACCCGAATGATCCATTTCAAGACTGGTGCATAAATCCAGTTCAACAATTTGTCAGTAGAATGGAGGAGTTCAAAAATCTCTTCACCAAAATCATGAGTTATACCACTATTAGTTTTGAATTAAAGTTTAAACAGGGCAGAATACAGAAAGACAGATTTCAGGTCTGTTGCAAAGGAATCCATTCCAGTTATTCCACTGAATTCAGCTGAATCCCAAACAATTAATGATATCCACTGAAGCTGAATTGGATTAATAAATATGATTGTTGGTAGAGAGCACAGCATATTATCCTTACTGACACCTTGCCCACTGTTTTCAGCTGTAGATCTCAAAGTGCACACTGGACACTGAAGATCCTAGTTGTGACCTTGGTGCCAGCAAACCCATAAAGTATCAAGACCCATACGTAGGTTTTTGTGATGTTAGTAGGAATATGCAGGTCTCAAAGCTGTAATGGACAGGTGCCATAACCAACACCGTGGGCCAAGTTCACTGCTGATGTTGACCATGGTAAAATGTCAGCACAGATAAGATCTGAGACTGGTGCAAATGGTTCAAAAGGTAACATACTGATTCCATACTGACTCTGAGCCAAAGGATCCTGTGAAGCTGAAACTAATGACTGCCAGTATAAAAGGAACAATGCACACATATCAATTAACCGAAACATTCCCTTCACCAGCATCTTTCTGTGTTACAACCTTTAAAAGCCCAGTGGAGGAGAAGGGTGTTGTTAGCATGAAAACATCTGGAGAGGTCATGATTCTGCTCTTCTGCATATATTCCTCACATCCCCTAGTCCTCCGGGCTGCTGGAAGCTGGTGACTTAAACAACTTGCTTTGGTAGCTACGTAATGACTTCCTGCTAGTGTCTATCCATCCAGTCACAGCTGCTGTAGAACTTACACTGGACTTTGTTCAGCTGCTCTTTTTTATTAAAGAAAAAGTCCCAGGAAATTGATTCATAGGGAAATACCTCCACACCTTTCCCCCCAGTCTAGCAATCTTATCCACAAATGAATTCTATTTACTTGTGATTGCATTTTATTTGAGGAAAAATGATTAGTTGGAGTTCTGGTTCAGAGAAAAGTACAAGTACAAGGGAGAAATCTCATGTCTTGCCAACAAACATCAATTAATGTTGCAACTACCTAAACAGAATCAGAAGAGTGGTACTGTTGCTCCAGTTTGTCCCGAAACAGATGTAGCAAGATACAGTCATCCTCAAAAAAATGTGTTACTTTTTTTTTTTTTTTCAGAAAATGGTTTCAGAAAAGGTGCTTGCTGCAAGCAAAGCTAATAAGTTGCTCTGTTAGCACTGAGATTTACAAAAATTGATTTCCTATTGCACTGTGTCTTCTGACTGGGTCCCATGGTGTCTAGCAGGGCTTAAGGAATGAGCAGAGTGTGTGTGGGGGTTGGGGTGTTTTTCCCTCTCAACACCTCCTCTGGCATCTCTTGGTGGCACAAGCGGTCTGTAGCTGCCTTCTCAGAGAAGGCACTGGAAAGGTCTGTCTCTTCTGCCAGTTGCTTCTCTGCATGAAACATTTAGGAAGAAGAACGGCTTTGAACATTGTGCACTTCTGTTGAGTTGAGCTGAAAGTGCTCATGAGCTCAGGAGGAAGATGGGGTAGGGGGACAATGGTACCTTTGTCTTTTACACCCACAAGAACACAATTTGTGCAAAACCTTCATGACCATTCAAGCCCTTTTTTCCTCAGAAAGGTAGAGTCAAAGATTCCCTCTGACTTTGCAGAGCTCTAAGCCAGGGCTGTTGGTAGATACTCCACGGGATCAGCTGGTTTGATATTAGAATTACATTGAGAGTTATGCTAAATGTGTTGAGCATCCTATGATGGGTGTCTTACATGGGGTATTATCCTTGTGATATACAATGAGTATTTCCAGGCTGTGCAGGACAAACCTGCAGAGCATTGCAGGGACACAAAGGATAGTGGGGCTGAGGAGCTGGGATGCATAAGCCTGCTGTAGAGGAGATCATCCCAGGTATAGTTTCCAATGTCGCATCCAGCTGACAGGAGGACCAGGGAGAAAGTAATCAATTTGGGTCAGCAGACAGAGAAAAGCACGTGGCTCAGTGGGTTAAAGGAACGAGCCCTGCCCAGAGGGTGGTGAATGAGCTTCCTCCCCCTCTCCGTTCCAGCAGTGATCAGGATTCCTTTCCCAGCCTGCCCCCGGGATTCCTTCGGCAGGAGGAAAAGGGAGAAAAGCAAGCCCTTTCTCCTCACAGGGCACAGCAGGGGCACGGAGCAGCGCTCCCCGCCCGCGCTTCCCCTCCCCAGCCCTGTGCTGGCTTCTGGGTGCTGCAGATAGAGGCTGAGAGTTGCTCTTATGAAATGCAAATACATTTGCAGGACTTCTCCTTTCATCGAGGGCAAAGATAGAATGCAAGTGAAGAAAGGCACATGATTGAGATTGAATGTTTAACACGGTCTGTTCAAACAGAAAGATGAATTAGGACCCCTTTGAAAACGTGGTCCTTATGATTCTTAGAGCAGAATAAATAAGGTGAATGCAGCTAATACTACTTTTCTAACCCTGTCAGCTGGGGGTTTCAGCACATTTTGTGAACTTTCCACACTTACCTCTCTTAGAACCCATCTCTGAAGATGGTAAGTTTTACTTGCTTCATTTTGGAGGTGGAAACACTAAGTGCTGATGAAAGGTTTTTCCCAAATACTTGAGGAAACCTGTAGCAGAGAGAGGAAGCAGGATAATTCGAAAAATTATTATGCCCTTTCAAATTTGTATCATTGTTTCCATTTAATTCAAATAGGTTCAGAGATTTGCATTACAACAGACATTTTCTAGGGCACTTTCTAGCATCCTGAGCCCACTGAAGTGGACCAAACCCACTGAAGTCAAAAGACCATCCTTAGACTAAGCTGCTGTGTGAACTTGTCCTAATTTGGCTTATGATCAATAGCCCACAATAACATGGGGGCCAAGAGATTGTAAACATTAATCTTTACTCAGTACTATTTAGGATCATTGGCCAACCCAACAGAAAGTCAGTGTATGTCTCTGTAAATTTAATTCAACTTGAAACAAATATCCTCTTCACATCATTTAAAATATCCTTTAACCTTTCCTGGGGAAGAAGAGGTCTTAGCACAGTGGACATAGCTGGAAATTAATTTCTCTCCTGCATCTCTCTCTGTCTCTCTTTTTTGTCAGTAAATCCTACTGTGGTGCACAACTGATGAAAAAGAAGATCTTGGTTTTCATTTTTTTTTTTTTTTTTTTTTCCATTTGGAGGATGATTAACAGTGTGGCATGCTGGCCAACAGCCAGCCATACCAGTCATGCTTTGCTGGTTGCACGTGCACTCTCTGATAGACAGTGTTTTGAAACAAATTTAGAGGGCTGAGTACGAGCAGAGTCACAGATTTGGTCTTTGCATCCAGTGGTGGAAGTAACTTTATGTGAGCATTTGTGACTTTCTCAAGAGTTTTCAGTGCTGTTGTAAACACTTTCAATTTAAACCTAGGTGATAGACCAACACCTTCTTAGAGGCATACCCTTGTCTTACCTGGAGATGCATTTGTGTCCCTTAGCCATATGTTTACAAGAGTCCATTTTGGGTCAAAATATTGCAAAAAACCATCTTGTATTTGCTTCTGCCTGTCAGCTGGAAAGCAATCTTCTTTCCCTTCTACTCCCCTCTTCACTTTCCATAGCATATTCTGGATAAAAGTGGTGCTGAGGTTTATGGGGACAAAAGAAAGAAAAAGGGTAAAAAAAAAAGAATCCAGGTAATAACTGGGTAAAAGTTTCTCCTCCTGCAATCATTTCAATGTATTGGCTGAGCTTGATATCACATTCTCTTCAGCTGGCTCACTGAAGAAGCAGGTGTTATCAGTCTTGCAGAGAGCTGATTTGGGACTGCTGAGATGCCTTTTCCCCTCCATGTGGGAGACCATCCTGTCAGGCATGTGACAGTACTGGTCAATGTGACACCATGTGTGAGTTGGTCAACATGACACCATGTGTGAGCGGGGGGATGGTGTCATGGCTCACTTTCTGTTCTGCTCCTTGCTCCAGCAAAGAGGATCACCCTGGGAAGAAGAGAAAAAGAGACCCTGGCACTGACCTGCAGGTATGGGAGGAAGGAATTAACTGCAGGGGATGCATTCCCAAAATGCCTGGTTTGGTATTCTGATTGTATGGGTGCACCTTCATGGAAAAAGAGACAGCTGCACCTGTTTATGCCAGAGATACTTCTGGAATAAAATACACAAAGAGGCAGATCTCAGAGAAGCAGAAATCTAGAGACAGAATTATAGATACTACCGAATCCCTAATGTATTTTTAAACTTCATTTTAAAGGGAAAACAATGGGAAAAAAGCCTCAAAGGCACATATTTAAGTGTTAGTTTCAAAGTAATACCTCCTCAGAGATCTGACTTTATCACTACTGAAAGGAGAAAGCAGAAAATGGAATTGTTTTTGTTGTTCTATCATGTTTATGACATGACAAAAACGTGGAGTTCTTCTGCCTTTTGCTTTTCACCTTGTTGAACTGCTGTCAGACTTCTGTAAATCGTTTGCACCATAAACAAGCTTTGTGAGTGAAAGGGCAAGTGCTGAGAAAAGCCAAAGGCAGAGATTTTATATTGAATTTTTTCTTACAGAGATAACTGACTTCAGCATGGATCAGCTCCACCTAGATCTGGGAAGAAAAGCCATGCATCATTGACGGCAACAGCATAATGAAGCTCAAGCAACAGCAAATGGGCTAAGACCCTGAACGTGCTGGTTTTATTTTTAGGCAAAGGGTAAAATAATTGCAGCTGAGAGGATTTGGTTTTGAGCAAGAGCTACTGCCTTGTTTCTCCTTAGCATTTCAGCCACAGATGTGGGAAGACTGACATCCCTGATGCAGGAGTAGTACCTGGAAACTGCCTGCTGTTGTGAAGCCCTGACTGTTGTTAATTGCAATGTAATTGAAATTAGTTTGGAGGACTGTCTGTGTGCACCAGTGATGGGATACTAAGACAAGAGGAGAAGGGGATGCATTTTGCTTGCGCATGTGGCTGTTGCAGTGTCAGGATCCAGCACAGCAGGCAGTTCTGCTCCTTTGGCAGAGAGCCATCATGCAAGAAAAAGGCATTGACGTGGTTCGCGGCATGGTAGTGACAGCCTGGGATAACCAGGTCCCTTGGGGACTGCTGCTTGTGTCAGTGCAAAGTGAGAGGCTTAGCAGGGGAATGTTTTATCTTGCTAGGTCTTGCTGTACAGAAGCACTGGAAGAAGGTTGGAGAGGCAGGGCCACACAATTAAATGCATCTTCAGCTCACTGAAGATTATGTAAGCTCGGTTTGTTCCCATAGTGTCCTCTTTGCAAGTATGCTACCCAAGACAGATGGAAAATAGTATTTAAGGAGTTTGAGAGCCATTACTGATCTTACATTGCATGGATAAATCCAAATCCACCTGTGCTGGAGCCCACTAAATCCAGGCATATCTCATGCAAATACCTGCAGGCTAAATTCAGCTTGTGCCTCCAAGGGAGAAATTTGTGTGATTGGTCTCTTCAGTAGTTCAAGGTGCAAAAACCTTTCTGTCTTACATGCTTAGCTCTGCTTTGGTTGTTACATCTGGGACCTTTTAGAAAATCATGTGACACAGTCCAGTACTAATTACTTTTCTTTAAACATCTTTTTCTTTGCAATTTTCTGCCACCCTTTCACCACTGCTTCAGTATGTCTACCTGATTTATGTAACATGGGTCTTAATATAACAGTGAATCCTTAAAGATACTGCAATCTCAATGACTGACAACAAAAAGCACAAATACATCTCTTAGAAATGAATAAAAAAGGCACAGAGCCTGAGTTTAACTGGTGCTATGAAGTCTCAGAGGGCTGTGCACTGCTGGGCACTCTTGGCTGAGTATTTTGCCTATGGAGAGCTTAACATTTTGACACCAGGGATTTTCTATAAATCTACTATGAATATGGAACTCGGATGAATTACCTGGTGGTTTTACTTCCTTACTGGGGAAGAAACTGAGGAAGGGCTGGCAGAAGCTCCTCATCCTGAGCCAGGTCAATGACAGAAACTTCTGCTGGGAACTTTCTGATGGGAAATTCAAATAGAGATCATTAGCACAAAAAGATGGATTTGGCCTAGAGAAAACCTATTTTTCCTATCTAGTCCAGAAGGGGAGAAAAATAAATTAGAGATGTGTGTCTGATGAAGCTGGTCAGAAGTTCGCACAATTAAAGGTTATTAGAAGAAAAGATTTCTCAGGAGGTGTTGGGGAAACGCAGGTGAAAGGCTGACCAAGCACGTTCTGTCCACCAGCCAGGAAAGCATCTTTCAGGTGGTCTGAAAGATGCCAGGTGCAGAGAGGAAGACCAAAAGGATCTGGTTGTAGCATTATGTCTCTTCAAACCAATGGACAAGGTGAGGAGCAAAGAGACTAGAAGAGGAGAGAGGGATCATAAAGATTTATATTCTTTAGGTCTGTAAATTGCTATGTCACTAAAGACAAGACAGTGTCTTGAAACTCCTACCATTTCATCTCAGATAGCTACCTAAGGCACCTGGCATGAATTCCTTCCTAGAGATGCTTGCTTATCACCATGGACTGCATATGGAGTCTTGGTAGAAGGAACCTTTCCTTCAATACTCCTAATTATTGTCTCCAAATAACAAGCTTGTTGTTTTCCTAAATGAAACTGGCAGTCTGAATCTCATCCCCAGCATGTTTCCTAATTACGCTATAGCTGTTAAGCTGTAGAGATGCTCCTTGAAGAATGGGTTGAAAATAAGCTAATGCCTTGCTGATGCAGAGCCTAAGTATTCATTTTTAAAGGCAAGACCCCAAACACCTTTGTCTGAACCTCTAACTGACTATGAAGTATGTGATGATCATGAAAAAGAAATAATATGCATTTATGAGGTAAGAAGTTTAATTATGATTGGCACTAGAAATTTTTGGATCCCACATGGCTTGAGAATGCTCTGATGGATTGCATTGATATCCACTTCATTCAAACAGGCATCAAAAATGCCATTACATCCCATTTCCAGGACTTGTGGTTCACTCTAAAGGGAGAGCTCAGCTCAAGCCTGGGGTCAATTCTGCAGCCACTGGTAGTGCTAAGGAGAGGCTGGGAGGAGATTAGACAGAAACGTACATTCAATAAAATCAAAAGGATTTTGTCTCCCTAAAGGTTTGGAAGAAATGAGTTTATAGATAACTGTTTGCTCTATGGACATCATTCTTTAACTTTCACTGAGGCAGCACACGCTGTTATCCTATAGGTGTCCAACGAAGCAAATGATAAGGAACAGATGATTTTCCCGGCCAGTTCTGTAGCATATTTAGTACTTATTTCAGGATAGATCTTCTATGAAACTTGTATCAGCTTCAAGGTTGTTTTTAATGACATTACGGTTTGCCAGCTACTAATGGTATTTCTTTGGAAGCCTCCAAAACCCTCCCAAACCTCCACTTTCAGACTTTCATTTAATTGTCTGTCTAAAAGATTGTAATTTTGAAGACAAAGTCCCACAGCTTCGATCTTCTTGATCCTTCTTTGACTTAGTTTGAGATTTGGATTTTTCTGTCTCACCCTTATGCAATTGAATGACAAGCATTTTCTTTTAGAATCAATATCTTTGATAGTTTTCTACATGGCTTAAAACTCAGAAATTAATTGATAACATGGTCTTTTTAATGCCAAGTTAAAGATTAGAAGTTAGAAAATTTCTTAGTGAGCAATACAGTAATTCCTGAAATGTTTTATGTGTGCCTAGTCTTGTCTTGCCTTCTTCCCTTGTCTCTCCTCCTAGACAAGGTGTACTGAAACCTTCACAGAGAGCTATCACGCCACTGACTAAGTGCTTTCAATTAATTTTTCCTTAGAGATTTTTTTGGGACTTCCTTTTGAAAGTTGATCTGAAATCTTTATTTTGATTTAGAAATGCGGAGCTGACTTTCTGAAAACCCCCCTTTATCATTACAGAGATATGATTAGTTATTCACCTTCTAAAAAGGCATTTCTTGCTCCAAAACTCTGATACTCTGGATTTCTTTCAGAGGAATAGGTTTCATGCTCCCTTCACTGCTGGAATTTTATTTTCTTTGCAGGAAGGACAGAATAAAAGACTCACAATTAGCAGTGTATTTGGTGATTTTTTTTCCACTTTTGGAATTACTTGTGAACAAAACTCTCTGAAATTAAAAGATAAGTAGATTATTACTGGCCACCAGGCTATTTGGCATCCATTTCATGGGGCCACCAGCACAAATCAGCTGCTGCTCTACAGCATATTTCTAACTGGAACATTGGGTGGTTCCCCCAGATGGAGAGTGCAGCTGAGCAGCTACTGACGTCACTCATTGCTGAGGGTGTTTGGTGTGGAGGGACCAGGCAAGGCCGCTCTGAGTGTCCTTGTCACCAATCTGTGTGTATGCTGAACTTCATGAAGTTCTCCTCTTGCTGTTGCCTATGGTTGTGACAGGACAGACCATGAAATCTGGGTGAGCTGTTTCTTTGTGAAGGTTAGATGCTGACACAGTGAAGCAGCATTTATACAGTAGAGCATCCGGTGGTTGTCACTTGAGGAGCATTTCCTGAGACACAGACAAGCAGCTGGACATGGCAGATTGATTTATGGCAGACTTGGACTGACAGGATGAAATCTGTGGCTGCTGCGTCTTGGTGGAGTCAGAGAAAATAACGGGGTGAGGTTAATTCATGTCATCCCACAGAACCAGAATAGGAGCCCCAGGATTTGCAAGTGAAGCAAGAGCCTTCGTGGCACTGCCTGGTGTGCAGAGCTTGCCCTGAACCTCTTCCCACAACAGCTGTCTGAAGAAATGAATGCAGCAAGGTATTGTCACTTGCTTTCATATTTGGGATCAGCTAATTCCTGATTAGTTGTATTTTAGGTGCCTCTCTGCTGTCAGGAAGAACTTTGGACCACATATACTAACAGTCTTTGAGGAGGAGAAGGCATTGAAAGAAAGACATTGCTGCTGGCAGCCATCTAACTTGGCCAGTGATGCATTTATGCTTTAGATGATGTGCCCTACATGTTTGCTAGGTTCAAGCAGAGTATTTTTATTTGTCACGGTCTCTGCACACTGTAAGTTATTGATTTGCAGGTCTGGTACCAATAAGCAGAACTTGTCTGCCCCCATCATTGTGGGTATGTATAGAGAGGGAAGGAAGCAAAGGGCTCCTTGCAAGTCAGGGTAAACATCATGTGATGCATTAAGGTGAGACCTACATAGTTTGAACTGATTTAATCAATTTTTAATCAGCTTTTAGTACACAACAACAATTTATTAGAGGAGTTATGTGATTATAGATTTACTGAGATTTTGCTTGTTGGCTTACCATAGTTTTTAAGGGCTTATGATGATTTTAAGTTTTATGTGCTAATGACATTTTCCAACTTCACTAAATGCATATCTGTACAACGTCCCTGTCACCCTTGTCTTGGCAGAAGAGAACATTGCTACAGGCTGTCCCATTTTATTAACCAAATATTCAAATCAGGGGAAAATAATTTAACATGCATTACAGACTTGTTATAAATGCAGAATAAGAGATGTTTCACAAAGACTGTGCAAATGCATGCACCTGTAGTCACATGTGCTTGCGTAACGTATTCAATGCTGTGAAAGGACAGGAAGCTCTAAGCTCTGAGCATCAAAGTGCTCCATCTCCAAAGTGCATTTGTTCCTGCAAAAGTTCCCAGGATGGCAAGGCTTTGACAGTGGTGGAATGAGCCCTAGGTGCCAAAACTATTTCCAGAAGTTCCTGTTTTTTCCACCTCTGCTACTAAACAGAAGGAGCCTCTCAAGCCACAGGGAGCAGGACAAAAGGATTTTGTATTCTCAGAGATAACTTCTGAGGTTTTGTCAATTGGATAGCTTATTGATGACTTAATAACTCTTGGGACAGCACCAATGTGGTCCTGGCATGAGGAAACTGCCCAGAGGCTTCATGAACATCCTGCTAACACAAATGGGCACAGAGAATCTAAAGCCTAACTAAGGCAAAGCAGTAAAACCGAAGGAAAAATGGAGTTTCTCGAAAATGTGGAAACTTCTGTAGATCATGCATAACTGCAGCAACAGTAGCATTCACATCAGAGTACCTTGAATCTGGCTGAGCTGCTCAGGGAGCAGGGTGGAGGGGATACAAGGCAGCAAGTAGCATGGGATGTGTGTTCAGAGAACTACAGATATGGTTGTTAAGGACTTTATTGACTGGACTCTAACCCCTGATGACACTCTGAGATTTGCCCACAGTTTTGTGTGTGGACTCTTCCTTGCCCATGAAGAAAACCCTCTGGTTTGGGCACAACTATCTTCTCCCTCTGTCCCTCTTCCACAGCATGCTTAAAAGTTTTGAGGGGAGGTTGGAGGCCTCACTGCATGCCACTAACTTGATACTTCCATTTCAAAATGAACTTTATAAAGGGATCAATCTAATCTACCTAAACCATAAAGCTCTCCACTGCCTAAGGAGAGTGTCAGTAGGAGGATGGCACAGTATGTCTGAGGACAGTTTGGCGCAATCTTGCAATTCAGGACGTTATCTATTCCAGGCTTCCCTTGCGCTAGCCTAGATACAAGCAAAAGATGCCGTGGGCTGTTGTGAGCAGAAAGGTTATCCTGGCTTTGCTGCTTGCTTTGCCTGTGTCACAGCCCGAGAGAAGGCAGCAGGCTGCTGCTGAGTGTGAGATCAAATAGAGATGGCCACGGCGGGGGACAGCAGCAGCCAGCCCAGCTCTGCAGATCTTCCCCCAGGCTCCTTGTCCCAGCTCCATCCCTTCTTCCTTCCCTCCTAGTCCTGAGGCAAAAGATGCCCCAGATGTTCTCTGCCTAGTAGGGATACCCCACTGTGTCAGGGGCACTGTGACCCTTTGGGCTGGCTTTGGCTCTGGGTTTCTCTACACTTTGCTAGGTGGAAGGCTCCCAAAAAGCAGTTCAAACATCCTGGAAATCACCCTCAAACAAACAAATTTGCCTTACTGGTCAACACGGCATTTTTATCTTCTGTTTCTTTGTTCAGTGTTATGATGAAATAAAACATGAATTAGTCTTATAAGCCAGCATTAATGTGAATCCCATTGTCGGTTTCAGTCAGTCAGACTACTAAGGTTGGCTTTTAGGGTGATTCTTGTGTCAGTGACGAGAAAGTTACACAACAGACATTAAGAGAATCACTTTAAAAACCTCCACAATCCTGCATTGAAATCCCATCCAGCAAGGGAGAGAACCAGCCCTCGGCTGGCTGAGACGCAGTCACATGAGTGTCCAAAACAATGAACACACAGTGTCGACAGCTGAGGCCATTGAACTTTATGTCACTTCCCAACTGCAGCATTTCTCATAATTTATGGTTATACTCGCCTTTCAACCTTTAAAACCTTTTCCCAAGTATTTGCAGCATTCTCACATAAATATTGCTACAATAAGTAACATCTACATTTAGTAGCTGTTTTTCAAGAATAACCGTGTGACACTATTATGGCATTCCATTAAACCAGCTGCAATGTGGGGAAGGCCTAAATCAAATCATGCCCACTAAAGGTAACATTTACACATATACAAGGGAACAATGGATGGGAAAAGTTTATTCTGTGTTTCAATGACAGTTCTGTGTTTAAATGACAGTTCTGTCTCCTTTCATGGTTATGCAAGATGTCTCTCTCTGGTGAAATGACCCAGAGTGGACACAGACAGCAGCTTACATTCCAGAGATATTTGTTACCTCCTCAAGAGAAGTTGCATTTACAAAATCCATGGTTTGGTCTATTTATTTATTGTGATATTTTCAGGGGAAAAAAACCCCTTATTTCAAAGGAACAGAGAATGTTGCCTTTTTCATTAACGCTATCAAATGTTGTGAAATGATTAGTAAAAAAATTCCTTGCCAGAATTGTTCACTGTCCAAAATGCATCACAATGACTAAATGTAAATGACAGATAGTTAGCCTGCATATAGATACGTGCTTAATTGCCTCCATCCCTCCTGTCTGAAGAATGCACTTCAGCATATGCTCATTTAAACACATATGCTTCGTTTCTGTTTAGGTCAACAGGATTTGAGCACATGCTTAAACATAAGCAAATGCTTAAGCGCTCGTCTTGAATAGGGATGCTTTTCTGGGGCAAAGCCAGAAAGTACTCTCCTGTAGTATTTCCTCTTACCTTAGCCTGCCTCTTGCTCCAGCTGCACAGTTGGAGTTGTCCCTCTCCTCCTTCCCCAAAACCAGCTTACCTTCCCCTCCTGATCTCCCCCGGGGCTGATGTCAGACACACACAGACCCCATGGTTCTGCCAGCTAACCTTGTACATCGGGGCTGGCAGAACTGCCCATCGCGGCCAGAGGCGAAGGGCAGGGGGGCAGAGCTCTGTGGAGGAGCAGAAGGGCAGCTACGCTGAGGAATGCAGGGTCTCCCCCGAACAGGGCAAACACCGGCAATACACAGGCTGCTGAGAGGGCGAGAGGAGCCAGCAGCACCCCGCTTGTGCCCTCCTGCAGGGGCCGGGGCTGGGCGCTGTGTGTGGGACACTGCTCCCTCACGGCCCCAGGCGAGTGCGGCGCTGCAGCTGGCAGAGCTGGGGGATTTCAGATCGCTCTGCTCTACCTTTTGCCTGCATCCTGCCCCCTCCCCGTGCCAGCCCTGTCTCGCTCCGGGCTGCGGCGGTGGCTGGTGGAGATGGAGTGCCTCTGCTCGGAAGTGTACGTGGGTGCCTCGCTGCCGACACCCGAGGCTCAGCTGTGGAGCTGTGTGGGTTCGCTGCAGGAGAAACATCAAATCTCACGGCAGTGTCGAAGCCTTGGCGGCAAACCAGGGAGCGATGCAGGGCTCGGTTCGCGCTCTCCGGCGGGCTGCAGAGCCTGCCCAGCTGCCGCAGCAGGTGACGTCCGGCTGGGCGTGAGACCCCTGTGCAAACACGTGCTGGGAGAGCCCGCGGCGATCGGGGCTCTGTCTGCTGGGCGTTATCGGCTTCATTAAGATAAGGCTATGGAGTTTATGCTATATTCCCGTAAATGACAGGGCAGGGATATGAATGATTTATACGGCATTAATTGTACTTGTGAAGCTTAGGTCTGTCGATATGCATTAATAAAACCATCATTTGAATCAAAGTAAGGGAATGAAAGTCCAAAAAAAAATATATTTTGTTTTCCTCAACAACTTTCAAAATTCTGCTGCTTGCAAAAACAAACAACGTGCAATGGGCAAAAAAGTTGGAAGGGTCAGAGTCTGGACTGCCTGGGCAATAATTAATGAAAACACATCCGAAGGCAACTTGAGGGAGTGAGTTTGATTCAGCGAAAGAAGACTGGCTCCTCTCCCTGCCCTGCAGGTAATGTGTTTGCCTGTGACGGCAGCAGATTATTTGTTCCTTTTTTTTTTTTTTTTTTTTTTTTTTTTTTTTTTTTTTTTTTTTCCCCTGCCACCGAACTAAAGAATGCATTGTGGGAAAACCGTCCTGACACATGACACTGTGCAAAGGAGGATCACAGCGTGAGGCAGCATCAAGGGGCTTACTTGGTCTTGATGCACTCTTGCACAGCATGGGGCTCCAGAGATGAGTGTCTCTTCCAACGAAAGCACTGGTGCAATTTGCACAACTCTCATGAGAGCGCACGGTGAAGCTGCTCTCAAAGCCCTCATGTAAACAGGGCTGGGGAAAGAAAAGGGAGAGTAAAAGAGCCTGCACCATGCACGGGAAAAAGCACAAAAGGAGATGGTTCAAAAGAGCCTGAGCTAAGGAGGAGGGGAGTTGTGAGGGAAGCGGGCATGGGGCGGGGAGGGGAAGGAGCAGAAAATTAAATCCAAATATTAGAAGCAGAAGGGAAAGTCATAGTAATGAAATGGAACAGTTAGCACAACAGAGATGGGAGCGGTCAGGAGAAGTGAAGTATGGAAAGACACTGGATGGCAATGCACAACTAGAGATTTAGCTTTCAAGGCGAAACCACAGATACGCTCTGAAGATTGTGCCTCAGATATGCAGCTCTTAAACTTCTTCAAAACCTCCTAAGTTCAGATAATAAGTTTGCACAGAGAGAGAGAGGGAGGGGAAGAGAAAAAATAAAGGCGGCTGTAAGTGCTCCTCACTAGCCTGTCTCTGAGCAACAGGCCCTCCTGTACTCACTCTCCCTTGTTGCTCCTGCTTATCATAATATGCCACTTTTGCGCATCAAATTTACATTTCAAAAAATGCTGTATCGCTGCTCTAAAATTAATTATTAATCTTTCATCAGTCCCTTCCATAGATACATTTTTAACTTTGATTTTGCTACCCATTCGGGGGAGGGATAGAAGAAGGGGGCGGGGGAGAGAAGATCCTTTAATCTTGTCACTTTTCTGTGGGGTTCTCCTCTCGTGTGCTGCTACTTCCAGGCCTGCGTGTCCCCTAAGCACTCTGGAGGTACAACTTTAGTTTTTCTGCTCGCTCGGAAAAGAATCTTCCCACACTTTTGAGAGCATGAATATTTTCACCCTGCAGGATGCAACACAGAGAAGTGCCTGCTCCTCTTGTTTGACCTGGCATTTCAGCCTCAGTAAAGTGAAGCTGTACCGATAAATCGAGTACCCCAGGCTAAAGAGGCGGGTGGATTATATGCCCATGAAAGGGAAAGAGATCTGGGTAGGATTTATAGGGCCTATCTGGAGTGCAGAATGAGCTTATTCACCAATCAGCTCACCACAATGACTTGTAGGCAATGGTCTGAACTTTGGTTATTTACTGTTCAAGGTAGGCAAGTACTGGACATGAGGAAGGGGGCATTTGCTCTTAGTTTATTGAAGACTTAGTCCTTCTCTTGCCTGAAGTGTAAAAGAAAGAGGAGCAAAGAGGGAATGATGTGAGCGAGATGGATACTGGAGAGATGTGAGCTGCTGACAAACCCCCTATTTGAGCCAACGCTGGTCTGGAGTTGCGGCAAATGCTATAATCTGCCTGAAGGAGGGGGAAAGGGCTCACAGAAGATGCAGTTATGGTGAGATGCTTTCATGGGTTACAGAATAAACACATTCCTTTTTACCTCTATGCTGTGAACATACTGATCTGTGGCTTCACAGTCAAATGCACGTGTGTGTAGGTGTCCACACACACAGTCACACACAGACACTCAGACACAGACACACACACACACATGTGCTTTTACTCACCCCTTCCCCCAGAAATATGCCATCTGGACATTCATGAAACTGAAGTGCTGTGTGTAGGCTGCTTCCTCGAATTAAGGTGGCAAGACTTGACGCACCCCATCATATTCACCGCGTTTTGCTCAAAAGGTACAGAAAAATTTCACATTGGAAGAAAGATGTCAACACAACATGGTATCTAGTTAAAGGCCAAATTCTCCTAGTTATAAACAACAATACTTTATATTTCTCTTTTTATCTTTCTACTCACATGTACAGTACAGAATGTGTACTCTTTTTCAGAACCTCCTTTGCTGTGAGCTGCTGGGTGAATGTCTCAGGGTGTTGGACTTAATCATAGGTGAATTTGGATCAATAGACTATCACTTACCAGAAAATCAGATAAAGTACAGGGTAAAAAGAAAGCTAAAATTTCGGAGCCAAACACACTATGCTTGTTTTCCAGACCCACATTCCCTGCCATGTTTCTTCTCCGGCTGTACTTGCCCAGATTATGAATTTATCCCTGTGGTCATCACCTCCAGACTGTGCCTAGGTTATGTAGCCCTCTCAGATAAAAATCTGCAGTGCCAACCAGCAGATCCACTTTGAAGGCTGCATGCTGTAACACTTTCATCTGGGCTATACTTCACCAGTAATAAATTAGCATTCACACAGATGCAGCCAATAGCTCTCACAGCACACCTCTACATAAACATTATCCCCTCTGCCTTTCACAGTTGGGGAAACCCAGCCAGCAAAGTTGCTGGAGGTGAAGAGGTTGTCAGCAGCAGCTCTGGATCAAAACTGAAGCCTTGCTCAATCACATCTTTCTTCTCCATCTTCTAGACAGCATCTGAATACGGCTGCACATCTCCTCTATGTGATTTATTCTGTGTAATAACACAGATTTTTTTTCAAAGCAGACTTTGATTTCAGTTTGTTGACACTAGTTCTGCATATATGTGTAATTATGTAGGATTATCAGTGTGCTACAGAAAGCCCACTTTGTATATTATGCCTCTACAATCCATTGGAAATGAAGTGCCGTGATTCTCCTCGCAGATTCCCATCCGGGGGATGCAAAGTGAGAGCGAGTAACTGTAAGCATAGCTCATGTTTCATAAAAATAAACAATGCTTATGTGGATGTGGGACAGATGTTACACCTTGTGGAATGCACTGAATTCCTTATAGCCATGAAAAAAAAAAAGTGAGATCACATAGACTTTGGAGTAAGTGTGGTTTCAGCAAGAATGCAGGTCCTGCAAAAATCCAGTATTGGCCTTGGGAAATGTCCCTTTTTATCCACATAAGAGCTGAACAATGTTCATGGCTGAAAATGTTAAAGATTCTTAACTGTGTACAGTCTCTCCTCAATCAAAACACAGGCACCTTTTTCAGTGAGTTACCCTCTCTGCCTGCCCAGACTGCCAGCCTAGCTGACAAGCTGCAGGTGTCAGAAGGAGGTAGAAAGAATTTTCTTACTTCTCAGAGCATTTTCTTTCCTTTTACAATGTTACAATTGTTGTTTATTTTTATTTCATCTCAGATTGTTCTAAGGGTTAATACTGGGTATTTTTTAAATTGGTCTATGAAATTCCCTTGATTGTTTTCATTTCTTTGTTGCTGGCGATAGGTCTTTTCAGTAGAGTGTTCGTAATTTCCTGATGAACAAAAGGTATGGCTGCCATGGGCAGGACAAATAAGAGAAGGCATTAGGGCTTCAGCACTTCAGACACAAGTCCAAGTCTCCAGAGAAAACCATAAGCAGATGAGAAGTATTTATGCCATATGTCATAGCTGTGCAACACTGCTCTCCCTAGACAGAAGTACGCCTGCTGGTCCAGAACCAGGACATTCTTATCCTTCCCCACCTGCATTCCCCTTCCTGCACCATGGGCCTGTGTAAAGGCTTTTGACTGGTGTTTCCTTTCCCCACCCATAGCTCTTCCCTCCAGTGTGTGCTGGAAAGAGATCATTTAGCTCCTTGTTCCTGCTCCTGTCTGTGCAGTGGGATAAGGATCCAACCCTGCAAGTGGCTTTTGTCTCCAATGAGCTCATGGTCTGTGTCCAGCCTGAGCCCCACTGCTAGGGTGAAGGAAACACTGGCCTTGAGCTCAGGGAGCCCAGGCTCTGCTGATGGCTGTTAGCCAGTCCCATACCTGCTGATCAGTGCTCATCCAGAGCTGGGAGTGGAGGGAACTACCCACTGTTCGCATGTGGGGAAAGGACAATTGCCCAAGCCTGAAGTACCAAAAGGTGCTGCCCTTCCTCAGTGCCCTGCTGCATGGGGAGCTCAGTGGCTGCATCTCCAGGAGAGCAGGTAGTGAAAGTCAGCAGCCTTCTGCAGCTTCTTGCTGTTTCATCCTTCCCCATGCTTTATCACCCTCTGAGCTATGCTTCACAGCACTTGTAATTACAAAGTGAAGCCATCACAAAAACCTTGGACCGAAATAGAGTGGAAGTCACAGCAGCAGGGCATATGAGGGCAACTGACTTACGAGAGGCAGAGGCACAGGGGCAAGTTCTTGGAAGCTGGAGTCCAAAATTGCAGCATGTCTTTTTTTTCCGAGAGACTACAGACATGCTGCCCCAGTCAAATGTTTCCTCCCCAATGGACACTGGGTATCTCACATGGAAGTCCAGCAAATTATCTAGGAGGTTTGTGCATGGAAATAATTTCAGTATAGCTGACAGACACATTGCAAGCTCACGTCCTAGCTGATAAGGTCAGCATCTTCTTTGGCTCACACACTTGCCAAGCTATTTGTAAAGGTGGGCCCATACACTGAGGTTAAAAGGATGTATTAATTAGGGGACCAAATCTTAAAGCCTTGGGACAAAAGAGCATTGTCAAACTCACATGCCCCCTTTGGTGCAATTAGCCTTGGCAAATGACATCCAATTGGATTTAAAGGGATCCAGAAGTGCAGACAAATTCCTTCCATCTAACTCTCCTTCCAGGCTTGGGACTAAGGTCAATATTACAGGGCAGCAGCACTGGAAAAGGCCTATGGTCTTTGATCCAAAAGATGCTGATAAGAAAAGGACAAAGTTGGTGTTTTTTCTTCCCTCTATGGAGAAGTAGGAAGAGGAAATGTTCCTTAATTTTGAAATTCTTACCAGTGAGGGAGTTTGGATGGTTGGAGAAAAGGCACCAGAGATATTTTACATCTGTACATCCCAAAGAAATGAAAGTTCATCTCTTTGCATCCCACTCCTCTCTTAATTTGTACCATGCTGCAGAAAATGCTGCAATGAGTCCAACAGTTGGGAATACTTCCCTGACTGTTGTGGAGCTTCTATGGACTACCTCCTCTCCATAGGGGACCGTCTGCCTATGTTTGGTTCTGCTCCCTGCAGAGCTGTGGCACAGGGCTGCAGGCTGCAGAGCACCTTCGGGTGGCATGGACTGCCTCTTGCTCTGAGTGGAGTTGACACAAGCAGTGGCCACAGGAGTGGTCTGTTCTCTGGCCCATCTTGCTGCAGGAGAGATGATGGGGTGATGAAGGACCTGAAAAACTGCTCCAACTCACCCAGCATTAGGGGTTAAAATGTTGGACAAGATTAATTTTATCTTGTCACTGACGATTTGTTTGATGAAAACTCCCTCCTTTTTAAAAATACACTTTATAATATATTAAAATATTCTCCAATGAAGAAAAGAATTTGAGAGCTGAAGAAAAGTATCAGAGCATGTGAAAGTAAAACATTTAATATTTATTTGGTGAAATGAACCAAAATGAGGAAGGGGGCAGGACAGAACGAGAGGGAGAAGGGAAAGATTAAAAATAGACTGATTGCAAAGTGTTTCTAAACATTTTGTTTACTGATGCATATACCTCTTGCCCACACAGGCTTGAAGAAGACAGTTTTGTCATTCAGGCACAGACGTACCCTGTGGGTTGGCAAGCAATGTGCCTTGGTGAATGGGAAGTAGGTGGGAAGGTGGGCACTCCTCCATGCTGAGTGCTTCTCTGCTGAGGCTGTTGATTGAGCCTAAGACCTGGGGCAATTTCCTTCCACCAGTCACCCCTTCTGAATGCAAAGGAAGGGCAGCAGCAGGCTGCTCAATTTGTAACCCTCTGCTTCCACCAGGAGTGAATTAGGTGCAGTGGGATTCACCTCTGAAGATGGACTGAACCTCCACCTAGAGATGCTTGTCTGCCTCCACTTTTTGTAGAAAGAGGTCAGAGGCCAAATCTTGAAAAAGCTAAAATCAGGTGAGATAATGACTCTTCCTCATAGTATCAGTAAGGAATAACACCTGGAGCATGGGTATGAGCCTGCTGTAGTCAGAACAAGCCCTCTTGTTCCAGCAGCTGTGTGTAGAGGCAGAAGAAGGGGCAGACAGGCAGGCTCGCAGGGGCTCAGCAAAACCCCTGGAGGGAGGTGACTGTGTATAAGCCTCCAGTGGGCATTAAAAACTCAGGGGAGCCAATACAGGTATTCACAACAGTGTAGCAGTACCATTGCGCTCCTCTAAGTGTATTCTGAATGGCTTTGCCAGAGTGCCCAAAAGAGGAAGCTGAACTTCTCAGGGTAAATGTGCATTGTATCCATCACTAGAATCAGAGCTATGTGCTAGTAACTGTGGAAAGCCTTTTGTGAATTGGTATCTTCACATTTACAGCTATCTGTGAGTGACCTAAGAAGGAACATGTAAGCCTGGCTGTGCTTGCCACGTGCTCCATCGTTAGGGAGTGGAGAAGCAGCAAAGGCAGAGCCCTTGGTCTTAGCACTGTATTACACCATTAGCATTTTCAGCTGGGAATATCAAGAAGGAATGAGAAAAGGTGCCTGCTCTGCACCAGGAAGGGAAGAGGAAGATGTCATCTAACAAGGACCTCTCACTTCTATTAAACAGCCCAGCAGGAGTATGCTGACAATTAGGAAATCAAATATAATTTTAAATGCCCCAAATCAAACAAAATGAAGTTTGAGTCTGAGACCAGATGGAACGTATTGAGACTCAGGACAGCATTCCTCTGTGTAGGCCACTGCCACCTCCAGACTGTTTTGCTTTCTCATGAAACATGAAGACAATCTGTCTGTTTGCTTCCCCCTCACCCCCCTTTTTTTTTTTAATGTGTTTTGAATGGCTTGGCCAATAGCTGTGAAACAATATTTAACTATTGGCAAAAGCAGCTTCTATTTACTCTGGTAACTGTATTTTCATACACTGTATTTTTCTGCTTTTGTATTTTGAGCAAGTAATCTCAATTACTTGATTGGGGGATCACAATTCTCCCCTGCTCAAACTCACAAGTCCACAAGTCCCCTGCACCTGCCCATGGTGTGGAGATGGTCACCCAAATGAGCTGCAAGATTAAACTACACTTACATTTTCTTCTGCAGAATAAGCCTGTCTTGTTCTCTTTTGTCCCTGCTCTACCATACCACATTTGTGCTAATTGCATTATTTCAGTGGTCTCAGGAGTCCTTTAGAAAACAAGAAGTGCCGATGTTAGTGGGACACAGGCATTTATGCTTTATTGGCCAGCATTTTCCGTGGGCATAATGCTAAAGCTGAACAAATATGCCAGCCCTAAATGCACACAAATCCGCAGTTGGCAGCTTAGAGCTGCCACACTTGCCTCTGCCTTGAGCAGGAGGTTTGCAGGGTCTCCCCAGATGCAAGGTTGTTCCCTGGCATTCCACAGAGAGCCTACAGAAAGCCCATTCCACAGATGTCTCAGTAGGGCCCTCACTGATGAACAATCACAACCTTTGCACACCACATAGATCAAGGGCTTTACACGGGAAATGGGGTGATCCTAGGCAGACTGCTCCTCTCCCTGTACCTCATGAACACTTCCTGTGAGATAAACCCTCCTGGAGGCTTTGAAACGAGCAGATGAACAGCATGGTGTAAGTATTCACGTCCAAAAGGTTCTATGAGGAACAGAGCTTCCTTTCAGCTATGTCAAGAAAGCAATACCAAGAATCCACATTTTCCTTCAGAACTTCGCCTAATAAATAGCACTTTATTCCTATGCAACACTTCTCAGCCTTCTAAGTGTTTTGCAAGAGGGATCAGTGTCAGATAAGGAGGAGGAAGGAAATGCTCTCACCAGGATCACTGAAGTCTCCTGTTTTATCTCTAACCACTAGATCCTAGTCCTTACACAGATAGGAAGACTCCTGTAAGACTATGGGGGACCTGGTGCTCTTTTAGGTCCTGCATTCAGCTGCTCTGAACAGTCCTAGACTGTGCCCAGTACGTGGAATTGGGAAATGACAGAACACTGCTCATGCTGAGTGTAAGGGCATTGAAACTTTCCAGGAACACATGAAGGTTTAATTCTCTTTATTATCTTATAATCATCTATATATTGATTCCCCAACTACCCTTCTTCAGAGAACATAATTCTTACCTTCTGTGGATGAGAAAAAGCAGTGTTCTTGCCTCCAGAAGGGCTAGTGATCAGACACACTCTGGAAAGGGGCTCATGCTCACTCTCTCACAGCCCAGGCAAGCAGCCACCCTCGCTCCAGCCCTTCCTGCCTAACAGTGTAAGCAAACCCATGCACAGCTGCCTGCAGAAAAGCTTTCAGTGTCTATAGAACAGGCATCACTATTTGCCCCTTAAAGTAGTAATAGAAAGCTATTTAGAATGGCAAGTAAAGTGTACAAAAGGAAAGAGAAAAGAAGAGAAAGGAGTGAAAATGGAATTTCATTTGACTATACAAGTAGACAAAGAGGTGAAACTTCGATAGCAGCAGAGGAGTTTCAAAAAGCTTTTGGTGCATTCAATCTATTACGTCTCTACTTCTGGTGGAAAAGATCACACATATCATCTTACAGTGTTTGCTGTTCTCTGTAAAGATCTACTCTGATGGAGCTCTCACACTGGCTTCATACTCCATTGTATTGGCTCCTTGTTAACACTTATCAGCTGAAACAACATTACAGCAACCCAGAGTCCAGAAGAGTGTATTTTACAATACCACTAGAAGATTGTGTGTATGTGCAGGAGGGAATACACCTTTTTTTCCCCCTTAAAAAAGAAAAGCATGGTAATACAAACCCCAGCAGATGCAAATAATTTGAGCCAGACCTGCTGGTTGCCCAAAAGCAGCTGTTGACACACAACAGTTTTGCAAAGACTACAATTTAGTAAGTCTGGACCTTTTCTAATTACAGCATGTGGAGTCCTTTCATGATGTGCAAACAACCAGACACAGCATGGACAAAAAACCTACTTCTGCATCTTTTCCTCACAATTTCTGAGGTGTATGGCCTGTGAACATAAGGGTATTTGATTATCTGAGTACAAGAGAGGATGGCACCTTGGAATCAACAATGGAACAGTCTTTGCCACTGTTTCATTACATCCTACTAATAAAAAAATAAAGCTGCATGGAAAAGCATGGAGAAATTCTACTGTGTTCAGTCCATAAGATCATGACCTACCCACTGTCTATAGAAGAAATGGTCTTCGAGTTTTCTCTGATGCTGTAACCTAAGTTCCAACTTTCAGGTTATTTGAGTTCAAATATCCACTATTGGCAGTGCCTGAGCAGGGTGTCTGCTGCGGGGTTGGGGATTAGGGGTACAAAGACTTTCAGGTAAACACTAACCAGAGAAAATGGTCTGGGTCCACTGCAGTTTGAGCAGTGATGCAGTAACATGTGTGCCATGCAGTACCTTCTGCATAGTGGTGTATGTGATACCATTAGGCCTTAGGAAAACACAGTCAACAAAATGAACTCTCGGGTCTTGTGAACGCAATGAACTGAATGAAGTGTATAATGGAGCACAGAAAAAGCACATAATGATTTATTTGCATGTTTCTTCCAGGGAATAGGCTCCGTAACAATTACAGCTCACACGCAAACAAAACATAAACATGTATTCTTACAATGGAGCAGTTGCAGTCTATCTGAGTTGTATTAATACTAACCAGTGAACAAAAACACTTGGTCAGAAGTCTCAAATATGTATTTTCTGTAAACCTGTTGTTTGTCCTTGATTTAAAACATATGGTTAGTCTCTTACATGTGCTTTCTTGGATCAGGGACAATATATCTTTTTGAACAAAAAATGAGATGCACTAGAGATCTGCAGAAGGGAAGGAATCCACAGGATATGGTGGATTTACCCCAAAATCACCCTAAGGATCAGCATGAATGTAAGAGAGAATTCCGTGTCATCTCTCCTTTCAGACTTACGAACACCCAACTATCCTGTCTTAGAATGAACAGTGTGGCCAGCTGAGAAAAGCATCTATATGAGAGCCTCTGTATACATCCCACATTGCAGGGAAAACAAATGGTGAATATAGAAAAACTGCAAATTTGGTTCAGTTCAGAGTAAAAAGAGATGTGCTACTGATCCTTTCCAGATTCCTTTCTCTCCCAAATGTTTCCCAATTACACATAATATTTCACAATTACATATAACTCTTCCTTAAAGTATTACAAGTGTTTTATTGTGGCCTCTGGAAACTGACCTAGAGGAATTACTTGACATTATTTCCTCAAATGAAATGAAAAAAAAAAATTCTTTCCTGAAATGAAACATAGATTCTTCATGGATTCTAGTCTTCCATAAACAAATCAAAGCTGATTTCATTGCTCTTGAATAAGATAACACAAACTCCATTTCTGGTTTAACCCTAATCAGAGTTAATAAACAAAATAAGACAGAATTGGAGTCGGTCTCTGGGTTGCTGATCTGAGTCCTTTGCCACTGATTTCAGTTGAATTTTCCCTTTCATTAACTCATCAGGCTCTGACAATCGCCATGTCTTAGATAGACTTGATGGCTTTCCCCCTTCAAATAAAAGTCACTTTCTCAAGGCAGTTCCAAGACAAGGGCAGGATGAAATCCAAGCACCCTCAGTCTCAGTCACTCAATATAATACCAAAGATATACCAAAACCACAACATGTCCCATATAATGCTGAAGGTGGATCATGCTCGTATGCTAAAACTGTACTTTCTTTCTCCAATTCATGGAATTCTCATGAGAGAACAAAGACCAAGATAAAAGCACAGCAAAGACAAATAAAGAAACAACTCCACCTCTTCATGAAAAAATGTGAAAATAATGTTAACTGGAGAGAGTTTTGTTTTGCTTCGCTTCCTCTACAACACAGAGAATGTTAATGAATTACACTGTTAACTGGAACATAATCTTGTCTGTAAGGGATCAGGGGAAATTTAGATGTGGGACTATCAGATAATGAGAGGCAACTGGGAGTCGTTGGAAGAGCTGAGAAATTGGCCTATGAAAATAATAATTATAGATTTTACAGTATTTACTGACAAATACTACGGAAGACACCTCTTTATTTTTAACTGTGAACTTTAGTAGAAAGGGAATTAGGATACCTGGTGTTAAAATCTCCTCAAATCCCTAAAAGCTTTAACTGAAGATCTAATGCTTTAACTGGTACACCGGAGTTTGCTTAGCTGATACAAATCATATTTCCAGGAAAATTTGTATATTATACTCCCAGATGTCAGCCAGATGATACAAGGATAGCTTCTTTTCTCCTCTTCTGCTTTGCTTAAGAAGAAAAGAACTGCCTGTATGTTGTTTACAAAGATTTCAGCATGGTGACTGCTATTTTAGCCACTAACACAAACAACCTTGACAATCAGAATACATTTTTTTCAACCTTCTTCATCCAGACAAGTAAGCAGTCATCAATTACAATCCCTCACATGAAATACAAATTTAGCAGTACAGAAATGAAAACTAAAACAATTTATACCTTTACTATTCCAAGGGGATTCATTCTTGCTCTGTTTACTATGAAATATTTCCTCTCTTGAATTCAAAGTTACATCAATGTCACTGACCTTAAGTTGAATCATAGTAAGAAGATGATATCCTGGCATTCCTGGCACCATCTCCTCTTTACTGAGCTTTCTATTTACCACGTGTTTTAAAACAATGCTCAAGCATTTGTTTTCCTTAGGTTGCAGTCAAGTTTGATTTATTTGAGTTGATATCATCAAATTTAACACTAAAAAGTGCATTTTAGAAAACCTGATTTTTAATTATGTCCGTTGAACAAATTAACTTTATCAGCAAAATATGTGAAGTTTTTTTTACCCACTGCGTAATATTTCTTAATAACAGCTGTCATGACACTAACAATCTGAAATGCAAAAGCATATGAATGTCTATGGAAACACAGGTTTTTGTGAACAGCCTGGAAAACAGACATTTCTGACTGGACAATCCTATTTCACTTCCTGCTCTTACCCTTCTTTTGTCTTAGAAACAACCAGTCTATTAATATAGGTGTTCATTCTTCTACTGCACTAGTTTGTAATTTTCCCTATTATTAAAATTATTGCTTCCAGCAATATAGCATTTCCCACACCTGGGTGTGCACACACACAGGTACACAGATACACAGACACATGCTGATCACAGTACATTCTAAATTAACAGGGTAAATAAATGAAGAGAGCTCTGTGTCTTGCTGGCTCTTTCAGGAAACCACATCACATAAAATGCAATGGGAATGCTCTAAGTGGTGCACCTCAATCCCCTACACACCTGAAGGTACTCTGTGCCTTTACTGCTGGAGTGCACACTCGAGTGTATGGGCACAGCTTCTCAACACTCCTGTGTCCAAGACAAAAACTTTCTCATTCTGCTGCTCAACTCGCATGTCTTAACACACTTCTGCAACTCCCAACCAACTCCAGCATGGTGAATGAAGCCACTCAGGATTTAGGCTTATTTAAATCAGGCTGCAGAGGTGCCTGTGCACCCTCTTTCCCACAAACCTCTTCAAGGCTATTCCAATGCTCTTGTCTTTTAAAACTCTGCTCCTGGTGATGATTGAAAACACAGGTGACTAAATATCAGTTCTACTGAATGTGTTACCCCTTACTTCCCTTCTTTTTGATCTGCTCCATCTATTGCTTTTTTCTTCCACTCAAACTGCTTGTAACAGGCATCACCTTTGGGCTGGTCTGACACAGGCCAAATGCAATGAGGCTCTGCAGCATCCCTAGGCGACCTGGGCACTAAGGGCCACACTCATACTTCTTTATTCTAGGGAGCAATGTAGATGCCTAATTTGGGAACGTGTCCACACTGCTCTCTCCATTGAGGTGAAAGCAGCATTTTTGTCAAGACAACTAAGCCTCAGTAATGTCTGGAGAGGTTTCAAGTTCTTCTCTCACTCCTGGATCTAGAGAGAAAATCTAGAGCAGATATGCCTTACACAGCATCATAAACTAGTTGAAATACTCCAGGCTTATGTAACAAATATTAAAAAACCTCATGCACCATATCACAACCCACAATAACCCCCGTCCCTGTGCAGGGCTCTATTGTACACCACAGCAAAGCTAATTTTGTGCAATGGGCTGGCATGGAATTATCATCCTCATTTTCCTTGAACATGAGGCCAGAATTTAAACACAAACCCTAATGGGCTTTTTCATACAGTATTTCAAATTGGTCTGTTTGTATGGGAAAGTCAAAATAACTGCATAGTTCCTAGGATATTTGGCTGAACCTCATGTTTCTATTTTTGGGCATATGGTTTATTGAATTGTAATACTTTTCAAGATAATTCCAATTGCCCTATTCTGAAGGATTAGTATTCTCAAGTAGAACATGCACAAGAATAAAGATTTTGATTGCAGCTTTAATATCAAAGTAATATGTTTCAATTGACTAAGCAGGCCACTAACAATTTAGATAAAAGGATGCAATATAACAATTAATGAGCTATACACAAATTCCTCATTGTTCATTAACCCTTCAGAAGCTGCATAAAGCCTATGTTTTCCCTTCATTTTATCCACACTCCAAAAGATGGTAGAGTACTCAAAATATGTCACTAAGAGGTTGTTTTAATGTATGGTAAGTGATACGCATACACATTATAAAATAATATGTACAAAGCACTGGTAATGGTCGTAACAGGGGTAATGGAATTTACTGTAATTTCTACAGGTTAAAATTCTAGATAATATCCATTACAAAATCAGACATCTCAGGCAGAGCTGGGTTTACAAGATCAGTCAGCCTGAGACAAAATTCTACTTGAAAGAGCAGCAGGATAGGAAAGCTTCCAGGGAATGGGTTGACCACACTCCTATCCTTGAATTCAGCCCCAGCAAAAAGCAAAACAACCCAAGGCAACTCTGTTCATGCAATATTTTTCTTTAAACACCTTGTACTATTGTTACACAAGTTGCAGCAACTGGTTTGATCTGGAAAGGTCCAGATCCAGCAGTCACATGGTTTCACAAAAAACACCACTTTTTTCATGTAGTTCTTTTACCTTGTGGGTTGTGGTAAAAGGGCTGGAATTATGAAACCTGAAAAACATCATAAAAGTCCAAATTATTTCCTTACTTTTGTTTTCTTGACTCTGCCAAGATTTCTTCATGATATCCTTGGGGTGGAAGCAATAGAGTCGGTTACCACAGCTGCTTCTCCCCGTTGGATGTTCTCATTTCTTCCTATTCTTTTGGCTCTATTTGAAATTTTCTAGATTATTTGACAGAGTAGTTTAGGTTGGAAATTGTATATATACACAGATATAATAACTGGAGTAAATAAGGGTATTTCTACTGATGACAGGGGAAATAAAGCACAGTAGGCTACAACTTTGAACTTTTCATTACTGATTTTGACATTCTGGTGACCTACATACAAATGACACAAAATTAACATTTCTGTTTTACAGATGGGGAGCAGAGATGTGAGATATATTAAAGAGGTTTTCCCAAGGACACACTGCAAGTCTTTAACGGAGCCAGAGCTCAAGCAAAGGGCTCCTGGAGGCCATCTCAGCATCCCATCCTCCTGGCAACTGAAAACACTAAAAGGCCATAAAAGTGTATGAGACAACTGAGTGAATCATGTCCGTAATTCATTCACTTGAGCTTTGTTTTCATTCATAAACTCATCAAAGATCAGAGCCCCTGAAGTGAGTTATAGTCCCGTCTCCACTGAAAAGCTGTTTGTTAATCTCAGACAGACCTTTGCCTTTATGGTTATGCAGTGGGTGCAGTTAATATACTTTCATTTCCTTTTTTATTGTTAGCTCAGATATTAATGATGTCAGCTGTATTGCCAGCTCTACCAATAGGCTGGGGTTAAACCACAACAAGGAATACCTGTACAGACCAGTGTCCCACTTGCATGGTAAATGGATCACCTTTTCCACAGGTAGTGCAAATGTACCTCCAAACCCAGGGCAGTTGGTAGTTAGAAACCCTTCAAATTAAACGGATTTTGGATCAACTCTACTCTTCCTACGTCTGAATCACCAACCAATGTATTGGACTAATGTTACTTGATATTTACACACAGATATGAAATAGCCTCTTTTAGCTCTTCACATGAGCCTAAGCAAGTGAGGAGTCTGCAGGGCAGAAGCTAGTTTTCTCTTTCTCATGGAACAGAGCAGCCCAGGAAGAGATGCTTTGTGGCTGTGGCTTCCTCACAGCTCATGGACAAGGTAGAAACCCTTTTGCCAACTAAAGGTTCATCCCAGGCAATTTAAAAAAATAAAAATTCCTTAGAAGGAGAAGTAAAAGTCTGCATTCACAAAGGAAAAGACTCCCTTTCTCTAAGTAGGACTTAGTGACCAGTCTCTGCTACAGTAACGATACAGAATATATCCTTAAAAATAGGTACTTTCTCATAAAATAGAAGATCCTTGGCATCTTGGTTCCAAGGCATTTTTAATTGCTATCTAAGGAAATTAATACACTATGATTGCATTATCACAAGAGATTGTGGTCATGTAGATTCCTGTGGCTTTCTGATACATCTGCTTGGTAGCTTTCTCAGTTGTTTCACATAACATTTGTATGTATAGCACAAATTTAAATGTTACTGAGACTCACCAGTACCATGAAATTATAAATTTTTATTTCAAAATCTTTTTATACAACTAAACAAATTGAAGGTGGACAGTAACAACATTCAAGGTACAAGCAATTAGAAAAGGAGACAGACAAAAAATAACCCATCATTTTAGAGCTGGGGCTCTTGACTACTTTGGAAAAAAGATTTCAGAAAAAATCCTACTCTGCATTTTCTCCCCTGGTACATCAAAGTTAAAAATCAAATCAATACCATCTTAGTATTAGACGGTGGTGACAGCATGTGGACATCAGTGTTGTAATTAAAAAGTCATTCAGCTCAGTTGGTAAAATGTAATTTTAGCTGTAGTCACTGGCTGTTTCTAAGCAATCTATTTACCCCAAAACGTCCTCAGGCATGGACTGAAGAGTGTGAAATGATCGAATTTTAGTTATCCTCATACATAACAAATTTCAATTATAATTCCTACTGTAAAAAATGTTATAATAATATTACGCTGAAGTCCCTATGCTAACTGATGCCAGGAATAGAAGAGGAGGAAGAAACTTTCTCTGCTTTACCACTTTCATTTTACATGGGACTTCTTCCCTGAAAACCTGTAGTGGGGCTAATCCCAGCTGGTGACTGAGGCAACACCCTGTGCTGCTCTGGTCCATGGCCCACACCAAGAGACCTTTGTGGAAAACTGCTGTGAGATTTCCCCCCTGCTCTGACAAAGACAGTCAGAGGAATGTCCCTCATTGCTTAAAGACTGACAGAGCTCTGGCTTCAGATGCTGCCCACAGGAAAAGCTTAGGGCCACTCATTAAAGTAGTAGCTAAATTAATGGTAAGCAAAACTAAGTAAAATGCACATAGCATTTAACTTTCTAAGCTGAAACTATCAACCAATTAAACCAAATAGCATGCCTGAATTAAATATTAAGTTTATTTACAGACAAGAAAACTGAGGCAGAAAATCAAAAGACCAGTTTTGAGGATAGTACTTCAAAACTGTTCTACTACCAGCATTTCTTTTGGGTTAACTTATTTCTTTCTAAAATGCTGTGTGCAGATAAGCAACTTTGTCACAGTTGTAAATCATTTGATGTTCTATTCTGCACATTATGAAATTCAGAGATGGACCTGTCCTGAACACCAGAGGTGTGCCTGCATCCCCAACCCCATCCATAACCATACCCCCTTCTGTATCCACATCTCTTTCACTGTCTGCACATCCACTTGCTTCTCTGACTGCTTGGCCAGCTCCCAGGGTCTCTTCCACTGTGTCACTCTGCCACAGACTTATCCTGGAGGGAGCCAAGTGGATGGCTAAAAGCGAGTGCTGCTTCAGAACCCCTGAACCACCCTTCTTTTCTCAGCAGTGCAGGGACAATAGGATAGTCTTCCCCATCAATCACAGCAAAAACTGCTTCACCAACACATGAAAGTGAGGGTGTGCAGGCTTTTGGAATGGCTTATAAACATATTCCAGAGTCTGACAAGACTTCTAGATCTCAGGAGATCTATGTCTGTGTTAGGTAGTTTCTGTAGCCAAGGGTTTCATAACTCACCTCCATGAACCCTCAGTGGGGCGCAGTGCAGGCCAAGAGACTGCTTTTGAAAGCCAGGGCTTATCAGCCTGATAAAACCAGAATCCATCAGAGACTTGAAGATCCAGCGGCCCCTCAAACCACAGATTGGACTGGCTGGCACAGGGAATGTAAGTGCAGTAGTAAAAGCAAAAATTTTGGGTAAATACAGAATAAAGGTTTCTTTTTTTTTACAGGAAGGGCAGAAATAAAAGTAGAAGCAGAGATATAATCTATTTGCTTAATTCTGTGCTAGACCTTACAGTAAAAATAGGAGATGTTCGGATAAAAAGACAAATCACACTGCAATATGCAGTGCAAATGTATATGCAACTTGTCATTTCCTACTCTCTATTCTTGTCATAGTAGCTATTATCCTCTCACCTTTGCTCAGTGGCACTAGCAAAAGCAGTGGTGGGCAGCTAGGAATACCATATGTGTTACAAGTCAGATGGTTAGAAGTACAGCCACTTCATTGTACTGTCAGATGAAAAGTTTAGAACCATTTTCCAGACTCTCAATTTCATCAGTGCCCTCAGACTCGAGGCAATGAGCTAAATGGGCCAAGTCTTACAGAACAGAGGTTTCCAAGCCTTTGGGCTGCTGTAGGATGCAGGTTATTGTATGCTGCATGCTAAAAAGCAAAAACATAAATTAGAGGATGTGCTGTAATCTGGCGTGCAGAAGACTCCTGTTCCTGCAGCAAAGAGGAGGCACCAGGCAAGGAGCAGCAAGAAAGCAAATTTTCTTAGTTTCTCACATCCTCTCTCTGCAGAACTCTTTACTCCTTGGGGGGAGGTGCTGCACTGTAGCATCCTTCAAAGGAATGCAGAAAAGCCTGCAGAAACACATACAATCACTGGCCTGTCTCTGCTGCTTCTCCTTAGCTAGTCAAGCCAAGTCCCTAACAACTCTATAACACCTGGCATTTTCCTCCCATCCTTGAAAATTGCCACAGCTGCTCTTTCCATACATTTTTCCTTCTTATGACAGGTCAGAAGGTCTACCAAAATGGGGGATCTTTTGCTGTGTCTGTCACAGTTTGCCATGGCCAAGCCCAGTGAAACCTGAGTAGAAACATTCCCAAATGTATGAAAAAAAAAAAAACAACACAATTTTATCACTGTTTGTACAGCCAGGTTAAAATTTAGGGGCAAACTGCTTGGATTTTAGAGCAGCTGCTGACACAGAGAAGTGACCAGGGACTGGGGCCCTCACTGTCTTTGATTTGCACCAGAGCGAAAATGAACCCAGAGGAGAGAGGACGTGTTCAGACAACGCTCTCACACATCCCAAAGGAAGGGTGAAATGATGGAGGAATACAATGATGTTTTCTGAAGCATGGTAAATGGGAGAGAAAAGGACAGAGTAGGGTTAGAGAGAGCTCATAAGGATGACTGAGAGGCAAACAGACCACCCTGGTGGCTTTTGGGGAGGGCAAAAAGCCTCCCTCAGCATTTGGTGTAATACAGTGTCCAGCCTGTCAAACTGCCTTATTTTGGGGTACACATCTCCTTCTATTCCTGCAAGGTGCCAAGGACAAGGGGAGTCCTGGAATGCTCCAAATGTCCTCTTTTGCTGTCCTCTGAGAAGAGAATGCCCATTAGCTTCCCATCTGCATTGCTTCATGTGGTCTTGAAGGCACAAATTTATCTGTGAAACATTTATTTTTAGGTTTTTAAAAGATTCTAACTTACTGTATTGACATACAGTGATCACTATTTCTCCCAACTGTCAATAGTTAAAACAACATTAATTGACGTTGGATTTATATTCACAGTATGTTGTTGGAGGAATTAATTAAAATGTCCAGGCTTACTGCCATAAAAACCAAATATGGACTAAAGTAGGTGTCCTATACAGCCTTGTAGGACCTCTGTGATGCACTGGAATGGCTCTTCATCACAAAGTGACCAGTACCTTACTCATTAATCACATGTGCCAATCTATTCAAAATTAAGAGCAAAATATGTTCCTCACCCTTTCCTAGATGCCTTCTTAATTTCTGTGTACAACATTCAGCTGAACAAGCTGTTAAGTGGGAAAAGGAGTAGGAGGTGACCAGCTTTCCCTTCATCCTTTCAACTAGTGAGCAAAACAACACACAGTAACTATCAGGGGGAGCACATATTTTTTAGTAGCCTGCAGGCTAAACATCCCTCCTCCATCTACCTGTCTATCTTTCCTGTGCATGTTGCACTGTCACTCCCAAAGTGCTCGGAATATGCAGAAAGAGCTCCCAGGAAAGCCCGAGGAGCAGAACTCAACCTGGCTCTTCCAGAATAGTTAGATGAATATCAGTACTTCCTTTTTCTGCCCATAAATATGAGCAAAAAGGTCATTTTATCACTACAACAGACAATGCAGTAGTTCTCAAGACTGAAGGATGCTAAGCTATCAAATACCTAAACTGCAAATTGCTGATATTTGGTAAAGTATAAGAGGGCTTTGTACTGTTTTTGTGTTGCTCCCTAGATATCCCCTTCTGGCCACTGTTGGGCACAGGCTACTCCATAAGGTGGCTCTTTGGTTGGACTTGATGCTAGGAAGTTCCCTGAGATGCTAAATTATTTCCAGACTTCTGAAACACCTTAGGATTGGTGAACCTTCTACAACAAGCCTTGCAGCATCATGACGATATGGTCTATTGTGCTCACAGAGTCCAAAGCCTGGTGCCTAGGACACAGAGTATCTGTATTAATAACCTCAGTACACTTTGGATGCATCTATATGGGTGAATCAAACACACCCAGGACTGTTTTCTGGCCAACTGGCCTGGAACAGCTTGAATTGATATGTACACAGACTGCCTAATGGGAATGGTCTCTGGACTATCTAACTGTAGCATGTCCAGGAATTGGGAGAGCACTAGTAGGACTGGTCAAAACTGTGCCAAGGACCCTTCTAGCAATTTAATGGTTCAGACAATCAAGTTTCAGTGCCAAAGGATTTTCATTCAAGTTGTTTAATTTATTTGGGTAGCAGTAGCCTTAGGGAATACAAAAGTCTAAACTCACTGATAGCCTTCTATGTATTATCTACTGTTATTAGCAAGAGTAATAGCACTTGATTGATACACATATCTTCCTTACACCAGCTTTGAAATGGTCTGCTCTGAAGGAGCAATCAGGAGTGGCAAGTTTCCAGGTAGTTCCATCTACTGCCAGTCAGTCTAGGTCTGAAGCTCTATTGTCCCACAGTCCCTGCCAGTTGGACAAGCCTAAAAGAACCAAATGAAATTGTTCATAGAAAGAAATAGGTCAGCAGCCTTCACAGCTTTTCCTCCTTAATGGCTGGGATCAGAGCATGGGTGTCCATATGTTTGCAGTGACCTGCTTGTGGCTGGCACCCTGGAGATCTTCTGTCCAGGGTGTTTGATCCTGCCCTGGAAGTGGTGTTGGCTGCAGAGAACAGAGGGATGTTGGTATAAACTAGGACAGCTAGGGAAGCTGTATTTTTTGACACTAGAATTCCTCTGACTTTTAGAGAGAAGAAAATATCACAAAAAAGCATAATGGAACACCTTATGATATGGGAATTTTTACCATGGAGCTAGCAAGAACACGGCTCTGCACTGAGTTTCTATCTCTGTTCTTTAACAGCTGACTGTGTGCTGTTTTACCATTCTTTTAGCAGATGGCACAGGCACTTAATCTGAAACAGCAGGACTTCTCTCTGAAACAAATACAAACATTTACTGCAGAATACATCATGAAGTGAACCCAGTGGCCGGAGTGGTTTTCTGGTGATGTGTTCTCAGGGCTCTACAAGTAGTAATTTGCAGACAGGCAGCTCTTGAGTCCCAGATTGTGGTGAGTAGTGGGAAGCCCCCATTGCAGATTCACTGTGTGGGAAAGAACTCCACTGTGGGTCCCATCTGTAGCATGCCATCAGGCTCAATCCTGCATTTCAGACTGGTACAGGTCTCACAGAAGTAAGGTGGGAATCTTTTCAGTTGACTTTGGGGCAGTAATGTCATGCAGACATTACTGTAATTTCCCCATTCTTAGCCGCAGAAATGCATGAACAGAAAGTCCTGGGAGCACAGGAAGACACTAGATCCCCATTGTGTACCCTGTTCTTGGCAATCCCACATTTCCTTCTTTTTCCCAGCTTTGGCTAAGCAGAGCCAGCATTTAGTTCAAGAGCAGCAGCCGGACTCGCACTCTGATGTAGGATAGTTGCATAATGTCATGCGTTCTCTTCTGTTCTCCTCTCTCACCTCACTGGGGATCTCTTGTGATAAAAACAGTAAAAGGCTCTTGATTTATTTTGCTGACTAGAACATTTTATTATATTGATTCAGCTCATGAAAGCCCCACAAGGAAATGGAAAATAGCCCATTATTTTTAATTTCCAATTGGAAAAGTTACAACGCATTTCTATTTATGATGTGCTTTTTTTTTTTTTTTTTTTTTAATCTAAATCATCAAATTCAGCACTTATTTTTAGAACAGTCTATTTCCATCGTTAAGGAAAGACTAATGTTTGAACTTGTGTTTCTCTGTATCACAAGCTGCTGAGGTTCAAAGAAATTATTCATATATATTTTGCAGAGAGTTGGTGAGGAGGTGAAACTGCCAAATATCCTGAACTTCGCTATTTTGGGAAAAATGGTGGGCTAGGATGATCTTATAAAATATATTCACGGCTTAAATTGAACAATTTAACACTCTGAAGCTTAAGTAAAAAATTAATAGAAGGCAAATCTTTGAAGTGGTGGCATGTGTGTAAGCCTCTTGTCCCCTGCAGCCAAAAAAAAAAAAAAAGTCATCAAGGCTTCAGACAAGCAGTATTAAGAATTTGAATTCTCCACAAAAATATTCGTGATGTAGAGCAATTACTTGTTTCTGATATTAGTGAGAAGTTGCTCAAATGTGTTTATTTTGCCTTTCTCTGTATAATATCCTTTGGAATATCTGCTTTACATGACTTCTGCCTCATGGTAGATTCATCTTTTGTGGTGTAATCATATACCGCCAAGCACATTCACACGTGTACACATATATTTATACATACACACACAGAGAACAAATAAATGAGATGGCCAGAAATTCTTGGCATGCTCTCTGTTATTTCTGTGTTGCTCTTGCTTGAAGCACATTTAACATTTTACTTGACTTGAAAACTTAGTAAGGTAGATGGATTAAGGAAAAAAAAAGCCAAAGGTTGAAAGGATGAATAGCTTAGAGAATAAAGCATCGGGCACTTACAGTACTGCTGGCACTGAATGCAAGGAATCAGTCCTGCAGATCTCAAAAGGGTGAGGAATGAAACTCAAACACACCCGGTCTGGTCAGCCCCGAAAACCTAACCGAACAAAGACATCCCAAACCTGCAGCTTGGGTTAAAGAGCTAAGACACTAATCCAGTACAAAGGGCTTTATTCAGACTGTTTACCCTTTTGTATGTATGTATATACAATCAAAACTAATTTTTTTTCAGCCCCTGATGTGAACCAGTGCTCTATACAAATCTGTGGGGAAAAAGTCCAGCAAGTTATTTCACTGACAAAAGTGGCCTTTATGTTGCTTCAAATGTGGCCTTTACTCTTTGCGAAGTTCCTTTAGAATAAGGTCTGTGAGGAATTTTGTGGAAAACAGAGCTACTTTACTGTATTTTCTCCACATTGACTCTTTAAACATACTAAATCTGTGCTTTGTTAACTCAGCATTCAAATGTAGAGAAATCCAAAGAGCAGGTCAACTTTCTGTCCCTAACGACAGCTTTCCCTCTCAACCGGCCAATGGCCTGGTCACACAACCTAACCTCCTGCCCTGGAAGATTTATCATCAGCTCTGCATATGTCCTTGTCACTTTGAACTAAATGGGGCTGCTCAACATGCCCTAAAATCTAGGCCCTGTCTATATGCCTTTGCTCAAATGAACTCCAAAGAGCTATTAGTACTGAAAGTTAATTGTAGGTGTTTTACTCTCAATAGTGTATCCCAAATTTAGTGTAGCATGTATCTTGCCGTCTTGATTGAACTGCAGGCTCTTCAGGGAACGAGCCACCTTTTACTCTCTGAAGTTTTCAGAGCACCAGGACTCTAACTTGAGATGGGGCCTTTAGTTGCTACAATGATATGGATAAATAAAAGATGGTGCCACCAAAGAAAATGAAAGATGTGAAAGGTAATAAATAAAGCTAATTTAATCCATTTGAAAACAACTGATTAAACCAGCAATCAGATCAGAAATAAGGTAAAAAATGGAAATCTTTCCATAAACATTTTCTACCTTTCTCAGAGGAGCAGTGCAAAGATGATGTATCACTCATCCCCACACAAACCTTGCTTTGATTTATTACTTCTTAAATAAAAAAAAGACAACCTCTGTGATATTTGTAGCAAAGTGTTTTTGCAACATTTCTCAAGAGAAATCCATGCCTATACTAACAGATCTTACATATATCTCCTTAACTGGTAAAAATACATGCTTCCAAGACTTTCTAGAAGGTAGATAAGGAACAAATAACATGGATCCAAACCTTCTGCTTCTTGTCTCTGGACATGAAGTATATTGCTGTGAATATAGAGCTGAAAGACTATTCAGATGCAAGAAGGCAATACTCAATTTCTCCTCCCAAAGACAGTTTCTTTGTCAGAATTAGAGGGATTCTAAAGGGCTTTTCACTTGCACAAAAAGCCGCCTGCCAGCAATGATCATGGTTAAACAAAAAGCATGTCCAATAGAGCAAACCACTCATGTGACTATCATTTGCAACCCAGGTACTGGGAGCAAATGCTGGCTGCATACTTTGATCTAAATATACCCCAATTAAGGTTTGACTGATTATCTGCACTCACAGAGTGGAGGTAGGCAAATTTAACAAATGGCAACGAGGAAACTTGGGTTTATGGAGTAATTTAACAAAGGCAACATAATGGCAATAACATAGGAGCAGCAGACCACCTGCTCCTCGGCTGGGTTCACTTTCTCATGGACCTGTCACACTGTAGAGCTCCTCACACAAATAAAACAAGAAATAAGTAATTCTCCTGGAGAGCAATTGTTAAACCACCAGTCCTGAAATACAGTGTGATGGAAACTGATATTAAGTGACATTTTTAAACCTGTTTGAGGAAATCAAAAGTCTCATGCATTAGATCAGAGGTTTTAACAGAAAGAAGTGTGAAAACAACCAACTTTTCTCACTTTGAGAATTATATATGGATATTGCCAAAAAACCTGTAAGCACAGGAGAGTATCTTCATGAAAACAGCCTACAGTAAATAATGGAAAACATTAACTTTTCTTTTAGCTCTTTAACATTACAATTTAATATAGTTATCAGAGATTCAGATCTTTGTTATCCGAGTAACTTATAGTTCTAATTTTTTTATCTTGTGTTGGCTGTTTTGGCATTATTGATGTATTTGCTTAATCAGTATTGAGCAACACATAGTGAAATTTAGAAGCAAGATGTACAATAGCACATCTTAAAAAAAAATCAGGTTGTGCCATGAGATTGGTACCAATGGATCTAGAAGACAAAACTGCAATATGAATTACCTTTTTTGGTTTGGTGGATGAGAGGAAAGAGGCTAAAACATAATGGAATCGTGGTATAACTAGCCAGAAGGCTCCTATTACTAGTAGGAGGCTATCTCACATGTGGAGGAAAAAATGCGGAAAAAAAAATCAGTGACTAACAGTTGGTTTAAGGATTCAAACACTGTTCAGATGGGATATTTTCCCAGAACATTTGGCCTGGATCCTAAGGGACTAATTTTTGTTTCCAGGTGACCTATGGATGTGAGTGAGCACCTTGGGTAAGCATTTGAAAACAGATGCCCATGCACCATTTATTCCTTGCCTCTTGCCACTGATATAAATGACAATTAATATGCACATCTGAACATGCATACTCACTGTGGGACTGCAGACACTAGAGACCTTTGCTTCATTGTCATAATGTGCTTTTTCCCATGAGTAAATTTACTGCTAATTCTTTCAGCTTTCACAACCAAGCATTGTTAAAAACAGAAAAAAAAAAAAAAGAAAAAAAGAAAAAATATTACTCAGACACAGTTGGTGAGAAATCTTCAAGTTTTTATTAAAAAGCTGTTGACACAGATGTTGGGAGAGCTTGCAGACTGGATTTCCTGGAGAGAGTAAGCAGAGCAAGGATTTAACTCACCTCACTTCAGGAGTCTGAAATATATATATATCGTAACCACTCTGTTTTTTCTTCAGCGAGCGTAGAGAGAAAAAAAAAATCTTTTCAGTGAACCATTCACCTTAAGATTTTTAGCTACACTGCTCAAATTGCCTCTAGAGGGGCCTATTTTCCACCATTACAGTGAAAGTCTAAATTGAGGAGCTTCAGCTGAGATGACTAACTCCTGGGCATCGGCTTTAGGGTAGATCTCTTCCAAATATCCATGGAGCTTTCTTGCATGTCAGGCAAGCTCTAGCTGGTGCATGCTGGGCTACTGAATGCCTCCAGGGAAGCCTGAACATGAAGGTAAAACAGATGACTCTCAAACTCCCAAACAAATTGGGGGGGGGGGGGGGAGGAGGAAAGGAGGGGGGTGATCTATTTGGAACAGACCTGGCTGTGAGAGATTCACATCTGGACCTAGACCTGGACTTTGGGATACAATAGCCACTGGAAAAGAGTGAGGCCAAAAGTTGGATCAGGGTTGGCACTGCTCTGCCTATGCTCACAAAAAGTCTCAGGTCAGTGCTTGGCACTTAGTGTCACGTGCAGCAAAACGCCTACAACACTCTGGGACCAGCTCAGGGTCACATGTCAGCATAAACTCACCATTTCTTCTATTTATCAGCTACTGTCACAACTGGAACATTACTTTAATGCAGCGGAGATTACGGCTGTGTGTCTGTTAATCTTACTTTACTGTGAAAATGTTCATGATTGTCCTTTTGCTATCAAGATGTAATGCTGCTGATTAAATTACAAATGACACACTACATCAATTCTTATTAGAGATGCTCAGGTCTCTGAGTATGTACACTCATGTGGCTGATACCCTTCTTGCCCATTTCTCATATCAGTCAACCCAGTAATTATCAGCAAAGATTTCAGAGCAAACTTGAGGTAGTCATGAATCTCTGTCAATCAAGGGTTCTATTTTTTTTGGCAATGTTTATGTGATATCAGGGGTCAGAGGTTTTTAACCCTACTTCCCCTGGTGAACTATTACAATCCTCTGCTGGATTCTGCTGGGAAAGGAACATATCCTATTATGCTGCTATCAATTCTTTATCTTGTAGCATCACTTCACAATTCACAGATATGATATCATTAAGGCTGAAATTCTACTGTATGTTGAACCCTTTGTTTATTTTACTAAGACCTGAAAGATCTCGGGACTAGTCTTCAGATATGATGAGACCTGTCAAAAATGAATTCACCAGTTTTTGTGTACTATCAATATTTTATTACTTAATGGTAGTTTAAGGCTGTACTATGGACAGCTTGATCATAACTAGTCTGAAAAAGGAAATTTTCTTTTGCAAACAGTTGGCTTTTCACCCAAAACACAAATACATTTGGCTGAAAACTGAAAATATATATATTTTTAATGTGATTTTTAATATTTTTAATTATGATAGCGAAGAACATTCTCTGGGGGAAAAAAAAAAAAAGTTATGAAATAATCAGGTTTTTCAGTGAAAAAAATTCACTTTGGTAGAAAAATTCTTGGCCTGGCTGTTTATTTACAACTACTGGAGCCCTACACGTGCACTCTATCAAAAGTTTATAAGTCCTGGATAACCTCTATACATGGATAAACCAAAAAATGTAACATTGTTGTTACTGAGAGTGGCACCTCAGCTATTCTGGTTTTATGGCTGATTTAAAAAATAACATATATATGAAATAATAACGATAACAACAATAATAATCATCATCACTTTTCCTTTTTTTACCAAGTTACAATATGATGAGAACACAAAGCTCCCCTCAGTACAATTCTCCAGTAGAAACTTGGCAAAAATTTTCAAGCAGTGCTGTGACAGCAGAGCTGAGAAAATAAAACAGACACAATTGTTGACAAAAGAAATATGACTCTTAATGGAATAATAAATAGAAACCACCAAAACATTTTGACCAATAGAAGAGTGGTTCCTTTGTATAAAATTGACTTGGGTACATATGAGGCAGTGGGGTTTTTAGTATGATGCTGCAGAGGCACAGAGGCACTGCCATAGTCCTAGAGTCACCTTTTAATAAGTGAAGTGTTAGGGGGCTGGGCAACCCATGGGGGTGATACAGAGCCGCTTGCTTCCAGGTCACTGCTTTGAATCCAGCCTGAGCTGATGCCAGCTGAGAGCAGTAACTCTTTGACACCTGCTTGGTGGCCTTAAAACCTTCTTTTTTCGGTTCAGCCCAAGTGGGTGCTTGCTGCAGTGGCAAGCCCTGTCACAGTGGCAGGATCTGTATGGGGACTGCGAGGCTGGGTCTGGTGGTCTGTGCACAGTGGGAGGGTATGGGCAGAGCACACTGCTCCTGTGCTTGTAACCCTGCACATCGACTGCCCTGCAGGTGCAGCTGTGTTGGCAAAGAAGCTCCCTGCAGAACACCAGTCTTGAGGACAGAATGCTTTATTCTGCATGGCTGTTCCTCAATATCATTCCTGAAAAGTTTTCAGCAAGTGAGCTAATCCTAAAAAAATTTTCGTTTAGAGTAGGTAATTCTCATGCCATTTCATGTCTGTTCCTCTACCTCCCATACTTTTCACCACCTGGGAGCCCAAGAGCAAACTCATAAAACAGCATAACATTTTCTAGCTATTTATTTATTTGCTACACTTACTTTCTAATGGAGTGTGTGCAACATCATATTTAAAACATGACCTTAGAAACTTAAAAACACATCCATTTCTCTGAAAGAATATACAGCTGCCAGAGAAAAGGGGACATTCAGTAAACTGCATGTCACTATCAGCTATTGATAGCCAGTGATTTGTTCTGAATCCAAAGGCTAAACCAACCCTCATGCTGCTGTATGTCAGATGCAATTGGTCCAAAGTCAAAGTTTTACAGCTCAGACAGGGCGCACTTTATCCTTCAGGCTGCTACTTAAGATAGCCATGACCCTGAGGAGAACCAGTCAACAAAACAGACAGACAAGAGGATGTGATTTGTATGCATCCCTGAGCCTGCTCAAATCACCTCTGACCTTCAGGTCAGGCTGCAAATGACAGCAGAGTGCATGCACCTGATCAGACAGCACATTCTCATTAGAAAGCCTGGGAAAAGGGGGCAGCTACACTGTGTTTACTCATAGACCAAATGCAATCTACCCAGGAAATGAGAAGAAAAAAGATCAATTTAGCTCAACAGAAGGATGTGAGCAACATGTAAGTATGTTATGAAATTCTATCTCAAACTGCTTATTCTTATAAACCCAGATGGGAGCTCTCTGCCTGGGTGAGTCACCAAGAAGACAGGTTAGCAACAAAAAATGGGTATTTATTTGCCGCAGAACACCATGTCAGGAGTCTTTACTGGGGTGCATAACTTCTAATAGACTGAGATCCACAGTCAAAGGCATTTATAGGCTTGATTTGCTTCTGGTACTAGTTGAGCATCAGTGCAGTTTGCTGATTTGACTATTTGTATAGTTGTTGCTGCTAATTTAAATCAGTATGTGTGAATTTACCCAGTAGAGAGGGCTGGATTTATCCAGCAGAAGGGCAGTGTTCACATGGAAATCCAGGTTTTCCTAAATGTGGTTGGATACGGCAGCCTGTCAAGTTACCAGAAAGATCAAATCCATGTTTTTTCTGCCAGGCTTCTGGAGGTAATCTGCACTGAGGTTTTGGTTTAGGACAATTTCCAGCACATTTGGAGCAAGTCTGTCATTTGAAGCTGAGTGTGTTTGGTGACTCTGTTACTTGGTGCAGAGACTAAGGACCACTCCTCATTGGTTCTCCAAGTTGGCATTACATTTCTTATAAATTTCATCTGGCATTAGACTGAAGGCTGCAGTGCTGCCACGATCCATCTATGCTAAACAGACGTGCCGATGGCAGCGAGGGACCTGTGGCACGGGTATAGAGTGTCACCCGTGCAGACACTGAGGAAATGTGACTCATGCCTCCACTTGTCAGGGGCTGCAAGGACTGCTCTGGCCTCAGCATCAGGTCACACCTGGGGCTATATGGGGAAAGTGCTGCCCACCTATTGCCTCGGCCCAGATGGAGATCAGCTTGGTGTGCAACTCATCTGACTCAGCCATTTCTGTTTCCAGCCCTTGCTCTGCCACCTCCCTGCTCCCACCTCCACCTCCCACTTCTCTGCCCAGGCACCAGACACGACACTGATTGCGCCAGGCAAGAATTCCGGTGCAGTCTGATTGCAAACTGACCACAGCATGGAAGCTAAATCCCTCCTGTGCAGTCCTGGACAGCAGCAAATTTAGAGAGTCCTTCTGGAGCCAATCTATCTCTAGGACACACTACCAGCCCACTACTGATGGGCTTCCTGAGTGTCCGACATGCGAAGAGGTCAGCATGACTCATAACTAGTCTCTTCTGAGAATAAAACTGAATGGATTTATCCAGTAATGAATGATGCTTCTTGCTAGACATGAGATTTTGCCATAAATATTAGATGGGAAACAAGGCTGAAACAGAATTTAAGGCTGGTCTTTTGCTTGGGTTGAGCTGGGACTCAGTGTGTGAAGGTTAGTTATTTTGCATTTTCCACACAGATCCACACATCTATGACAGATTTTAACTGTGACATTCAGATTCATGTTTTCCTCTGGTGATATCCATGTCAGCAGAAAGTAAAGGAATCCTACACACTGGGGTTATTTTAGTATCATTCCTGTGAATTAATTAAGTGCCTTTTTTGAATCTCTCAGTATAGACAGTATCTGGTGACAGACATATTCTGGAGAGGAGCCACCCTTACTTTTACATAGGTGTCAAACTACCCATGTTATGACATTAATGTTGTTTTCAGGCTTACTAGGCAATCACTGAGGCCTGTGAGTATATTGCGTCTTAATTGCAAGGCATTTCAGCACCCTGAGCTGGAGAAGACAGAGAATGCCTTTGACACAAGCCATCCTGTGCAGACAAAGAAAGCAAAAAAGTGTCCCTGTGTGTACCATGAACACTCACAGCAGTCTGGATTCCTAGTAAAATCCGTTCCAGTGTGCTGGCCCCAGTTCTTGGGAGAAGAATAAAAATAGACTTTGTCGCTGGAATAAAATAAGAACAGAGAAACAAGAGAACAGCTGTACTGAATGAGACCAAAGGTCCTTCTGCTCCTGTCCCTGAGAGTGTCTAGTAATAACTGCTTAGGGAAAGACTATGAGGAGAACAGCACGGAGTGACCCTTCCCATGGCAGTCTGCTTTCAGCTATCTATAATTTAGGAATTTCCTGACACAGATGTGGTTATCCACTGGACTTTTATTTTCTGGCTTTGTGTAGTTGCTTTTTGAGCCTATTTGCCTCCCACATCCTCTTCTAGGGAGGAGCTACACAGTACCAGGAGCCCAAGCATGCTGTATGTGAAGGGGTGCTTTTGTTTGTCTTAAAATTACATCTAGCAATTTCACTTGGTGTTTCTCAATAACCAGACCGAGAGAAATTGCAAGATTCTGACTGGGCTAGGATGAAAACTCACAAAGCCAGAAAATCTTCCTGTCATTTATCTTTGCCGTGGTTTCTCCTGCTTTACAAGCCCCGCAGTTGTTGGTGAGTTGCATCCTGCTAATAGCAGCATATGGAAAGTACAAGAAATGACAGCAGAGTCTGGAAGGAAATGCATTTCTGTATTGTACATGCACCTGCAGGTATGTGCCCAAGACACGGGACAAAAGATTTTGAACGCTTACTGCAATGTGTCTCACAAACTGCACAGCCACTTTCAAAGGCAATGAAAAGCCAGGCATTTTACAGGGATCTTTTTTCCAAAAGAGGAAGAATGTGGCCAAATACTTTTGTTTCATCTGTGATAATAATTCCATTGCAGTTTGTTTCTCTGCTTTGTCATCCATAAAATTTAACTAATTACATCCCAACTATGAGCCCTGCACAATAGTAACATGTATAATGGAGAGTATATAGATTATGGAGAGAGTTAGGCAAAGCAGAGAGATTGCTGTTTTCTTCAAGCTTCAGCAATGACTACAAGTAGAGTGGTTTATGTTTTTGTGAACCACTGGGCTTTCCAAGTTTTCCGGACAAACTGATCAATTAATATGTAAATAAAATATATTGTATCCTATAAGAAAAGAGCAGTTGATAAAGAGGATCTAGTGCTGTGGGTCTTTATGACCAAGAGAGGGAAGAATTTCTTTGTGTCACTATAAAATGTTACTCTGCCCCTGAAAGGAAGGAGACAGAAGGCTAGCTCTATGCAAAAGCCTGACTGCATGTGACTGACCCAGCAGGAGAAGGGCTGTCTCTCTTTCTCGGGCTCCTTCTGTTGCAAGACACAGATCCTATGTACGTGCCGGATGCCTCTTCCTGATTTCTTGGGGGTATTCAGGCCCACTGATACATTTTAGAATAAGAAGGTGAATGAGCAGATCAAAAATGTAAAGCACAAGCTGTTCCTCTTGAACTTTGTTGCTCTGCTGAAAGTGGAGCATAGCAAGTACATGTGCATTTCACTTCTTTTACGTTACACACCAATAGTGACTCCTGCTCTTGTTACTATAAAAGATTTCATCCTTTTTGTTTTTCCTTTTAAACAGCAGTTCTTATTTGAAATTATCTTGTCCCTTCTGAAATGTGCTTTTTCAGGGTGAGTGAGCCTAGAACAGCTTGAGAAAAAATACCGTCCTTCCAAGTTGGACTGCATCTCATCAAAGTGTTTTTCCCCTTAGGATTTTATGGAATGTTACCTCACTTTATGACAGTTCACATCACAGTGTAAATGCTGAACATTTCTGTAAGTGAGGCAATGCACTGTGAAATGTCAGGCAAACGATAAAATCAATAATCTGCAAGTTACCAAAGAGAAACAAAATTCATGGATGTCAGTAGTTTTTGGGTTAAAGGCAGATGGTCCAGTACAGAGCAGTTTGGAATGGCCAAACACTTTTGGGCTCGCTTTTTTGTTCAAGTTTCGCTCCCAAAAAGCATGGATAAATGACTCTATTCTGAGCAACCAGGAGCATCTTTGCTCACAGTTCTTCCATCTTTTATTTTTTTAGCTGAGAAGGCGAGACTGAAAATTTACTTGTTTTCTTTTGTATCATCTTATGCCCTGGATGTATGTTCTGTAACAAAGTTAACTTTTATTCTTAACAGGCACAGAAAGAAACCTTTGAACAATACCTACCTGAGATCAATGGTACATTTCTTTTCCACTCAAATCTCACTGCAAAATCAAAAAATGAGGATTGGGATTCTGTTGGAACAAAAAGCACATTAAAAAAAAATAAAATTAGCCAGAAAAGAAAAACATTCATAGAAGTGTTCTGTGTAAGTCTGGAAATGGAAAATGTCAGAGTAAGCATCTTTTTGTATATTTTTGTATTTTTTTTTCATAAATTAAATATTTGAAACTAAAATTGATTTTTAACATATCAGCACTGAAAGACTTTTAGCCTAGTTGTTCAGTCTTGGCTTTCAGTTTTTAACTAAAAAAAAGCCCAACATTTTTTATGAAAATCTCCTCACAATTTCCCCATAACAATTATAGCTACTTTTCAGACAGCTCTATATAATTTCTTAGATGGCCCCATTCAGGAAAGAAATCCTATTGGAGCTTCCCAAATTCACGTTAAACTTTAAAATATATGAGGGGAGATGCATTTAACACTGGGATTAAAGCATGTTCTGGGTCACAGAACAAGTAAAATAAAACCAAGTGTTGGTATGTTTACTGAGCTGTGCTTACTGATGTGCAGGCTTCTGAAAATAGAATACCATTGGAAAACTTGTAGGATAGGTATGGCAGTTGTTGAAATATCTGCAGATACACTGACAGATGTACGGCTGGAAACAGAGCTTAAAAAAAAAAAAAAAAAAGAAAAAAGTGCAAAGGATGGATCGGATGCTTTCATAAACAAAAAAATTCCCTGGCAAAGCCAGACAAGTGAAAAGATCCCCATACAGTGATGTACAGTGAAAGCTAAAAGGTCAATTACCGTGGCTAAAAGTTATGCAGATAATTACTGGTAACGCCTTGATTGGGGAAAAGAAGCACCGCCACGGACGCTGTTCAGCTTTGCGTCCCTCGCAGCCTTGCGAGAGCTGCTCCGGCCAGGCTTTATTTCACTGACAGAAAAGGCTTCGGGCTTTCTAAGCGCCGCACCTGCGGTCCTGCCGCTCCTGGGGGAATCATTCAGGGAGAGGAGAGGCAGCGGGCAAACACGGCATCAAAAACATCAAAAGTCCCCTCTCTGTCTCCCTCGCCCCTTTCAGCGGCCGCTCCCTCCCTCCCTCCCCTCTCTCCGGGCGGCTGCCCGCGGCCTGGGGAACCTCTCACTTTTTGTCCTCTCCCGACCCTTCTGGACCACATTCTATGTTTTTATTCAGGCCATCTGCTCGCCGGGGAAAGGGAAAGCGGCTGCTGCCGGCCCCACGGCCCCTCCTGGCACTTCTCTGCCCAGCGACGTGCCTCTGCCGCCGGCCTGGGCCCGGCCCGCGCAGGCCGGCGCTGGCCGGGCGGCATTTTATTTCCGCTTAAATATAGACGGCCAGGGGTAGGTTTGTGTTGGTGGCCTCCCCCTGCTCCCCCGGAGTGGTACGGCCGCCTTGTTCCTGACAGAAGTCTTTCTAAAGACCTGCTCAAGCCTCACTAAGCAGCTGTGAGTTAGGTCATTTTCCCAGGAGTTTTACATGTGGAAAACCGGGCATTAGGAAGGCCTCAGAAAAGGACACCATCTGGCCCCAGTGAAAAAAAGGATCATGACACTTTCTGTGGTACCAACAGGCCCTGATGAACCATAAAGGAATTCAGGCCTCGACTGTGATCCGATGGTGACTGGCCCAACAATCCCCCCCGTGACAGCCTCCCCCATTCAGCCCCGCAGTTATCTCATAGCACAATGGACTTTTGTGCCACGCTGTTTACCGGGGGCGTCGTCAAATCCAGTCGGATTTCTGGGCTCGGCTTCAGCGCCCCTGCTCTTTGCTGCAACATGTAACATGAATTGGGAGAGATAAGGACACAAAGAAGGCGGCTTTTTTTTTTTTCCTTTTTTTTTTTTCCCTTTGCCTCCCCCCACCAACACCCCCCCCCCCCCCCAACATTCAAACCCCCTTGCATTTCTTTCACTGTACCATGGAATAAAGACTAAGGCTCTGTAGTGGATGCAAGAAAGATCTTTGCTGGGAATCAAGAAATCTCCTCCCATCACCTCCCAAGTTAAGTCAGACTTCGTGGATTAAGGGGAATTTGCACCACTGTTTTCTAAAAAGTGAAAATTAATTAATGCAGGTCAGGATTTACAGCTTACATGGACTTTTTGTGAGAAAATAAATGGATTTGTTTATTTTTTTCTACCCAACATGCCACTAGTTCCTCATTTTGATTTTGGAATATTTTCTATCTAGGTAAAAAAGAATTTTACTTTTAGCAATATTGGATTTATCACGCTATTAATTTTGTGGTGTGATTTCAGTGTGTGAGTATTTATTCTTTAAGAGAAGAAGTATCTTAATTAGTTTGTACACTGGGTGCAAGCTCTGTACAGCCACAAGCAGAAGTAAGCCCCTCCTTGCCTCCCCCCACAAAGGATGCTACCTTCTCCCTGCCATTCTCACCCCTCTATCCCACTCCCACTGCAAGAGAGAGCCTGGGAAAATAAACAGACGTTGTAGCCTGCCCTCAAGGTCACTGCATTGACCTTGAAAGGGTAGGGGGTACCAAAATCCAGACTCAAGGAGCCTACAGGGAAAGAGACCTGCTGCCTCCACCCCCCTGAGTTTAACCCAGCCTTGGTGGTGCTTCCTCTCTCCAGGCTCCCATGGCACCGCTGCTGGTGAGGACATCTCTGCTTCTTGCACCTCAAACTATAAACATGGGTCCTGAGGTCAAACCCAGCAACTCTGACATCATCAGAAAACTATCAGGGAGCTGACACAGCTTGGGCAGCAAGGACTTAAGGACAAATGTGACATGTTGGTCCATGTTAGGGCTAAAATGGGCTAAATTTGACAGGAGGTTTTGGGCATGCTGCAACTCCCCAGGAAAGATATAGTGCTGACATCTCAGGCATATGGTGTGGTTATGATTGACTTTCATTTGAAATGCTGGCAGATACCAGATGTGAGTGTGGCTGTTTGTCCTTCCAATTCTGTGCTTGTGTGCCCACAAAGAGGGCATTTCTTGTGCCCATCTTGCTGCCCTCAGCCTTCTGTGCTACAGTCCCATTAGAGGCTGAATCCCCTGGGTGAAGGGGAGCAGGCAAGCAAGCCAGAGCATGCCTGCCTCACGTCGACTGTATGTGACAACTAACAGAGGTGTCCCCAGAGACAGAAATGCTGTTTATCCTTCTTTTGGGAAGGAGAGAAGAGGAACTGATGTATTCAGGACTCTCAACAAGCTAGTTCCAGAGAGGGGTAATAAACCATATTTCCTGAAGTATCAGCCTGATGCATTAAGCTATTTATGCAAGTTTCTGTTAAAAGAGATCTCCAAACTCTTGAGTGCCTAATTGAGCTTTGTGCACCCAAACAGAGGTAGGGAGGGTTGGGGAAACATTTCATTCAGGTTTCATACATTGCCTTAATTGATGACCTCAGGCAGCATTGCATTTTGCCTGTGGCTTCATGAAATGCTTATTACATGAGCCTCCCCAGCACGAAAAGCAGACCTCTGCAAACAGCCCTGTATTATCCAACATGTGCTTAAGAGCACATGTGGTGGCAGTCCACAGTTTTTAATGGGATCACTCATTCTCTCATATCACCATTCTTTTACTACCATAGGTAATGTTTTGTGCTCTGTTTAAAGAAGGAAAAGCAGAAAGAAAAAGACCACTGGAATAACCACGTCCAAGTAAAATATTGCAAAAACTTCCACCAAGAGAAGATTCTGCTCACCGCTGAACCAGGACATTGTTTGACAAGAAGACATATTTAAGATCAAATACCAAGGTGATTTTAAGAAAAGGCTAGTTCTTAGAGGAATTGCTTTAATAGTTTATTTTCGAGACAATGCAATTTCCTATGGGTCATAATCTGTACCTGTAGCTATTATTGACTCCCAGAAAGCAGAGGATTTATAATTTATGCATTCTGACTTTTGTGTATGCTACATTGAGAAATGTCAGAAAGGAAGAGCTTGACTATGAGACAGAGAACTATGTGTTTGCAAAGGTCTGAAGATGAGGTCTGCAGCATCTCATATCCACTTACTGAAGTGTTTTTGCAATTATGCTCACAGTTATTGATCCCATTATGAGTTACAGTCTTTCAGAGGTTGCCTTGAACCGCTCAAATGAGAAAACCACCAATGGCACTCTGAGCCAAGCAGGAGGGAGAGCAGCCCCTGGCATGGGTGTGCAATGACAATCAGCTGAGCCCAGCACATGGTGAAGTCCCAGTGAGCCCTGGTCTCACAAAGGGCTTTGGGGGCTAGGAAGACCCCTGACTAAAATGAGCATGAAGAGGAATCTGGGATACCTTGGTTTGGTCTTTGCTCTGCCACCACAAAATATTTATCTAGTCTATTGGCAACCCTTTCAACAGACGGAAAACCAGGATGAAGACTTTATCATGCAAATAGTTAAATGTTCTGTAATCTGGGGTACATGCTTACTTTTTATTCAGAAAGCCCTGCTCACTGTAATGAAAAATGTCAGGCTCTTTTAATAAAAGAACAATTTGAAAACTTGATATATCACAAAACCATTAATTTTAGCTATTATCTGTTTGACACTTTTCATAGCAACGATTTCACTCTGTAACATGCTTCCTGAGGATTAAAATGATTTTAAAGGATTAAAATGTTAATTAAAAATATAATAGAAATATCAGTCTCTGAGAAGACCAACATAAGTATTTGTCTCTTTAACTGTATAATCATGCTGCTGCTGCTTCCTCCTGACTCTTTACAGTTTGGAGTTTGAGTTCGTGAGGAGGTAAATGACAGATGCAGGAGCAATTCTGTTCTTCTTTAACTATTTGACAATGCATCTGTTTACACTTCACAAAGGCAGCGTTATGTCCTTGAAATTTCTAAAGGTCATTGTTAATGGGATTTTTTTTTTTTTTTTTTTTTTTTTGGGTGCCAACTGTGTCTTTTTTAGCTTGTAAGAGGACTATTCCCGAGGAGAGGCTGAAGGGGGTTGGAGCAGGCAGGTCCAGCAAATTCCATGTGACCAGTTCAGCTGCAATAATCTCTTTTCTCCTTCTGGTCCAAGCCACACATGAGAGCACTCTAGTGTCTTTCATCATTATTTGTCACCCTTTTGTGTTGAGCAACTTATATCCACAGCCATTCCAGCAATTAAAATAAAAAAGGACCAAACATTATTCACAGTGAATAGCTCTGAGACCAGTGACATCAAGTACCAACCAACCCATTGAAAAGTGGGTACCTGATATCCCTGGAGTATTTTATGGAGGGAAGAGAAAATGCAGCCCAAACTCAAATCCAGCAAACACACTGTATATGGAGAGTTCAGAGCCTGATTAAAAGATAGTCTCTCTACAACAATTTGTCTTACATGTTCCTAGTAATGGGAGGAGAGGGGAGCTGGCCAGAGGGGTGAGAGGACAAGCTCTCAGTTACTGTACAGCTAGCTTTTAACACCTTCAAGGATTATTTATATGTTCAGGCATCTCAATGGACCACAGGCCTGCATCATCTGCACCCACCTTCTCAAATGCTGTAATTTAGGAAACCTTCATCATCAGTGCTCTGACGAAGTTAAGGCTTTCTTTGGTGCTTTTCAAGTGAATGAGTGACAGAGCCCCCCTCACTTTCTCCTCTCTGTGTATCCTTGTGCATCTACTGTGAGCAGGAGCAGGGGGATCTGTATGCCCAGGGAGATATGGCTCCTTCCTCACCTGACCAGGTAAACAGCTATTCATCTTACAGAAGCTGATTGTTTTCTATCTCATATATTTATTTTCATTTCAGAACAGTACAGCCCTGAACAAATCCTTGGCTTCAGTTTCTCCTAAAATACTAAGAAAAAGCATATTCTTGTATTTTTGAAGGATCTTCAAAGTAAGATGACTTCAAAATAATAAAAAAAACCCCAGCCACCCCAACAACAAAGCATTTATGTTGTATCTCTTAGAGCCTGGATTAATATGCCTAGGTATGCACACTGGCACGAAGAGAAATGATTCTTTTGGCAACAAGAGGAGGCAAGAGATTTATCTATTTATGGAAGTGGACTGATCGTCTAACCTTGAAGCTGTGCGGGGCTTTCTGGAGATATTAATTAGCAATTTCTGCAGTGAACACATAAATACTTCAAGGTGTTCAAAAGGCTACCACATCCTTTATAATTACTCAATTAGTTAATTAATAGCACTGTTAAAGAAATGTCCTTTATTTCTAATCATCATTTGTGAAGATTGACTTTTTAGGTTCTGATTGTCAGGCCTCTTCTGCATTAGAGAGCCATTTGCTATCAGGAAACTTCCTTCTTTTCAACAGGTAGAGCTTTATATGGCATAAATTTGCTCTTACCTTTTTCTCGAAGAAAATGAACACACTGAATTATCTAATTTCTTGCCACAGTGTGGAATATTCCATAATTCCTAATGAATAGTAATAATTTTCTGCATTATTTTCACATTTTTCCTACATATGTTTTGAAGTGGCTGAAAGATGGGGACAATATTCCAGTAATGTTCTCAGTGGTGCTGTTTAGACACAATTCACTTCTCTGTTTGAAATTCCTCTGCTTTTAAATTTACTATGCTTCACAGCCAAAGCACTGGACTGGGAGCTTTGCAATGGTACATAATATGGGCATTAAGTGGGTTTTTAGGGTCAGTGCAGTCTGGGCCAACAGATTTACATCTTGTGAGTCTGAAACTAAGTCTGAAATTAATTTTTTTTGTTTGTTTGTTTGTTCTGAGATGAATTACATCATGTTTGGAATATCAATAACTCTTGATGTTCAAAGGAGACTTGTTTGTCAAGCAATCTAGATTTCTCTGTTCACCTCTATTGTTAATTTAGGACTGCACCACCTTGGAATCACTACTTAACCTTACTGCAAATGATTCATTTTTTTTTTTCCTAGAGCACTTTTGTGGTATCAAGTGACACTAAACAGAAAACAGATCCTGACAACACTGTTCTAGAAGCTTTCTTACTGAAGTTGTCCTCTTCATTATTTTATATTAGTTCCTCTCCTGAGTCTGGACATGAGTCTCTAGAAACTGGGGAGTTGGCAAGCGGATGGTGACTCTGTTCAAAACATTCCCACGTTTGGCTACTTTAGTGGCCCATCCAGTACATGTTGCACAGATTTCTCACAGTGTTGCTTTTTAAGCACTGACATTTGGTGATGGCAGAGATTCTGCCTCTGGCTCTGAGCTGGGGCAACTCAGGGCTCTCAGCTTCTTGAGGGGACATTTCTCTCCCCCATGGACAATCTCTCATTGAGGGAGGAGAGGAAATTTGAGACTGGGAGGGTTCCCAACTATACTTTCACTGGACAAGCTCTGTGCCTCTGGAAAGATGGGATTCAGAGTACACCTCCTGGGGCTCTGTCTGTACAACTTGCTGCTGATGGGGTTTGGGTGGGAAAACTGTGCACCTTGCATTGCCTCAGGGGGCTTCTGCCCTTACGTTTGAGCTCACACATGCAGAAGGAAGCTTAATTTATAAGCATTTTTAAAGGGCAAAAGAGGAGAAAAAATACTGACATTGGCAAGGATATCTTTCTGTTTACAAATGACATGAATAAAATAGTGATGTATTAAATGCAGCGCTCTGTTTGGACCAGACACTTTCCATTTGTGAAAAATGACCATGCTTCTCTCCCTAGGAAAACCAATCTTTTTCTTTAATGCGATTTATGAAAGAAATCACCATTTGTACATTACTTTTAAAACTTGAGGCACTAAAGAAGAATGCTCTTAGAAGTTTCCTCAACTTTGGTGAAGGCTGAGCTGTTTGTAGAGACGTCAGCCACAAGATTGGTGGCTAAAGATAGCAGGTTGCATTCAGAATGGCTCTGTGTCTGCTTTCAATTTTAAAGGAACTGCTTAAGCGTTGCAAATACTTGAAGCCATGCATTCTGCATTACAAAAAAAGTGATGTCATTATGCACATTAGCCTCAATAACAGCTTCCTCTTTAATACATGCAGGACATCATAAACAAAATCTGAGTATAAACCACTGGAAGAAAATACTCCAAACAATCCAGATGACACTGGTTGTACCAAACTTTGTAGCCAGTGCTGTGTTCATGGCTTTTTCCCTGTGATACTGCCATAACTTGTACATTTGTTTTTAAAGTAATGCATTAGTGATAGCTGTCCAAAAAGACGTTCAGGATAAGCCCTGTTTAATTTGCTTTGCTTTGCTTTACTTTTCAATAAAACATTATATTCAGCATGTACAATGACAAAAAATATCCTAAACAATGCATGCACTGTCATGACTCCACTGTGAACTAGAGGCCAAAGTCATATTGACACAGACAAGTATGGATTCTTCTTGTTCATTCCTGAGAAGATGAGAAGTCCAGAGCTGGAACTAGCAAATCCATTTGGCACATCAGCTGCCTAAGCCCTTGTGATAGGTGACCCATTTTTGTTCTCTGAGAAACTTTCTTCTTTTGAAATTCCATGTCTCCCCCAGCAACAATTCCTCTGATGAGATATTTGATCTGAAGTAGCTATTTCCACCCTTCCTTCTCTGTATACGAATACCAAAATGAGCAGATCAATTGTTGACAAATACCTAAATAATTTAAATTCCTGAGATTTACTGGGGAGTAAGTTCTATTTTTTACTATTTTCAGGAGGGACAAACTCCCCCATGTTACTTGAATGGAAGAGCTGCACATTAAGTTGACACAGGATAAGAGAGACCTCCTTTCTTGGTATCAGACTCCCAGGGCCAGCCCTGACCATCACCTGGCCTTCCTTGACAGAGCAATATCTGAACTAAGACTCTAACCAAGACTCCTGCCTCTGGACAAGTTGAACAAGAAGTATTTTCCCAGATGAGTTTTAAGCAAGCCTTTAGTAAAAATCTCACCAGCTGATTTTGTCTCTAATAGGCAGAACCTGAACTGCAGAAGTCATCAGGAGTGCTCAGAATAAAACTCCCATTTTTTTCTGTGAAGAAATGTCAACATCATTGTGGGAGATGACTGTGGGAGAGAGGGAGAGAGGACACATTGGCCAAACATATTTATTTTGTTGGAAACAGTTTGATTTTTCTTACAAAGAGGTCTGCCACTGCTTTGCTTTCTAAAACACTAGTAATTAGAAAACATCTCCCTGTAAACATTATAATAAATTGCAGAAGGAAGAAGAAAATACTGTTGAGCAGATAAATCTTCTCTGTGTTTGTTTCATCCTTGCAAGGACCAGCTTTCACTTAGCTTCTCACCCATGTACTATGATGGGAACAGAAAGATGAGAGGTGGTTTATCCAACCAAGTTAGATTTTTTCTTAAATGCTAGATTTTGCCACTGGCTGCTTTGTTGAACTGGGTATGCAATGAACACATGGTAAAATTTGCACTAACAGCAAAGAGACAAGGACTGAACACTTCTAGAAATCCTGCTTTATGCTCACAAAACTATTGTGGAGCATCTGAAAAACTTTAGATACAAGTTACTGGAATGCAATGTGTGATTTTTTTAAAATTCCATTTCTGAAAAGATAAAACACAGGAGCAAATTTTAAATGTGTTTTGGAGAACACAATTCAAAACTAATTGAACTTATCAGTTGAATTCAGACTTGGCCATTTTGGATCAGAATGTGATGATGTGTATTTATATTATGTTTTTTAGATATCTTCAGTCAATCAAACTCCAGAGTATTCATGTTGCTGATCAATTAAATATTTCATTCTATTCATTTTGTGGACCCTTCCCCAAACTCTCATCTTAACTTTTTTTGTGGCTGATATATGGAATAAAAAAAAAAAAAAAAGCCCCAGAAAATTTTGACAATGCTGGGGGTTGCAGAGAAGACTAATGAGCAAGAAAAGAACGCTGAAGTGAGATGGAAATCAAAGTGATGTGTGCTATTTAAGTATTATTAAATTCAAGGCTTCTATTTTTCCATACTTCCTTGCCACATACTGGTTATTTTCCTAAAAATTGTATAGAAGACATATATTTCATATGGGAAAAAAACTTCATTAAAAGGTCCATGAGCCAGCATGGAAAGGGCATCACAACATCAAAAAGAGGGAAGGCAGCATGTACTGAAGAAGAAAAGTGGTGCTTCAAGGGGAAGCTCCAGTGGATTGAGTAAAGCTCTAAAATCAAGAAGAACAGGGCATAAAAACTTATCCTTCACTGACTTCATCTTACTGAAAACACCACCATGCTCAGGGCAGGTTTAGTTCTGCCTGATTGGGATTGCAGTTAATAGAATCGGTGAATAACATATAAGAGGGACATAGCAATAGATCTCAGCTGCTTGCATGTAACTGGCTTCCATCCCAGCAAAGGGGCATGGCATTATTTAGAAAAGATGGAGTGAGGTTTGAAGGGACAGTTTTGCACTCTTAGATCCCTGCAAAAGCCTATGGGAATGGAGCACTGTTTGGTGCCAGCTCTTTGAGAAACAGGAGTGAAAGATGTGGGATTGAGGGACTTAGCACTGACTTGCAGTGGGAAGCAACAGAGCCTTCTGTGCTTGAAAGACTCAGACATGGCACTTGGGAATTTTCTGCTGCTAAAGTTTTGCCTTTATTTACAACAGGACCTTAGTCAATTGCCAGTGCCCACACTCATAGTCCTTGGAGCAAAGGCAGCTGTGACACAGAGGTAAAAAAAGTTCAAGTGCAGATTCTCATCTAACATATCTCATTGTTGATCTGCTGTGTGATGGTATGGGTAAATGAAGGTTCCGATTCCCAGAGAACATCTAATGGAGTATCTCATTTGGTCCTTCTGACAACCTGGAAAATACCTGCGTGGGTAAAGGGAGCACAGAGAGTTTCAGTCATACAGATCTGGCCATCATTCAGTTGACCTTGACTGTTCAGTAAAGAATTCCAGGAGACATTTTCTGTTCCTTTAATTGGTGCAGCAGGCAGCAGCACTAGCAATAGGATTTCCATGCTCCCTTGGGTGAGTGGAGAAAACTTCCACTGGCTCTACTTCAAGATGGTACTGAGGCCAGGAACTTGGGAGGATTCAAAGAAAGGGTTTATTGTTCCTGAATACATCCTGGTAATCAGTATGAATCAGTATATATCAGTATAAATTAACTATACTGGTAGTAACTTTTATTTTCCGTGTCAAGCCAGGAAAAAAATCACTCATTTTCTAGGTTTAAGATGACACTTTTCATCTGGGAAAGATATTTAGTCATTATGCAGGATACGAACAATTTTGATTTCTCTTTGTTTCCTAAAATCTACTTCGGTGATTGTTCCAGAAAACAAAGTTTGGCTAGATGAACCATTTTCTTTATTCACTTTCACATCTCATGTTTGTGGCTGGTCTTGATCAGGGTCTTGCAGTGGATGTGGAGAGACACCTGGCCCTTGAGTGGAGCATGACCAGTCCCCATGAGCACTGGGGCTGCTGCCCTCGTCCAGCTAATAACCAGAAAGAGAAGGGTGAAGAGATGGATCATCCTTCCAGTCTAGTTGATGAAAAGGGAAGAAATCTGTCCAGTTGTAATGCTTTCATAAATGCTAAGCTTTATAGGGATGCAGAGAGCAAACCTTCCCCAGCAGTGAAGCAACATGGCCCCAAACTCTACCACAGAGCGTTGTGGAAATTACACAACCTAGTCACACACACACACAAATCCACTGTGCCTGCAATGTGTTATTTGATGTTTCATGGAAGAACTGATCTCTCCTCTTGGGGATCAGGGATAATACCAAAGGGGTACGGTGCTTTTTCTTTTGGCCTGGTGGGTAACAGGAGCTCGTATACTAAATAAGTTATCTGCTAGGAAATGTAGGTGTGCTGCTCCTTCGGAGTGTCTGTGGGATGTTAATTCAGAAGTGGTGGGAGCTGATGGCTAGCGGCACTGCACAGGGCTTCTGGGGACAGGCAGAAGCCTTTGCAGTGTACTTCAAAGGGGGATTCTCAGTTAAGGGAAAAAAAGGATAGATTTTGAAGTTTCTTTCTGCCAGAAGGCTTTACTGTGAGCCCCTGAAGTTCTTTTTTTTTTTTTTTTTATAATCAGGGATGAGATAGGTACTTTTTCTTTCTTTTCTGCTTAATTTGGGCCAATGTGTTTTGAACCCTGTGTAAATTCTTCTGAGAGGAGATGACTGAATGTACTGTTTATTTCTTTGTGTTGATCAGGTTTCTTGTTTATTTATTTTAAATTAGAAGCTGAGCCTTGAAAGATGTTTACAAGGAGACCTTAACCACTGGTTTGATATTCATTCAGCATACATTCCCAAAGTCAGCAGAATTATTCTTTGGTGTTAAACTGTGTGTGAAAATAATGCTTTCCTGTACTGGACTGAATGAGTCATCACCTTCCAGGACTGAGCCCCAACCTTTTGATACTTTCACCTTCAGTCTTCTTGAGGGCACATGAGATGCATCAAATCAGGCTTTTCCCTGATCTGGGTGATGAATTATCACTGTTTTTCAGCTCTCTTTCTCCCCTCCTTCTCATTAGTTTCTCTTCTAGCCCTCTGAATGAAAAGCAACTTTACCAAGTGAGAGACCTTCAAGTTGTTGTGTTTTGAAAACAATTTTTGTCCAGCATCAGGATGGGAATGGGATGCTTCACTTCCATCTGCATCAAGTAATACAGTACTCTCCCAGGTCCCAATCAAAGTGCTGGTTGCATATATGGTTGCAGTGGGAACATTCTCTGAGACCACAGGGGCTGGACAGGACACGTGGAGCGACTCAGGCCTCTTGGTTTTGTGACCTTATCCAGAGCATATGAGGAGGTGATTTATTTTCCTGTCAACCACCTTGAATTGAGGGGTTTGTTAAGGATGTGTGGCTGGCTCTTTGGATGCCTCCTGGCAATGTCTTCCCGATGGCATTGTGTTGTTTGCCTCAAGTCTCTTGTGTTCATACTTAGATAGGCTTGCGATATGGACGTTTGAAAAAATTCAAGGTCTTGTTCAGAAAGGGACACAACAGGCCTGAAAGTAGATACTCTGTTGGAAAAGAACAGGTACAAACGTTGCACACAACATAATCCAACAGATCATTTCAGAGTGAAAGTCCTTCTTAATCAAAAGGACTCTGAGATACTTTTTGGATTTTTCAAAAATCACTGTCTTGAGCCACATCTGTTTCAGAGCTGGAAACATCCCAACTTGTGATCACAAAGGTCAGACTAAATGTTGCTTTCTCAGAAGGTATTACAACATTTTCTCACCTTGTCATACTATTTATTAACTGCATGCACTAATTGGGGTGAAGTCTGCAGATCCATGCAATGAATTAGAGCTTGATATAGTAGAAAAAGTTTTCTCCAGAAGCATGTAGAGACCTTTTGTGACCTAAAAAGTGCACCTTGGATAAAATTCAGCTCTCAGTTTATGAAAAATAACTAACTGTAAATGGTGTTCATATTAGATGGTACTTTAAGTGGCATCATAACGTGTTTGTACATCATAGTTCTATTTTGGAAGTAAAACCAGAAGACTTTGTTATTTTCAGGGATGAGACTAAACATTTTTTTTCACCGTATACACAGAGAGCAAAGTAAGTCATGTTGGCTGACTTATTTTGCAGTCTTTATCAGCAAAATATTATCAGATTCTAGAGAGGACTGATGGCTCCACATGAATTACTGGTGATGCAGTTTGTGTTGCTCAATGATTTTATGTAGCTACAGTAACTACTATCTGATCCATTTTAAATTTTTAATTTATTTCAGTCAACAAGTTTTAATCTTGCAAGAAGATGAAAAAAAATCACAATTTTTTCAAGGCCACCAAAGGACCAACAGCCTTTCATTTAATCTCTCATAAGCTGAATGCCTTGAAAAGACGTGTGACTTGTTTGGCGCTGACCCTAGCAGAGTATGATATTAATAGGTTATTGACTTGGTAGGTCTTAAACAGCCAGAGGGAACATCATTTGCAGTAGCTGCAATGCACTGGAGGTTTGTTTCATTGATTGTGCTGTTTAACCCATCATCTCCAGGCATTTAAACAATGATATACGCTTGACAAACCTAATATTTCATTCTCTATCTGGGGACCAAGAAACAGAAATTAAAGGAAAGAAAAAGATAACTGGACAGATACATAGCAGAAAATGATGATAAATGAGAGGAGAAAAGCCAGACAGATAAAAGCCCAAATTTTGGAAGGTGCCATAACTAAAAAATATATTAAAAAAGGGACAATTTTCTATGGGAAAGGTGGGGAAATGATAGCAAATACATCTGAGTGCTGAAAGAATTACCAGGAATTTGGAAATCTTTGGAAATTAGGAATTCTTTTGCTTTCTGCTATCAGGAAATTTTGATGGGGTACGTAGCATGTTGAAAGACATGGCTCTTTCCATTTCCCATGTATGAAATTCTGACTGTGATTTTTACTTAATTCAGTTGTTTTTTTCCACTAGTTTCAGTTTCAGGAGGGGTTCACAGGATGCAGGTTACATGGAAGAAAGTATTTCTGTTTTCCTAACAACATGATAAGAATTGAACATATTTATGTGAATTTGTAAGGAAGAATCTTAATTCATTCTGTCCATGTAGCTGGGGCTTATTTTCTCCTCTACCCTTCTTCAGTAATCTAGGCACCACTGGGAGAGCAGCAAGACTAACTATGAGTGATGTGCACCTGTATTATTCCTCAAAAACATGTCGTGCTCCTGAAGCACCACTGTCCAATGTAACACAAGATATGTGTTGGCTCCACACAAGAAAATGCTCTGCTTAAGTTGCAGATGTACAGTCCTGATCTGCCCCAGAGCTCTACAGCAGATCGGGGTGAGCTGTAACCAAAGGCAGTATGTAGATACGCAGTATTTATTTAAAAGCTGAAAGCAGAATTTGAGTACGTATTGAGAGGGAATTATGAATTATTTTAGTAGTATCACATAAGAAGGCTCAAAGGGGGAGAAAGACCCTCTTTAAAAACTTTTTTACTAATGGAGTCCTGAGCAGATGCTATGAACACTTCTGAACATTTACTATGATGAATCCTCTTTAATATTACTAATTAATTTCCTTTACTAATACCAGCAGGTATTTATGTGTATACTTCTCTCTTCTGGGTTGCTTAGGACATGTTGTACAAACCTCTCCCTGTCCTGGACTGGCTGCATTAGCTTTCTTGTTGCTCAGTTCAGCAAAGTTATAAATACATAGTCTTTACCTACTATATGCAGAAGTGAAACATGAGACCTGAAAATCAACACAGAGATTAGTAATTTTTAAAAATCTCATGTCATGGCAGCATTGTGGTTTAACTCCTGCTGGCAATGCAGCTCCACAGATCCAGTTGCTCACTTCATGTTCATGAGGATACTTGATGCATTAATCTGCTGTGTGAATTGCATCATAACACTCTGAGAAGTCACCACTGTAGTTTGTGCTTTGCGTAAAGAAATTGTTTTCTGCTGCATAAACCCAATGTGGGACTATACATGTAGGTCGGCCATGGGTGGCATATTTCCTACAAGGCAGCCTCACTAAAATCAAGTGGAGATACACATAGCATATATGTAACTTTGAACCAATATATGCATGAGCTACCCAATAGCAGACTCTATGGAATAAATCCTCTAATTTACTCAGAAAATGCTTAAATTAAGAATGATGTGTTAGAGATGTAATTTATCTCAAAGACTGTAAGCAAATATATCCCACATGGCGTCCATTTAAAATACAAAATACATGTTCTGCAAGATCAAGCTCTTACAGTTATGCATCTGTATGTAATTCCATGCATACGCAGTTTTAGTTATGCATGCTCCTGAACTACTAATGCTCCTGAGCATTCTGTGTCTGGAGAAATACCTTCCTTTTTGCTTCACATTTCTGGTTGTATGTTTGTTTACCCTCCATCATTAGTGCAAATGTTGAAAGTAAAAGTAACCAAGCACTTAGGCTCTGTTAAGAGTCACTCAGAAAACAGACTTCTTCAGAGAGTAATAGGAGAGCAGAGGAAGAGACATGGAACACTCCTGTCCTATCTGCCCAAGCTGATGGAGGAGACCCCTACCATAGTATCTGCTGGCAGGACACCTCTTTACCCCACTGCCTCTGTGGTAAGGAGGGGTGGAAGTGTGAAAGCATTTTGCTCGTTTATTCAGGGCTGAAACTGCCTCCTAAGTTCCCTTTGACTTTCTTAAAAGAGAAAATGTAGAGCAGCAATGAAAGGAGGAAAATGTAGAACATCAGTGTCTGGTAGATCCAGAGGCAGAAGTGAGAATCAGAAATGTGAATGGAAAGTGTGCCTTGCTTCACTCAAATCTTTTTACCTTGATGAAGTAAAAGGGATAGTTTTCACTCCAGAAATTAAAAAGCTCTGTGCTTCCCCTTGGCTCCTTCACTGAGTCTCTAATGCAATGAACATCTCCCAGTGCGATGAACATCTCCCAGGTGGTAGGAGGCCTGTTGTGTTACTTTTGACAACCAGTGGGGAACTAGACTCCAAGTAAGCCACCCCACTTCTTCCTGCCAGCAAGGGAGGAACAATAAATGAGAGGTGCTGCCAGTCCCTTTGCCTGAGTGAGCCAGACAAAATGGGCTCCCTTCTGGTTCTGGCCACAGTATTTGCCCTGCTGAAACCATGCCCTGGCTATAACATAAAGTGGTATTTAACTAAACAGAGCTGACAGCTCCACCCCCTTGTCTCTGTACCCAGGGCACCTGTTCAGAAAAGAATGGAATGATACTACTTAGGTATTCCCACTACATATATAAAGGAAATGTTATTTTGGTTGAAACCTGATCTGAGTTAGGCTGAGAGGAACAGGCTGAACTGCTTTTTAGCCATCCCTCTATTTGTTTCTAAATGTATATGAAAATGTGGAACTTAGAAGTCTTCTTCATCAGTCACTTTGGCTTCATGTCCCTGCTAGAGGTCACTAAAGTTAAAACAGAAACTCTACTACTGAAACATTTAATGGCTGGAAATTGGAGGTAATAGACTTGAAAACGTATTCTCATTTCTGTAATTCAAAACCCTTTATCTGTGCCATGTAGTCCTGCTAGAAAGAGCAAAATGGCCTTTAACAAAGTCTATTTGCAGAATAGTAAGAAGTGTTAAGATGCCAGATGCATCTCATTATGAATTTTAATGAGTAGATTCACACCTTGTCTTCCATTAAATGGATTACATGGTCTTTTCCATATTCTTATCTGGCAAATCTGAAATTTGTTTCTAAAAAATAGACTTGAGAAGAGTTTAGGACTGTTCATCCTTGGCCCAGGACCTGTGGTCCATAGTCAGCCAGAGAGGGAAAAGGGGTCATGCTCACTCATGCAGCAACACCCCAGAGCTCTTCTGTGCCATTGACACAGAGAGCAATGCCTGGAACATGATTAAAAGAGAGAGTCAGAAAGCAAGATACTCTGGATTGCAATTAAAAGAGAAATCAATCATCTAATTTTCTTTTTATCTCAGGAAATAAAGAGCTAAATTCATCTTCATCATGCAGTAAGCTCCAGAAAAAGAAAACAGATATTATAGTGAATAGTGAAGCATATTCTAGTCCCATTATCACAGCAAATGCAATCTCTTTCAAAACCATTTTTCCTTTGGAAAATGGTCAGGGATATTTGTTTTACAGCGGGAAAGTAACTGAGTATCTGTGGCTGAACTCTTCTATGCCACTTCACCTCTGAACAGGTTTGAAGCTTACAGGGCCCTTGAAGTTAGACATTGATTGTAGTGAGGGATGTTTGCAACACTGTACTCTGCAGGAGTGAAACTGAGGGGAGGAAAGAAGCCTCCTTTTCTTTGTATCTGGAAAGGAAGGATATTGAATGGAGTTGTTCAGACTAGCGATAATTGCAAAGATGAGTTTTAAAATTGAAAATAGGAGACATTATACTGCTTTGAATCAGTGTAGTTTCCCAGAAACCAGCAGCTGCACAGTGTTGCAGAGAAGCAGAGGACTTGGTCCTTCTCTCTTGCATAATCATGTTTCAATTTTTTTCTCTTTTTATGGATAGTCACATCTATTTCTGTAGAAATAGGTAGCACACAACCTCCCTGAAATAAGCTCCTTGTGCCCATGATCAGAATTCCTCTTGTGAGTAGCAAAACCTGTGAAATCAATTGGATACCCTATTTTAATCTAACCCTTCCTCACTAGAACGAGGGACATTTCAAAACACAGCAATAAAACCTGCAAAATTTCACTAAATATTATGGTTAAGAGCTTGCAGCAAACATCCAAGCAGAAAACACATGCATAGTCTTTCACCCTGGAACAACTTGAATCCAGTTTTTTGCCTTTCATTCCTCCAATCTCCCCAACTTCCATATTTTGTACATCTGATACAGCATATATTTATATAATTTTATTCTTCCTGATACAGTGATGAATGCAACCAGCACACATCTACATATATGAAAGAATATACTTTTAAACAGTACACACAGTGTCAATAGGATAATGACTGATGCTGAAGAAAAGTCATGTCTTTGTCAGGAAACATCTGCTTTAGGTTAAGGAGAAAAATTCAGGTATTACATTAAATCCTATGCATTGTATATACATATGTATATACATAAAGCACGTGGATCTGGTTTTAAACATAGTCCTTTGAATGTAGGGACGGATGATCAGATTTTATCCACATAATATACATTTCCACTTCTGTCTATTTTGCCAAAGCACCTGCCAAAATCTAGTACCTACTTTGTAGTTCAAAGAGCAAAGCAAAAAATGGTGTGTTTGCTTGTTTATTTCAAAGGAGAAATATTAGAAATTAATTACTACATTTTTCTGGGTCAGGCAAATACAGGTGAATGAGATGAACAGGAAACCAAGTGCAAGCACCAACTATCACTAAAGCACCACTAGTTAAGATACGGCAGATTTATGAGCTTTATTTTCTACCTAAGGCCTGTCATATTTTTTCACCTTTATGTTAGTTAATTGCAGAGTAACATAAATTAACTTTTGGAACACAGCAAAAATGGGAACTTTATTTATGAATTTCTTGGATTTCTTTACCCCAAGCCAAACAACTAAATTGCTACTTAGCATAAATTATTTATTGGCCCTGGCTCAATACCATCCAACACCAGCCCCTGGAGGTCTGGGAGATATAAAAGATTTAAAGCATCTGTGCGACAGCATTGGTGCAGCCACAAAGCCATGTTTCTTTCCAGAAGGGTCCACTTTATTTTGTTGTAAATAAATAGAGCCTAAATTTCAGGGGAGGGCTGGGTAGCTTCTAGCAGGACTGTGGTGTTTTGCATATGTTAATTACCCACAGTTGCATGACAGAGAGATATACACTGTTTGCACAACTATTCTGGAGAGACCTGTTGGCAAAAGGATGCATTTTAATCTGCACATAATACAAGAATGCTATAATTTTCTATCACTTTGTTTTATGCATATATGTGTATAAATACATTACAAAGCGATCATATATACATACAGTTACTTCATAATCTATCTTTTCACATTTATCATTAAAATGTTTACCTTTATCTTATCTATGCATCTCTACATACATGTAAGGGAATTATGAATAAAACCAGAGTGAACTGGCAAAAGGGAATATGCCATTCAGTACATATTCATATGAGAAGCTAATCTCTAATCTGCCGAATATGCCCAAACAATGCCCCAATTCAGAGTCAGCAAATGGCAGCTGATGCCATCCTGCATGGTTCCTGTGAGCTTGCTCTCCTCTGATGCACCGTCTCTATGCGTGTATTGGCTTGGCTCTTCCCCTTTCAGGCTCATTCTCCATCATGCTTTCCTTAAATTCCAGACAACCTCTCACTCTGGCAACTGCAGGGGCTCGCACATGACAGGATGCAGAATCCCATTATGCTGGCACCTCTCTCCTGAGAGAAAGTTCCTGAGTGTCAGAGCTGAAAATGAATATGTAGGTCATAACTCAACCTCTGAGGGACCCTGTATGCTGAAGAACAATTATCTGTGTGCTGACTGTTGGCCACACAGCTGAGCACTTCTGAAAGTATATGTACAGCATATATTTTATTGCTCTGTAGAAGAATTGGCTTCTACAATACTTAAGTGTACAATTTAGTTGTCTCCTGTTATTTTTTTCAAAATCTGTCTTATTTTTCTGTCAAAAATGTCAAAATGAGGTACAGTAAAATTTTATATGAAGTTTTAGAAGAACTTGTAAAGACTTGTGGAATTATAAAGTGTTTTTGCTTAATTAAAAATGCACTTTTTTTTTTTTTTTTTGTAATTATTTCTGGAAATGGGAAATCCTTCTATCAGAGAACAAGTGAGTAACACCAGCACAACAGTCTTTAACAAAAGACCTTATCCCATATACATACATGTATGCTTAGCTTGTCTTTCTTTGGCCAGTCCTGTTGGTTTCACAGTGAATTCAGTTTTCAGAACTGGAGCTCAGATACATGTTGCCAGTAGAGTGTTTATATCACCAGAAATGAATTTACAAGACTATTTTAATACCTAAGAACAACAAAGAAAAGTTTTCAATTGCCTCCTTAATTATTTTTACAAGCTTTAAAAACAAATTCATTTTCAGATTCATTAGCACTTAGAGAAACTGAAAAAGATAACTGCTCCAAGCAGCCTACAAGCAAGCAGAAAAATATTTACTTCTCTCAACATCTTAAAGCCAACACATACAAAACTGATGAAAAGTGGAGAATAGATAGAAACAGGGCTGTGAGGCGATTCACAACTTGTTGCAGAACGGAGCAGAATAGTTGGGATGAGCAGATTTCCTCTCTGCCAATTCATTGACCCATCTACTACAGCAAGCATCTCATCAAAAAGATAGCTAAAATCCTGAAAGGCTGTAATGATTTTTAAATACAAACCCACTGCCACCTTCTGTCCATGGACTTGTTCCAAAAACTGGAAATGAACACAGGCAATTATTGTGCAGAGTGTTATTTTCATAGTTAATAGACATGAAGGGTGAGAGATTCCAGTAGGTCTGAAAGCAAGCCCATATTTACCTGGAATATAGCTCTGGGACTCAATTCTGTGGTTGTCACATGGAGACCAAGGGGACAGTCATGACATGCAGTGAGCAGTCATCATCTGGGCAAACAAATATTAGTTGGGTAGGCTGATGCCCCAGTACCATTAACAGAATAATGCACCACTTAAACATGTACATCCTTTTCTTAAAACCTTATTGTATTTTACAATGCTAGTAATGAGAAAGAAACGGAACTCCAAAACTCTAGCAAATTTAAATACAAATTGAACTATCAGACAATTTTTACTGTATTTATAATACTTATTTTATTGATGTGCCTATAGAATTTCTCAATAAATAGCTTATACTGTTGGAGCCATAGAGCTAATAAAATTATAAAACTGGTTGGCAAGAAAAAAAGCAATTATGCAGGGGTGAAAATGCTGTTTTTGAGGCATATCCAGGAAATCCATAATCATCAATAAGTTTGGCCGATGTGCATTCAATAAACCCTTTGTATGAACTCAAAATGATTTCATGCAAATAATGATTTCTTGCATAAAAATCTTTCTTCTTCATCATCTTTCTTGTCTTGCTTTGACAGTATGTTTTTTAATTACATCCACTTTAGTGAGTTTAATTAATCAACCTGTGTCTCTGAAGAGTCAATTTTATAAAAGCTCTGCAGTACTGTAGAGGCACTGCTTATTTTCTCTGGATGCTCATTCAAAAAAGAAGACCTCTAACCCTATCTAGGGCTATTCACACTTACTGACTCCCCATTGGTAATTCAGCTCAGAGTTTGGCATCACTGCGCATGAGGTCTGCCAAGGAACCACATCTCCTGCTTCTGTGTTCAACACAATTTGCTCCTTGCTGGGTGTTTGGGATCTGAAAGTCCTGCTCTCAGTATGCCAAGCGTTTTGTTGCTAGTCATGTTCAACACAATCCTTTATGAGAGCAAAGTCAAGGAAAATCCTTCCTGCATTTAAAATACACTCTTTAAACAACCTTAGCAGTTTCCCTATATAGTCTTAAAGATTTTGCTTTAGATCAACATTAAAACCAATCTGTCTATGCTCTGCTTCCTTGTTTATGAAGAAGGGATATAGAAGGCCATTCATGATCTGGGATCATTCAGTACTGAACCATTAGAAAAAACAGGCTTGGATGAAGGCATTCTAGTGGTGACCTAAATAAAAGGAACTAGCTATGAATCAGGAAACTTCTTCCCTTGCTGACTATGCTCTTACTAAGTATTTGTTTAGAGGCACTAAATTCTTCTCGATGCTTACATTTTAACAATAACCTTTGCTCACATATAATTAGAATTTGCGAATGAAAAATCAAAATAGTGCTAAGTTTTAAATAAACTTAGATATATAAAACCATCCCTGAGCTCTGTTTTTTGTTCATGTTGACAGTTTTTCTCTCTCTGTACCAACATGAAAAATACCCTGATACTTCAATGCAAGCTGTCACACAGAATCCTCAGCTGCCAGTATCTAGCATATTTGAAAAGTATGAGAAAAGCAGTCAGTGCCAACAGATTCCCTAATAAAAAATAATAATGAAGTCTTGAGGACTGTCAGTCCTTCAATTATGTGGCTCTGACAGTGGCTGTACATTTGCAAGAATCCAACCTTGCTGCTGGAGGGCATAAAAAGGCCAATTGAGCTTTGTTAGAGCCAGACACAGTCAGGCACAATATTTTTGTTCTGTCCTAAAGTGGACAACCATATCTTCAGAAAGTTTAGTGTTCAATCTAGGATCAGTTTTGCTGACATAAAGAACTGAATAAGTTAAACATAAGTGAATTCTAATCCTGACACAAGGGGAAAAAAAGAAACATTGTGAAATGCTCAGTATTAGACTTGCAGTGCTCCTTGGATGAGGGCTCTCAGTGACATTAAATTAAGCAGCTAGCTAAAAACCAAGTAGAGCCAAGACAAAAATATGATCTATTCTTCTACACTGTCTCTAAAACTACAGGTCAGCTACAACTTTTGTTGGGAAAATAACATTAGGAGGACATTTGTATTGAGCATATCATTGCTTTGATAAGGCTGACACTGGAATTAGTAATCAGTGAAATTGGAGGCATCATATCCCTTGTTTGAAGAAGAGAAATATACTGACACAATGGAAGGATCCATCCCAGTTTGTTCTGGTATTTCCTGATTGAGATCTATCAAAATGGTATCCCTTGCTTAGGTGTAGCTTTCAGAGAAAGCCACTGTCAAAGTGAGACATAAAGCATAATTATCCATGACTGGTAAAGATCAACCTTTCTCTTTTTGTTTAGCCATTTAGAAAGTGACTATTTTTACTTTAAATAGACTTACTTCCTAATTGGTTAAACAAAAGACAGGTAATAAAGCATGGAGTCTTGGAATACTCTTTTGTGGTGTTACCTATTCTCTAACCCAGCATATTCCTCTGCAACTGGATTGGTCAATTTAAAAAGGGATCAAATACAGTCTTGTCTTGCCCTTTGCTGGTAGAAAATCAAGACATGAGTATTCTTTCCAACCCAATATTTTCCCCCAGTCTTCTCTATTGGATAGACTTGTGGGTTTCGCAAATAAATTGCCCCGAAGGGAAAACCTGAAAGGCTGAGGGAGCCAATAATAATGTGTTTCTTCCTGTACCTGCATGAAACTACTGGACCTAAGCAGGTGTCTCTCTACAATCTGACATGAATGTAAACCTATACCAAGGGGTGAACTAACTGCTGGCATCTTTGGGCAACCTACAGCCACCACATATTCTGCTCCTTCACATCACAGTGTGCAGGAAAGTGGCTTGGCCTTTTTTTTTCTTTCTCTATCATCCTGAACCACATATAAGATCCTAAAAAGGAGTGAGAAATTGCTCCAACCAGACATACCTGCCTTAAAAAAACCAGGTAAAACCCCACTACTTTTCACAGTGATACAATGTGACAGAGTTTCTGATTGCTCCTTCTCCCTCTCCTCAATAAAATACACACTTGCGATACCTGGTACACAATAAGGATTTCTCTAGGGGGGAAATGTAGCACTGACAGGAATGCTTCAGTTTAATCCTCCTTTCTTTCTTTCCGGTCTCCCTTCTCCAACCTCCTCCCGCCTCTTCACCCAGCCTGGAGGCTCTTATGGGATTTTCCAGATAACTAAAGGCTCGCAAAGCCAGTGCATCAGAGCAACAGACCAGACAACTGCAACATTTAGGAGTGAGTGACACATCATTTCTTTAACTCTCCCTCCTCCTGAGTCACTCACGATAAGGCTCCAAGCCATTCTTTACATTATATATGGTTCTATTACTTTTTTTGGTAGGCAATTGGTGATACTGTATATTGTAGCAGGCACTTGTCGATGAATCCCTGTGTATCAGTGTATAGCCTGGATTTAAAATGATGACTTACTCAAAAGCATTACATAAAAGAGTGGTAATTGTGGGATTTTTTAATTTGTTTTGGTCAAGAAGGATCAAAATTTGGTCTGCAGAAATTTCACTGCACCAGATGTCTCAATTTATAAAGTATATATTCATGAAGACATGACTTGTTATAGTAAAAATTCTACCTTTTTTCCCTTTTTTCTTTAGTGTAACAGTTATGGACAATGAAGTTGTCCTAACATGCTGCAGAGATGACCATAATGACTTTTAAGGTCTCAGACAGGCCCATGATCATAGAATATTAAGGACTTGGAATGGACCTTAAAGATCACCTAGTCCCAAACCTCTGTGCCATGGGAAAGAATGGTGATACCTAAAGCTAAGGGCTCCTTAGGAAGAACTAAGTGCAGGAATCCCATCTTATCAGGCATTTCTGGATGGTCCTCAATGGGATGAATAGCCTAGTGATACGCAAACAGCTCCAGTGGATAGAGGCTGTATTGAGACAAATTGTCTCTGTTCCAGCTGATCTCTTGCTTGCTGGGGTAAAAGATGAGTCTCAAGCACCAACCCACCAAACCTACTTGTCCCTTCCCAGTACTGTAGGACAGTTTGGCCCCATCAGCCAATGCAGTTTCTGCAATTATTTTGGGAATTTTGAATAATTTCACAGCAGACGCAAATCTGAGAAGTTTGACTGAGGGGCAAGGATTGCCCAGCCAACTCTGCAGCAGTGAGGACAGACCCACATGGGAGAGCTCAGGCAAGGAAAGAGCACTAGGCAGCCTGGTGAGGAGCTCTACGTAGCTTCCTGGCACAGAGCTACTCACTAGCTAATTCAGAGTGATGAGCAGGGCTGCACAGTGCTCTGGGAGACCTCAGGAGGCCTCCTTGCCCCCGCGCTCCCCATCTTTCATTAACACAGCAAGCTGGTGTTCTCACACTCTCCTCAGTGCACAGAGCTGCCCTGTAGCCTCCGTGTTCTCCTCTGTGACAGCACCAGTGGTCTTCCTTCCTGCTGACAGCAGACCTGAGAAATGTTTCAGCATAATTTATAGAATAGCTGTAGGTGACAAAATGTCTGTATCACAGTGATGCAGAGGGAACTGAAAGTGTCTGTTATCACTCAGGAAGCACCAGGGAGGGGGACCATTTATGTAGCAGATTCTCTCTCTCTGGAAAGGATGTGCTCATCCACCCTAGGGGTGACTTTGCCAACAGATCTTTCCATCCTCAGGGAACAGAGGAGGACTCAAGCACCTGCTCTCTGTATTTTCTGTACTATCACAGTGATCAAGGAGGAAATCATTAGACAGACCAGACTTCCAGCTTCCATTATTTTTAACAGGCATTGCACATCTAATTTGAAGTGCACAATGCAAATATTTACCTTCAAGTGTCAAAGGAGACTATAAAGATCTTTATGGATCTTCACACTTCAAGGACTTAATTCATTAAAAATAATTATACATATATGGGGATTACTTCCATAGTGGAGCTGAGATGTGCCATCGGTTGCCAGGTCAGAAACTACAGCATGCATGCTATACATCTGTGTGTCAGCTTTTATGTGAGAGAGGCAGGCTCTTGTACATTGGAACATATGTATGTAAACGGGGCTGAGAGGGGGTCTCGCTGGAATTCACAGCTGAATAAATTAGAGCAAGTCACTGTGTGTCATTGCAGACTCCCAATGCCGCAGACAAACTCTTTTGTGCTTGCCCATCTCCTTCACCTCAGCCCGAATACTCCACATGCCTCTTCATTTTAGAATAAAAGAGGTTTTACAAAGAAAAATATTAGAAATTGGCTTTGATTTTTCTTTGCCCCTCAGAGATTTCAAGGTGTCCAATTATTTGTTTCCAACAGTGCCAGTTTTACAAGATTGAGGCTTTTAGCCTTAAATTTTGCATTATTTTGTGAGAGTGGACAGACACTTTCCAATCCTTGAAATGTGCTTGTTGTTTAAGGGGCAGATGCTGCTATTTTGAGCAGGTAACTGGAAAAAAATTACTGCTGAAGTCATGGCCAAAAGGAGGCAGTCAATTAAATACTCAGACACTAATAATCTGTTCTTACTTGTAAATCATGAGGACTCTGTTTTAAGTGCTTGGAAAACTTCAAGCATGAATCTTGTGATAACAACTGCCTTATTTTTCAAAAATAATATTAATAATTTAGGCTGTCTGTTTTACTGCAAGGAGCATGTATTGATCTGACCTACTTGTATGCCACCACCAGCCCAAACTGTGAGAGTGTCTCAGCTCTCATCACACGCACAAGGAAGTAGCAGGAAAAGAATGTCTCTCCTGTCTCACTGCTCGTGCTTGAGGTGTGGGGCTTTTGGAGAACAGCTGTCATAAGCAGGCATTTATTTCTCCTTGTGAAGAATCCCATGGCCATTTGCCTCGTCTTGCCTCCAGAGAACTTTCACACTTCTGCTCAGCCCCTGCAAAAGTCCTGCTGGTTGAACTTGCCAGCCTGCTGGCACTGTCACTTCCCTGGGTGCCAGGGGCTCAGTCACCCTGGGGACCAGGCTGAGGCAGGGAGGAAAGATTCTCACAGGGAGATCTTGCAGTACTGTACCATATATTCTTAACGCTATGTGTTAATGCTTACCCGTGCTCAGGAGACAGCTCTGAGAGTAGAGTCTGAGGAGGAAAGTGTCACAGTAACGTGTGCTGTTTAGTAGATTTTCAGCTCAATTTGCACCAGTTGGTGTAGTCCTGAGGCTATGACAATTTAGTCCACTTTTTAGATAATGGATCTTACCTCTCTTCATGGAGTAAGTTTACACTTCATAAAATCTTAGAGAATTTCACTGGTTGTAGAACACAACCCAACAGGTGTTGCTGGTTGTTTTGTGGCATATGAAGAGCATTAGGACCTTATTTGGAATCCATTGCAACATCAGACATTCGCCTTTAATATCAGAAAGGTGGTAATGATGAAATGTGCTCTCAGGGTACATCTCATTTAATAGTGCCTATTACAGTTGACACACACAAGCAGAACCATGCTATCTTGCATTTTTGCAAATAGTATTTATTCCACAAAGAAGTTCATGCATGCAGAATAAATAGCACCTTCCTGGTGAAAGCATATAATTAGCTGAAATCCAAGAAGTGACAAATATTTGCTTTGCCTGAAAGTTACTGCATGAGATTCTCAAGTTTGAAGCATTTCAGAGACAGAAATGACAGCCTTCACAGTTTCATGATTATTTGATGCTGCTAATTGGCACTGGTTGCAGGTAGCAAATTTCTAGCTAATGCAGAAATTATTTATCCTGTTTCACCTTTCAACTCTTCTCACTTCCTTTTTGCCTTCTTGCAGCTCTGCACACCTCCATTCTTATGGATAATTAAGGGAAGCTGTAGCACCTTCCAAATATCATGGAATAAAGCCCATTAGCTGTTCTTCAAGTTGCCTGAAAATGTTTCCATTGCAACTGAATTAACCTGTATTTATACATCTATATATTTTTTATTTATTTGTGAAAAAAAGAGAAAGCTTTCCATTTGGACATTCATGATAGTCCAGGTTTTTAATTTTGAAATAACTTTCATTATCAAATGTTTGAATGTATCAAAGTAAAATGAATTGTGACCCCAAATATTTATGAAAAATCCATTGCCTACTGATTTGATCTGACAAACCACAAGAGATTAATTAGTCTTGGTTATGTGACTTTTCAAGCACTAAACATGGCTGAAGGGACTTTTATTTTTGTAGTTTAAGCCTGTATTTTCACGTAGTTATATTAAATATATATAATATAGGGGAATTTGCTATATGGCAGCATTTACCAGCGGAATGATGATTTTACCCCAAATATGAAAATCTCCATTTCACCAAGAGCTATAAGGCTATTTTCATAATGAGAAGTAAGTCTGAGTAAGTCTGTTTAATTTTTCATCCATTAAACCAAAATTGCTACTTTTCAATTGTTTTAAATGGTTTTGTACAGTAATTAAAAAACTAGTATGAAAATAACCTTTATTTCCCTTTTAAAGTCAGAAGGTACAACATAAACACTGAGCAATCTAGATGAATTTTTTTTCTAAGATACAGGCTATTCTTCTCTTCTCTTCTCTTCTCTTCTCTTCTCTTCTCTTCTCTTCTCTTCTCTTCTCTTCTCTTCTCTTCTCTTCTCTTCTCTTCTCTTCCTCTTCTCTTCTCTTCCTCTTCCCTCTTCTCTTCTCTTCTCTTCTCTTCTTCTCTTCTCCTCTCCTCTCCTCTCCTCTCCTCTCCTCTCCTCTCCTCTCCTCTCCTCTCCTCTCCTCTCCTCTCCTCTCCTCTCCTCTCCTCTCCTCTCCTCTCCTCTCCTCTCCTCTCCTCTCCTCTCCTCTCCTCTCCTCTCCTCTCCTCTCCTCTCCTCTCCTCTCCTCTCCTCCCTCTCCTCTCCTCTCCTCTCCTCTCCTCTCCTCTCCTCTCCTCTCCTCTCCTCTCCTCTCCTCTCCTCTCCTCTCCTCTCCTCTCTCCTCTCCTCTCCTCTCCTCTCCTCTCCTCTCCTCTCCTCTCCTCTCCTCTCCTCTCCTCTCCCTCCTCCCTCCCCTCCCCTCCCCTCCCTCCCCTCCCCTCCCCTCCCTCCCCTCCCCTCCCCTCCCCTCCCTCCCCTCCCCTCCCCTCCCCTCCCCTCCCCTCCCCTCCCCTCCCCTCCCCTCCCCTCCCCTCCCCTCCCCTCCCCTCCCCCTCCCCTCCCCTCCCCTCCCTTCTCAAAAAAATACCCTCAAGAAGCAACAGAGGACTCTGCCCCAAAGATACTCAGAACTGACTGCTCTTGTGTCCTGCTTCACATTGAGAAAATCTTACATATGGTGTTTTTAGCTCTAGACAAAAGTCCAGACAACTGAAACACCTAATGTTAAAATTAGAAGAAATTAAACTTCTGTAAAACCCACTAACTGTATCAAACTCAAATATCTTTCCTCACCCTGCTCCATTATGCAAATACATTTATACTGTTTCATAAACAAGCAGTGTAGCAGCTTGAAAGTTTAAAAATAAAACTTCTGCAGAGAAATTGGCTTTAATCCATTTCAAAATGCTTTTTTCTTTTTCTTTCTGTTTTTCTTTCTCTCTCTCTCTCTCTCTCTTTTTTTTTTTTTTTGTTTGTTTTTTTTCTTTTTCAATGGTTTTTTGATTTAAGGCTATGCTGTGTTGGGGTTGGGGTTTTTCTAAAGCTGTGAATGTCTTTCCTCATTTGGGTACACAGCCCTTTCACAGTGTGGTGCTGTTGCAGGTGAGGAGCATCTGTGCCTCTGCCAGACAAGTGTTTGAGAAGGATGTTGACAGGTCAGAGGTTGTCACCATTAATCCCCAAAAGCTATTTCTGACTAACCATCATGACAGAAACACACTGTAATAAGACTACTAGGTTCAGTATTGATTTCCCATCTAATATAATATCATGATTGTATATTACTTGTTTTTTGCACTTTATTATTCCCTAGGATGTTAACCTTGAAGTTTTAAAAGCATTTAGTTCTACAGCTTCAATCCTTAACACCTCTGCAGAGTTGTATGCATCACTTTGTCACCTCCCCCAAGTGCTCAGGCGACCTGGTGCCGTGGAAAAACCCTTTCTATTCCCTTCATCAGAAGGTACTGACTCCTGAAACAACAGAATTTTAAAAGATGCAGCACTATTAGAAAAGGGCTTCTTAAAAGAAAAAAATAAATAAGCATGTGTATTCCCTGGAACATCTTTATAGGATAAGAGGAAGGTCCATCAAAGACCCCTGCACTCATGGGGACTTAGGAGACTGGACTTGACTGTTGACTCTCAGAAGGGACCAATTGTTTTCTGCTGGTCCATCTCCCCATTCTCTCTCTTTTGCCTGTCTTGCTGCTGTGGACTTTGAGGTCTTTGGGACATTCTTCTGCTGAACGCTCTTATCCATCCATCAGCTGGGCTCTCCTACAAGCTGCTGTAGATATGTATAGCAATGAAAGTCAATTAGAATACAAAATGGTTAATTGAATTCTCCTTTGTTCCCTGGTGATATTAGGGAGGGCAGCACATGGTACCTGCAGATGGATGGCAGCTAAATAGCCTTTTAAAGCTGCAAGCAGAAGTGGAAGTTTGTTTTCATTCATTTTCTCCCTCTCGTTCAGATACAGCAAAACATTTATTAATCCTCCTCCAAACCATATGCCATGTGTCTAATGAGTGGTAGGTTAAGTTAATCATATACAACCAACCAAGTGTAGTAGAAAAAACATTGCAGAGTAGATGAAAAAGCTAATACTGTATATCTGAGTTACTTAAGTAAGTGAAGGAGATGAAAAATATGCAGGGTCAAGCTGTCCAGGAAGTTCAAATAAATAGTGAGTCAGCCAAAATTATTCTGGGTTCTTGAGGGGCTGTCTTGGTAACTTTTGAACTTCTAGCTGGGACATCTTCACAGCTTTTGTGAAGGCTCCTGCTGCAAGTATTGCTGGCCTTGCTTTTTTACATTTAGGGGTTTTTCTGAAGTCTTAGAAGATGTAGACAGATATATAGGACTTCATCACATGGTTGCTTTATTCTCTAAGGAGCCAGTAGAGAACTGAACCAAGAGATTTCCCAGGCTTACCTGTGGGGTATCTGAATTACTGAATGAACCCATACTTAAGTTTTCCAGACATATTTTATTGATGAAGTGTCATGACTGCTCATAAACTGTGATAACACAGAACATCTGCAAACTTAGCAAGGAAGAGCTGGAGGAATTTTTTTTTTTCACCATTCCACCAGTTTTACCAGGTTGTGGTATCTGTTATGATCTTCTTGCTGGGACAGCAAATGCTGACTGTGAAAAATGAGTGTTGACAAATTCTGTGCAAATTTCTGTGCGTCGTTCAGTGCCAAGTTATAACTTGTAACAGCTCTTCTATTCGCAAGAAATTAGCCTGCAATGCTTGCCAAACTAGAGCACTTTTGTGGCAGGACTAGGAAGACACCATCATACTCATTTCATTTGGGCCCTAATTTGACCCAAAGATTTGATTTCCAGCTTCCACAAATTCACTAACTACTAACCCACTCCTCCAGCTAGGCCCTTGAGTCCTTTACTTGCTGGAAATTATGTTCCTATTTAATTATAAATATTTATAAAACCTCTGTGATCTTTAAAAATGTGAGAACTATCTCATGTTTATAATTGTTATAAAAAATATCCCAAACCCACTAATTGAATGAATCTTTCAAATGTGAGTAATTTTTTATTTGAATTCTACATCCTTATGTATTATGTAACAATTAGTAATGATGTGATGGATAATTTTTTTGGAACAGTTCCTGATTCCATTACTCAACTACTCGATCGACCAGTAATTATGAATCATATCTTTAATTAGCTGCCGCTCTTCAGAAACATATGAAAGCCAAGGGCATAAAGTAATTGGCATAAAAGTTTTCCTAATTAATTTATCTGTCTATGTGAGTAACCGGGACTGGAGTCAGGGGAACATTTATAACTCCAGGAAGGCCAGCCCTAAACCCAATGTCAAATGAGATTTATATTTCTGAATTATAAAATGAACAACAACAAGCCACAAAATTACATTATCCCCAACTCCAACAATAAAGCACATAATGCGTTGTTCAGAGATGAGCAAAAACTTCTTATTGATCCAATTCATTTTCATCATATTCTCCAGTGGGTCTTTCAAATCTCTCTGGCTATTTCCCTCATTCCACATAGTAACAGTAATCAAGCACATTAAGCAATTCATTAAACAACAGCCCCACTGACCACAGGGAGTATTACAGCTAACATTCATTAGGCAACTAGCAACTTTATTTAAGCAGAAGAGAGCTGGGGAGTGCAAGACTCAGTTCTTTGTCTTTTGGGAGCCTATGGCCCACCTAAGCAGTGCTGGATCTGCTTTTCACAAACTATAAAACCTTTAAGCTTGCTGGCACAGACAGTGCCTTTTTCAAGGAGCTGCCGGGGAGAGAAGACAAAACTGAGTGTGTGCTGGTTTAATTCTCAGCCTGCCAAAGATTAAGTTAAAATTTGAGCTCACTGTTAAGTGAGGGTTGTCAAGATTTATGCCTGGCATAAAACGAAAACCTTATAGTATTGATATTTAGGTCCTATATTTTTCAGATCTGATTTCGAGAGGGCAAATGCTGTAAAGCATCCAGGTTTGTTCATCTGGATATCTTGGTTTGCCTGGCACTTCGCAGTAAAAATGATATATATTTTCCCTGATAATAACAGAGGACAGGCTAAAACAACAATGGAAAAAAAAAAGCCTTCCTACAAACAATTAAAAAATGTTGGAAAAGTTAAACTGATATGCCTGTACAGCGTTTCTGGCCTAATCAAGGAAGAACCTATGATTCATGTTTGTTGCAAAGTCCCTGAAAATGAGAAAAGTCACATGAGCAAATGCACTGCTGTTTTCTTGCTTGTTCATTCATTCATTTATTTATTTATTCAAATTGGCCCGTATTACAGACAAGAGGAAATTAGACAATATTACTTGGCATTACTTTTTTTGTATAAGGATTCCAACAGATATCCAGGCTATTTTTGTAAAAATTTACACTCAGAAAGCATTAACCCAGATTTTTAAGTAGCTATTCTTCACTGTCCACTATGTAAACTCACAGAATGAATATAATATACATGCATCAGAAAAACCCCACCTTCTCCTTCTGTTGTGTTATTATTTTCTATTCACAGAATCACAGAACTGTTATGGTTGGAAGAAACCATTGTAGATCCTCTGGTCCAACCCCTCTGGCAGAACCAAGTTTGGAACAGTTTCTGTTAAATTATAGAATGCTTTAAATGACTTCGCTTCTTGTGTGGTGTAACAGAGTATAAATCCCTCAGTTTCAGAGGAACTAGATAACTAAAAACATTTTTTTTTTTTTAGTCATGGCCTTATTCTAGCTTTAAAATTGTCAACTACAGCATTCATTACTGATACAGAAATTAATCAGACAATTCAAAAGAATTAATGGCACTACTGATTACTGACACTTAAAACTGGAAGGCAAATACAACTCTGCTATAGTTTGAAAATACATTCCTGGTGTGTTTAATTATTTGAAACCTGATGATTAAACCTTCAAACCAACTCCTCCAGAGTAATTTACCATTACGGCCAGAAACATGGTAAGAGCTTCTTGCCAGATTTTAGATGTTCTTCCCATCTGGATGGAGCCATATCTGGGGAGTGCAGTAATCTCTCACCGAGGGAAAGTCAAGGGACAAACTTATTTCCCTACATTAGGAAGATGAAGCTTGACAATGGGTGGAGTTTCATCCTAGAAGGTAGCTGGGAAGGTCACTTAATCTTCATTACCTACTTGTAACAGAAGTTGTATAGAGCCAGAGAGGTGGTGGGCCAAAATACTGATATGAAAATGAGCTCCAGCAAGTGGGGTGGGAAGGGCACAAGTCAAATACAGCCCATAGGGCCTGCTGCCTCCTGTGCTCCACCACTCATCAGCACTATAATTCATAAGAAACCAGCAGAAAATAAGACATTTATTTCACCCCGACATCTTGACAGCCCTCATGAGCAGAACACATCTGGTGGTGTGACCAAATATTTTGGGGTAACATGAACCCTGGGTCCACGTTTCTGGCCAGGCAATTCAAAGCCCATAAAATAGCTGAAGCTCTAACCTTGTTATGAGATTTAAAGGGCAAAGAGGGTACCATGCTTATTCATGACACAGAGCCTGCCATTTCAGCTCTGCCAAACTACTCCTGGAAGAGAGCTAGTGACTTATTTTGTTAGCAACAGAAAGTATTGCAGAAGGTGTGTCTAACATATACAGTTGACTGCTTGCATTTCCTGTACTTGTTTCCAAGAGTGGCATATAAATGCATTTATACTAAGGCGGAGAGTTTACTACATATGATGAATGGCACTGAAATATCAGTTTTATCCTTCCTGTAAAAACAAGGGCCATAACTCATGACAGGTGCGGCCTCCAGATGCCAACAGTGCTATTGGTTTCAGGGCCAGGACCAGGAAGAAACAGGTAATTTTGCTAATTCCCTCCATTATATTATTATATTATTATATTCTTACCTGCAGTGTGAGACAGCTTATCATGGAATCATCCAACCAAAAATGCATCTTTAATGTTTTATTACCAAAAATTATATGTGTGCTGCAATTTGAGCACTTTTCAAACATTATACATTATACGGTAAACTCTGTTCAGTGAATGCAAAGTTTTTGATATTTTTAAATTTACTTTTAGTAACTGGATGTTTGGACACCATCTTTTTATGTTAGGAAGTTTTAAACATCTCCATCATCAGACGTGAGCATGGAAGAGCTTATTTTATATACATATATCCATATATATATGCTTATGTGCTCTCGTGACAAAGGACCACTGAGCAGTGCCGTGGGCCCTGAACAGATGTTCCTGATTTATTCTTCCTCCTGAGTTTTTCCTCCTAGATAGATACTAGTAGTAGAGTTTAGGACATAGTACAATTTACCACATAGTAACAAGTCCTGTTGAAATGGAGGGACATTGTCACTTCTAAAACTAAACATTTACTAAAACTACAGGAACTCTGGGGAACTTGTTCTGCATATCTCTAAAACTCCCAGAATTAGGATAATTAGTGCAGTTCTTGCTTTATAGGTAAGATGAGGCACAAAAAGGAATTTACTTGTCCAAAATTCCCATAGGGAAACTCTAACAGTGCACTGATGCAAACCAGGGTCAACCCAAGGTCCAGGTAAATGCTGTAACCCCTGGACAAGGGGGCATTTAACAGCATTATTTTCATCCTTTTTCTCTTGTTCTGTTTTTCTACCACTTCATTACCTCATTGATTTCAAGGAGTTCCCACTGCCTCTTGGAAAACTTTGAAAAGCATTCATTTTTAGAAACAATTTTTCTGATTTGTAGTTTACCTTATATACCTTTCTTACTTTATTATTATGCAAATGCCTTTGGAAGAATAAGCATACTTCTGAAGAATTGCCCTGCTAATACTGCTTATTTGTGTCTGCAGACATTCTCATTTTGCTCTTGTAAACACAAGCAGGAAGTATGGAACATACAGGAGAACAGACCACGAATCAAGTTCACATATCCCTTAAATATTTTGTGGAGGCATCTTGAGAACACTGAGTTTGCACGTCTACCTTGTCTGAGGCTTAGATTTTATTTTCACTGAGTATTTACAAAAACGGCCTCTATAAGAAAAGATTTGGCTGCATTAGAATTGCACTCTCCTGCTGATCCCTGGTATGACAGATGGGATCAGCTGAGCTGCTTTAAATGACAGTCTCCGCAGGAAGACAGAGAGAGAAGGAGACTTGCCATTACTTACAACCCATCAAAACACAAATCTGACTTCAGTAAAATCTTCACAGTGTCCAGCATAACTTTCACACACACTATCCAACAAAATACAGCCTTAATCACTATGGGGTGAGAACAAACTGGTTGAGGACTTCTGTTTTGAGAACAGCCACCAGTCTCTTTCTGTCATTAGAATATCAGACGGGCTTTGCTACACATGGTGAGGAAGCTGCATGAGGCTTGAGTGGAGGGAGGCAGGTCTCTTCATCATCCCCACAACGGAGGGCAACGTAAAAGTTAGAAGAGGGTGTGGGAGGGGTAGCAAACCTTGGTGAACAGGGTTGAGGAAAGATACTGGAAATTATCTGCTTGATTCTATCCATCTTCTCCTTCTCCTAATGTTTCTAGACCTTTAGTTTGAATTGTTTTGCTGCTCTCCACAAATACAAATGGTTTATGGAAATTAGGTCTTCACATACAGTGAGAGATCTAGGCTGCCCTGGTTGCATCCTAGTGCAAGGGTTGAGATAGCAAATCTCTGTAAGATTGCAATGTTCCTACAGTGTTTTCAAGCCATCATTACATTCACTTTGATTACTTTATCCATTTCTGTTCCCTTGTCCTTACTTCTATTTTGTCCATAGAGTTTAAGCTCTCAAGCTAGAAAGTGTTACTGTGTTTATATGGGGCCCAGCAGCAGGGTCTTGTTCTTGGCAGATCTCCAGATACAAGCGTATAAACCCAATTAATAACAACATACCATTCAACTACAGTTGATATGTACATGGCCAGTATGATAAAATTTTTCTTAGCATTTAAAAATGCATAAAACTATACTGACAATGAACAATTTAATTGTCAGGCTACTCACCACTGGGTCCCGCTTGCAAACTCTGAGAGCTTCAAAGGCACTTTGTTGCCCAATTCCTCTTCCATTTTACCAAATATGTTTGAGAATGTGGAGCTAAATTTCTAAAATCTACAGTATAAATCCATGAGCCATTTAGATTTCATCTGAGCTTTTTCCTTGACATGTCTGATTTTGTCCTTGCATATGACCATCTCAATGGATGGATATTATAGAAAGCAACTGACTTAATTAAGTTATAATAATAGTTTATCATCAACATTTAGTCCTCTTCAACTCTTTATTAGTAACAAGTATTCCTAACAGTGTTCTATATTCCCCAGCAGTAAGAAAACATGAAAACAATATCCAAGTATGTTGTCACTGAGATGCAAGTCTAGAATGACAGCTTATATGTTTATTTTCTTTACCTACTAAAAAAGACTTAGAGTGTAAATGTGGTTTTGCCACTTTTTCTTATACTTTTCCTTAAATTTACTGAAATATATAGTATTGTTAATTTAAAAATAATTGTTAGAAGAAAAATGGAGCAAGAGAACTACTTACTGTAGTACTGTATTTCTCTATCATTCAATATTAACAATTATTTTCTGCACATTTCCTTCTGCTGGACTGACACACACTCATACAAATCAACCCAGACAGACAACCTGATACAAAACTTTTCCTAATTAGAAAGTGATTCACGTTTTCTATAGAGAAATGTAATGAGAACTTTCATTGCATGAAAGCTTGGAAAGTTTGAAGGGTTTTCCCAAGCTTTACCAGTTGGATCTATGAATAATTTCATCCTGACTGTGGCAGAAATGTTGTGCAAAGAAAGACTAGATGCAGAAAAAAATCTTGTCTGAGGTCATCCTGGACTTTTATGCAAGGAGCTTGGTGGTGCACTGGCAGATTTATGTCATTTTAAGGGTTTCCGCCAACTCGGTGAGGGAGCCAACAGGAGTAGGGAGATAGTACCTTAGCTGAAGCTGATGTTCCCGCACCCTTGTTTGTCCCCTGGGAACCCTGGGGCAGAGCAGAGCAGAGGACAGATTTGGCAGTACTCTCAGCTGAGCGATTTGAACCCAGCCCTGGTGCTGAAATTCAGTGCTAAGCATGTACGTAAAAAAGAAAATAATCTGGGGTGAGACACATGCCCAGTGCTGCGATTCAATAAAGACTTCCTCTCTGAAAGCTTTACTTTCCTTTGCAGCTGCTCCACACATCATTATTTGGCACATGCTTTAGATCTTTTAAGTGTGTACATGTCAGTTTTGTTCTTTTCAGCCAGTTCTTATTCTTCTCTTGCCCTTAACATTTCCCCTCGTCCACTCTTTTCCCCCTCCCACCCACATCCACCAACTTCTCCTCCCCCCCACCTCTGGCATTACAGAACCACTGCCTCAAACGATAGAAAACCCTTGGCCTCAAACCAGAGAAGACCTAAATGCAGGAAAGTAAGGATAAATTAAAGTGACAGGGTCTCAGCAGTGGAAATTAGTGCAACTCTTCTAATTGCATGTCTAGCCTGAATGATGGGATACTTAATTCTTACACATCCCAGACAATTGCTTTATACTAACATGAGCTCTGGGAAAAAGGCAGATTCCAGAGACATATGGAGCAGTAGATGGAGTGGAAAAATAAATCAGTTGTCCCAGCCACAGTGGAAAAAGTGCTTTATCTGCACTGTTAATATAAGGTGTTGCCACTGTTAAACAAAACTAGTAATGTCTCCTTCATCCATTCTTACTATGAAAATAGAACATTAAATAATTAAGTGGCAAAGTGGGCTTTAGGTTCTATTTATTGTTACTTGAACAAGAAATGAGCATTGGGTGAGGAGGTTACATTCCTCTAGTTAGTGGACACAGTCCTAAATACAGGATTCTGAGAGAGATGTAGTCAGGGGAGCAGAATGCTCTACTTCACTTCTATAAGGACTGCTAATAAAAGGCTTCTAAACTAGCATGGGTTCTTATATCTATTTAACCTTTTGCCCCAAGAAGCAAAGAGCATCTGGTTAAGTGGAGAGTAAAAGCACAGCTACTTTTCATTATCAGGGCTTAGAGCCAGCCTATGTGGAAGCCTGAGCTGCCAAGCCTGGGTTAAATGCTTGTTGCCTTCACTGCCTGAGGCCATCTAGCGTGTTTAGAAATGATTAAGTACTGCAGCCTAGAAAGGACCTGTCCTGAGCGTTCATCTCTGACTTCCAGCAGAAAAGAGAGCCTGGCAATGACAGAGGCAGATGGATGAGTCTCATTAGTATGGTGAAGCAGCGAACCAGACTGCCTTCACAGAGCTGTCCAAAAAAAAGCGAGCAAATTAAAATAGGAGCTGAGAAAACCAATGAGCAAGTGTTTTAACTCTCTGATACCTGGATTCATCTCCAGCAGGGTAGGGCAGCTGGCTGTTCTTCCCAAGAATCTCTGATCCATAAGCAGGTGATGAGCACTTGGTAGGCATGGAAATTTCCACCTGTCCATTTTTGCATCTTTTTTGTCTTTTTGGCAAGCTTTTAAAAAGTGTACGATCCTTATACATACTATACCTCACACACACGTACTTCAAATATTCTATAGCATGGCAAGTGCAAATTAAACATTCTGCATTTATAAGATTCCATTCTTGCTTATATCATTACCAAAACTCATATGGTAATTAGGTTCTGACAGAGAGTTTTGGCGTACAACATGCTACAAGGATGTCAAATCTCTTACTAAAAAAGCGTTACATTCACAAGATTGGTAAAGATATGCTGCTGCATTCTACTAATACATGGGCTTATTGCCATTCTGAACAAGGACATCTCGCTGACCACAGCTTTGTCTGACACACCCTTGTGCAATAAAATAGCAACTCTAGCCCTGAAGTGCAGGGAGCCCCAGTACAAGTTTGGTGACCCACTGTTATCAGACCCATCACCCTTGGAAGTCTTCACAGGGTGACGGACTGGCAAACCTGCAGCTATTTTGAATGAGATTTTCTGCAAGACTGATGGGAAATTCTATCAATTTATTACCTACTTTGATTTGTTTGAGTTGATTCAGGCACCATCAAACTATAAAAAGAGAAAGAAAAAGCATTTGAATAATTCAGAGTGCAAATTGCAGTATGCAAGGCAGCCATTTTGCTTTGTCTTTTCATGCAAGATGAATAGTGTAGCACAGAAGAAATGTACCTAATGCCCTTCATTTTTCTTTTGATGAAATAAGTAGGATCAGAATCCACAGTTTGAGAGAACTGTGAAAGAAATCAAAGATCTAGGGCCTTCTCATTGAAAAAGAGGGAGCAGAAGTGCCCTCCCTCTCCCCCCCACCCCCAATGACACCACAACAGATCCTTAAAAAATTGAGATTTTTTCAATAAATAAAACTGTAGTTTACAGTGTTGGTATCAGAATGAATCCTTACTCAGGAGTATACTGGAGGAGCTGTTGAAGAAAAAGTTTCATTCTCCACCACAGGTCTCTGCAGTCCTTGAGGGGATGGATGAAGTCATATAAGAAAATGAATCTCACTGAGGTTTTGTTTTTCATGAAGACATAGAAAAGTAATTTCATAATTGCTGTAGAAACTAGGATATTCAGGCAGTCGTTAATATCTCTGTAGTCTACAAGGACATGATTTTCAGACATGTTAACATCTTTGTGCAGTCCCACTTGTTCCCTACTCAGCACTTTTGTCTTGTGATACTTTGCGTTTGCTCAGAGACTTCATTTCACCCTTTGTCATCATGCCCAGGAGAGTCTGGAAAGAGAGATGTTATTTCATTTTTTTTTAAATTTGACTTTTTCTATTCAGAATGAAACATCAGTACTCAAGGGGCATTAGGAGCCTGCATTTTTTAGGTCTTTTCTGAGAAGGAGGAACAAAATTACTTTTCTCCTCTGGTGAAAATGAGGCATTTCAAGAAGGATTAGGAAACTGTGGAAGCTGAAGTCTCCTCCTGCCTAGCTCCTATGTTATTTTGCATTCAAAACAGGACAGATGACCTGGCAAATCATCTTTGTTATCCCTTTATTTTCACTTAGTACCTTCTCCTCTGTGCTCTCTTCTACTTGCCATTGGCAGCCAACTGATCTGTTCCACTGCTCATTTGCTTGTTCTGAGCCAGGCTAGTGCTGGTAAGGCCACAGTTACACAGGAGAGTATTCTTGTTTCTTAATCACCTCATGAAGATGATTGTGGGACCTGAAGGCCTATGGAATTTTTTTTGTTCATTTCCTTTGTTTTACTTTTTTTTAGCTAATAGAGATCAATGACATTTTCCCCCTCCAATTTAAGGTTATGTTAAGTCAGTGATTAACTTTCAGGTTGCAGGGCAGACTATAGTGGGCAGCTAATCTGAGCTGTGATATAACAAGAGTACAGACAATACTGATTTCTTATATATAATACTTGTTTGTACTAGAGCATTTCCTTTTCTGAAAATCTAATCTTGAATCAAAAGCTACTTGAGATGGTGAATTAAGCAGAACTTAATAAGTTCTTCCAGTGGTCAAATGCTTTTAATATTAGATAATTATAATTCCTCACTAATCTGAATTTATCAAGTTTTAGCACTAAGCCATTCATCTGAGCACCTAAGACATTTTGAAAGAATAGTGGCTATAGTAAATGATTTAGGTTTCAAACTGTTATTTTTCAGATGGATGCCTGGAAGATGTAGGGCTTGGTAATAAAAGAAAGACTTTTAAATAAATTGCCTTAAAACCTAACTCCTAGCCACAGAAAATGACTTGGGTATTTAAAGTACACTTAAACTTACATCTCTAAAAATCTCATTTGAGATATTACCTAACACTGGAAATACTAGAAAGCACAGTCTCTGTCATTTTTCACAATTACATTTCTCACAAGTGCCTCAATATTGCCAAGGCAGAACAATCAGATGCCTTGTTCATACCTAAAGCCTATCATCATCCACAAGTCAGATGTTCTTCCTCTTAGCTTGATGCAAGGTCTGAGATAAACACACCCAATTGTACTCTTCCAAAGAACAGGGCACTTTTTTAAAGAGTCCAGACTGAGGTAAGTTTCCAGGTCAGTTTCTCTTTAGAGGACTGTTCTCAGGTGTAAGAAGTTGTCATAAATTTGTTTTCAACCTCATAAGATTCCATCTTATCCTACCTGTAGCTAACCCTCAGCTTTTCCAGAGTGTAGTATATCCTTCTTCTAGCCTTTGAAACAGTGCCATTATGTAGACAGAGTAATCACTATCTGCCGTAACTTTACCACTCACAGTTCGTCATAGGACTACTGCATTTTTTTTTTTTCATGAAGCATCCTCATTTTCTGCTCTTGTGTTCCTCTCATAATAAATTTCTCCTGACTGCAAACAATTCCAGGACATTTTTTTGGCCCCTGCTAGTACAGAAGTTTTTCTTTTTCTTTGACAAAAATCAGCAAGGGAGTGGGTAGAACCACAGTTACAGGAGTAGGAACTTCTGCAGGCAGTGTCAGCACTGTAGGGACAGTGGTGGCAGGAGGCAGAAGGAAGACTGGACATCTGCAGTATCTACCTGGTTCCTTCATCCCTGCAGCTGGGTCAGAAAGGAGAAGCTTTGGTGCAGAAATGGTGAAAAAAGGAGAAAGCTGTTTGGGAAACTCCTGTGCTGAAAAGGAGCGTTGGGGAGGTCTGATGCATC